>NW_027270982.1:1392500-1992500 GCF_040938485.1 Diadema antillarum
CCAGGTTAGAATGCCTGTACAGTGACAGGGCATTCAACTGTACATTACTTCAATATGAGACCGTTCTGAAGCAAATACTTTTCACACAACAATAGATATATAAATGTACTCTTAAATGAATCCTACAAGCATTGGAACAACCATCCCCCAGTATTCCCACTGATTCCCACTGATCAGTAACTAGTCATCCCCTCTAAGCCCGAAAAACAACCAGAGAATGTCTGGACAACGAAATGTGTGGCACGTCACGATAATCCTGAAGTGCAAAATTATTTTACTGCACCCGCCAATGCCAAATTTAGGAAAATTATGTATGTGAAAAGTACATTTCTTTGGGCTGGAGATTAGTTTGCAACCCGGTGGCGACGCGAGTCTCCCTGGAATAGGGCTGAGTCTCCTGGAGTCACGAGAGAACGAACATGTTCGATTTTTTTTTCTAAGACTTTTTTCGAGATTCAAGCTATCAATAGTCTCGGAGACGTCTTCCTAGTCGCAGCCGAATCCTGGAGACTAATAAATTTATCCGCGAGCTCCCCGGAAGTCTCCGCGACATTGCGAAGACCAATTGTAAACCATGGACTAGGTCCATGTGTAAACCTACCGGAGATGTCTCGTCCAGTGAGATTAGGCTTGAACTGACACCCAGACTGCACAGATTCTGAAGGTGTGTAGCTTTCAGATTGGTGACACGATGGATAATGACAAAAATCCTTCTATCGCGTCGGCTGAAAGAAAACAGTAGCACACACACACACACACACACACACACACACACACACACACCTCTCACACAATATTTCGGACGGTTTTGTTGATTTCGGAAGGACTTATCGAGCGTATGGTGCTAATCACGCGGAACGTCTCATTGCCATTACTACACTACCAATGACTACAACTCAGCTAAGTGGGAATCCTGCTTAAAGACGTAATGAAACATTTGCAGATGAAACGAAAACCCAGCTTAAGGTCTTCAAAATACTTCCAAAATGTGAGATTGAAATAGGGGCAAACAATGTAAAAATGTTAACCAGTATGATCAGTGTAAGTATTGTTAAATTTACAAAATGTTAACACTATTGTTATGATAAAATTGTTTCCAGTTAAACCGTCTACAGTTACGGTTTATTGAGAAAAAATAGTAATATCGCCGTATATTTCATACTTAAATGCAAAATTGTTTTATGTGGTAGGAGGTTTTGTGGTACAACTGACCTACAAATATGCATCAAATGTGATAACTCGAACATTCTTTAAATAACTACTTCCAATGGTAAACAATATCTTTAAGTGGGAAAGTGATTTTACATTCGCAAAATTGTGTTCTTAGTCAAAGTTTAATGCCATAAAAAATCGTAAAAATGCTTCCTAAATGACAAAGTAATTATCCTGTTCTGTTAGCTGACTCAACTGTGCAATTTTCATTAAAAAATTGATCAGGTCAAGAAAAGCATGTGACTCAGTGGCGGATCCAGGGAGGACCGCACCGGGCGCACCCCCTCCCCCCTCCCTTTTGTTGGAACAAAAGAAATAAAAAGAAAAAATGGGAGGGGTGCGTGCGCCCCCTATAGTTTGTAAATGCGCCCAATCTTACGGAATTCCTGGATCCGCCCCTGTGACTTATTCCATTTGTTCTATTGTGCTTGCTCTAAAGATGCAGATTACGGAGGATTTCACCGGATTTTAAGTTCTCAATTTCCCATGTTGAAAAATTGTAGAAATGCTCCACAACTTCCTAAGAACAATAACAAACAATTTTTTCCTTTCCATACATGCGCTAAATAATAATGTGCAACGAATCTTAACGAATGACGACTTTATCGTGTATGTCTATCGTACATTATATGATATATATATACATATTAAATTAAATCATACTATATTATAATATATTATGTCATATTACAATGATATATACAATTACAATTAGTTGCTCATTACGACACGTATCGAAGGGCGATGATTTCTTGTTACTGTTGTTTTTTCAGTCGAGAAACATGTCTATGTTTCTCGGGGACATCGAATCAGGACTGGTTAAATTTTGCAATAGTGCATTTTCCTTCTGAACATGATGCTTGTGTATTAATTATAGCCAGTGCAATAAAGAATCATACTTCTCTTAAAACTTCGTTATGGGAAGTTTAGAACTTTAAATGCAGCGCAGTCCTTGATAATTATATAGAAAAAAAATTAAAGTCACTTTCCTCACGGAAAGTTAAAAAAAGATGTTGAAAAGAAAGTTAAAGTATTTTTCGTAGGTCAAATGTTGATCTATACACAGTATAGAACAGTTTTTGTCTTGGCTATATCTCTTTGGTCATATTTCTGCGGCAAAAGGTGTTCTTGCGTCAGTGTTCTTCTGTACGTATAAAGGTTACAATGCATTATTTTTAGTTCAATTTTCTCATGATTGTACCGTTAGAGGATATGTGCACCTTTTTAAAGCTATGTATTAAGGGACATTCTAGAGAATTTATATAATTTCACATCATGTGATGCATTGTATAAATCGATAGTGTCAAGTATAGATTTGTGCAATTTGTTGTGGCCCTTGAGCAGATAAACTAATGCTCTAGAACTCCCAAAACATATTACACCGAGCAAGGATGATGACATATAAGGACGTTCGCATAACCCGGTAATGTAGAGATCGATTTGCTTCCAGTATACAGTACCACTTTCTTAGCAAGTTCCTTGTGTAGAATTTGGTTACACGACATTCTTTCTTGGGACAATTGCTCTGGTCTCATTTTCCCCAACAACGTAGGGTTAGGGTTGGGGTTAGGGTTGTGATAGGGATTCATGTTTAGTTTGATGTGAGGATTAGGAATACAGTACGGCTAGGATTATGTCTGTTGGTAAAAATTATGTTTGGCTAAGCGTGCAGATATTGCATGGGAGCGATTGTCGCACTAGCAAATGTCATGGAACCGCACAATTCATGCAAGCCCTTTTCGTTTGTTCTACTTCCACAAGCAACCGGTCATGCATTCTTGTGTGAATCAGCTATGTCCTTGTTTATTATGATTTGCTATGGATTACTTCGAATTCTTTAAATCTTTCCTCATTATAACTAATTTATACATGTTCAAAAAGTCTGAGAATCATCTTGAGGTATTTTGTCTCAAACGCGGGTTAGCAAAGTTGAAGTTATTGAAGAGCAACATCTATTTCTCCTCGAGCGTCGCTATGGTCGAGGACGTCAGTTCTGGCTCACAATGGAAAATTAATTGACCGTATAGACGCTGGTTGTTGAGAGGATACAAGGTTTATCGCATGTAATCGGTCACTCGCTTCCCTGTGGTTTAATACTCAAACGGTTCATGCATGTTATTGTTGTATATCAGACGCCGCATTCTTACAATGCCAAATGACTGCTGCTGTGCCCACTCGGGTGCAGAGGACGAGAGAGAAGAGATCGTGCCACCTTAATGGTGCAGATAACTAAACTTTGTAGCTGTTTTAATAGTTGTATAAAGAGTAAGGACTGAATAAAATTGATGAAATTGAGTAACCGGAGGGGAGTTTTTCCCCTCCTTTTTTGTCAGCTGTTTGTTTATTCTTATTGTGAATGCTCATATACCCATGTATGTATAATATATAGGCCTACATATAAATAATATATGTATTTATGTATATGTATATGTATATGATGTGTTGATGTCTTGAAGACAAGTTGAATAGGTGCTTTATTTCATGGCAGCTTTCAACGCACATCGTTGTCTTTACTGCGGCTTCTCAGCATTTAACAAGTTGACTAGGCAAGATCAAAATCTCGTTGGGTCCTGTGATTGTAAGGAGATATCTCTATACACTCAGGGTTAAAAAAAAACACTTGCTCTATTTCAAATCAAATCATGAACGCTTCTTTTAAGAAGCATTTTCCTACGATTGTTGTGTACAGCTGACGCACTTTTACAATTGCTGGAGGAAATGCATGCGGCAATAATTTCTGTCAAAAAAGAGCTCTCGTTTGTGCTGTAATACCCCTTACTATACTGCACTGTCATTGTTGTCCGCTATCACTTCATTGTTATGAGGAATGCTGAAGTATTGATAGGTTAATTATAGAGCTGCTGTTATAACGCCATAATCATTATCAGTGATTATCACTATCATTAATTTACTATTAACTTCAAAAACCATGGTGCCAATTGAGGAACAGCGGGGGAGGGGGGAGGGCTGGGGTCTGCAGTACCGCACGCTTTCCTCTCTTAAAGTGATGGTATAGTTTTGGTTTAGATAGGGAATTAAGATTTTTACCTTTTTGCGATATAATTAGAAACCATTTAGAAAACATTAAAGCGCTTGCAATTCTACCAGAACTTCAAATTTGTTATGACAGAAATCTGTTTTGAAAAATGCCCGAGATATCAAAAAAAAAAGTATATCAAAGCAGTCCTGATAAAAGATGGTTCCTAACTTTTATTAGGACCTCTTTATTTTCGGATATCTCAACCATTTGAAAATCAATTTTCATCCGATAAATTGAATTCCTCCTGGAATTATATGCACATTCATATTTCATTAGAGGTTTCTCATTATCTCACAACAAGCTGGAAGCGTGAAGTCCATCACACCCAAAACTATATTGTCCCTTTAAAAAACACAAACAATCAAAACGAGAGAAGCCCGAAAAAAACGAAAATAATAAAGGGCAACACGACTTTGAAAAAAATATATATATATAATAAATCCACTACGAACACACACATTTATGTGCAGAGCTGGAGATTAGAATTTAGAAAAAAAAGACAAATGTTTTCCGAGCTCTCTTACTACTTTTATACCATTTTCCCGGCGGTCTCGGCAACCCCGTTTGTCCGAAACATATCATAGCACGCCGTGGGTTCACTGCAAAAAGTCCGGTGTTAAATAGTGAACACCGAGCTGGTGTTAAATTTTCGGTGCTCATTTATGGTGTTAAATTAACACCTCCGGGTGTCATTTCCAAATATAAAACTGTTTTTTTTTTTTGAAGAGTTTCTTAGTAACTGCACTTCTTGTTGATTTTTAATTTAAACAAGACGATCAAGAATTTTATATTAAAATACTAGATTTTTGAAAAAATGTGAAAATAAATTTACACCACAGTAACACCAGCTGGTGTGGTCTCTTATTGAAGCTGGACGGGTGTTAAACCATTGATATTAACACCAACAAATATCAAATCAACACCATGTGGTGTCATTTTTTAATTAACACCAGTACAGTGTCAAAATATCACCAGGTACAGTGTCAAATTAACACCACGAAGTGTCAGGTGAACACTTTTCAACACCATCACAGTGCATTTTCTACACCTGTGGGTGTGGTCCTCTATTAACACTTGATCGGTGTTAAATCTAACACCGATGTTTTTACAGTGTACGTGTGATATTCTCATTTTTTCTACCATATTCTCTAGTCTTGTTCATTCCAGATTACGTTACGGTGAACATGCAGCTATCGGGCTCCGTTCTCACTGCGTGTGGTCAGGCTAGACAACAAATATTTCCCGATGCGTCCCATAACGGACGGCCTCCCAGTTTTGTTACTGCCTAGTACATGCTGTCACGTTCGTTGCGTTCATGCCGTATTACTACCGCTTACTAGGTTTCTCATCGGCACCAGGACTGCCGTGGCAAATTTTTGACAGTTTAAAAATTGGACACGGCATCTAAAGGCTGCGTTTCCTGAAAATTTTCTGAGGCAGAATCACAATCCTAAACGCGGTTCAGACATTTTCAGGGCTTAGATAAGCGCAACCTCATACCGCGTTTGAAAGCCCTTAGAATCGCGTTTCAACCCCACGTTTTACGAACATTATTCTAAACGCGTTTTGAAACGTGATTATCTCTCTCAAGTTAGATAAATGCAGCCTAAGGCAATCACTCCTGTCACGTTTGCCCATCCTACCCTCCCCGTAGTGGAACTACTCCTTGTTTAAATCACGTGTAAAAGATTCTGCTCAAAGAAGAATTGCATGGAACCTTTTCCTTTTCAAGATTCAAATTTATTTTCACTTCCATCAAATAAACAAAGAAAGTATATACATTGCATAAGTACATATATATTTGTAATAACTGCAGAATGTGATTTAACAAAGTACATATGAAAATGAGTAGCAGATGAAAAAAAAAAACACGCAATTATATCTTTGTTAATACATACATAAAGCGTATAATACAAGTTAACTAAGGATAAGGATGAAAATGGAGGGTCTCACTAAGAAGCAAAGCTTGTACGATATGGGACCCTCAGAAAATACGCAACACAGCAATATAAAACAAAATAAAACGAACCGATGTCAACTGACATGAAATCAAAATAATTGGGAAGGGGAAAAGAAAAAAAAAGAAAAAAAGGGGAAATGCAGCATTCCATGATGTAAAATGAAATGATGCATTCCATGGATTCCATGATGTAAAATAAGTGATAAAATACAACCTAGATTGAATATAATGCAAAATTTTTATACATAATTATATCGGTAAGAATGCAGGAGACACACAGACACATCGATATATACGGAACACTGACAGGAACATATAAGGAGGACTTATGAAAAAAAAATTCATGATAATTGCATGATGTTCAAAGAAATGATGACTTGACTGAGATGGTAAAACGAACCTAACTCGATTGGATGTTGTAAGATTTCAATAAAAGCTATTTTAATTTATTCCTGAAGGAGTTCAGAGATTGAGCTGTTGTAATATTGTTATGAAGTAAAACCCAATACTTTGGCCCATCGTAGATGAACGTGTTCTGAGCCAACAAAATTCTCAGTAATGGCTAATGGAAGTCGTTCGATCGCCTTGTTGGATAATTGTGAACGGATTGATTTCTTTGAAACATTTTTTCAAATATATTTGGAAGATTGTTTTTGTCATAGTATCTCTGAGACAGAAATGACGAAAAATCGTTTAAATACAACGAAAATAATATTGGTGATAAATTCTCACCTTGTTTTACACCTATGTTACTCTTAAAAAAATCTGATTTAGAATTGTTATAAAAAACGCAGGATTTTGACTTTCTATAGATATCCTTAACGACCCGGAGTAATTTACCATTAATTCCATGGTCAAACAATTTCAACCACAGTGAAGATCTATCAACCAAATCGAATGCTTTTTTGTAATCAACAAAAGCTGTATACACCTTTTTCTTTCTCTGTAAATAAAAATCAAGAATAGCATGTAATGAAAATACATGGTCCATAGTTGAATATCCGCATCTAAAACCAGCTTGTTCCTCTCCTAACAGGCATTGTGATTCTACAAACAAAGTTACTCTATCATTTAATACTGCCGTGAATAGCTTCCCAACACAGCTCAATAATGTAATACCTCTGTAGTTGTCAACACAATCTCGTGAGCCCTTCCCTTTATACAATGGTTTTATCAAACCGTTTACCCAATCTGTTGGGACAATGCCACTGTCAAATATAAGATTAAACAATTTGGTTATCAACTTGACCAGATTTTTTGAACTATTCTTCAGAAGTTCATTCAAAATCAAATCAAGGCCTGGTGCCTTGTTATTCTTAAGTCGTTTCATTTGATTGACAACTTCCGATATTTCAATCTCTCTGTCTAATTCTTCATTTGACATATCATGAAGCAGTGCTTCAATACCAGCATCATAAGATCGTACGTTACCACTACCCAAACTTTTAAAATGATCATAAAAATCATGCGATGATAGTTCTTGAGATGTTTCACAGTATCTATTCTTCCTATTAATCAGTTTCCAATAATCTTTCGGATTTGAACTTTTTAAATTCCTTAACGCTGAATTTAATTGCCAGGTATGATTTTGCTTCTTTAAACGGATAACATTTTTGTACAGCTTACTTTTACGTTTCATTTCACTCTCACTGTGATCAGTTTTAGTTCGACGGAAGACATTTCTTGCTCGTATAAAATCTTTTCTTGCATCAGAACATTCCTTATCAAACCAAGAATTTGCGTGAAATTTGTTTCGGCGTGCCTTGAAATTCTTTGTTTTAGACTCAATAACCATATTACACGCATCTGCAGCATCTAAATAGATATTACGTAGATTACCAGTGATCTTATCAATTTCACTTTGAGAGATGTTTCCTTTAGCAAGTGTCTCTATGTAATCTATTGATGCAAGTATTTCTGTATCATCAAAATTTTGAACGAATATATTTCTTTTCTTATCCTCCCATTTGATCTTGATTGACTTTTCATCATTACAATTACCTACGTCTGTTCTAAAAACATTATAATTTTCAGTAGATCTTTCTACAGCATGAGCAAATTTATTGACAATTTCGAGTGAAATCGGACAGTGTTTGTCTGATAGAAATTTATCAAAAGTACCGATGAAGAAATTTTCAATTTTTGTGAACACTTCGGGAGATGCCAAAGCATAATCAACAGTACTGGCACTGCCACATGTTAAACGACCAATACCAAAATCATCACCGAATCTGCCATTCACTATATGTATATCCATACTTTTGCAAAGATCTAATAATCTATGACCGTTATTATTAACATGATGACTAAGTATACATTTCTACAGCACGTATTACGCGAACTTCTGAACTTTTACGCGAGTACGCACTTGATTTTGGCTGCTCCTCGGTTGCTCGTTTGCTAGCGTGTTAGCACGAGGGGTGAGCCTACCGCTTCGTTGCCATCCAGTGCTCCTTGCGCTCACACAACAATAGTACAGGGCGTATGAGAAGACTCCGCACTCTAGCAGTCACTGCGGAAAATCTCTTTGGGTGAATGACGTGTCGTTTTTCTTATTTCTAATATTTCCGCGTTAGTGGAGCGAAAGAGACATACTCGGGAAAACTTAGTCAAATGAATTTAACTGAAACACGATAAGAAATTGCATTGAATGAAGGTACATGTGTCCTTCAAGAAGAAGCATAGGGACTGCCAGCAATGACCGGCAATGCATGACAACGTTCATCCAAGCCTGATGTTCAGTGCAGTGCACTAAGAATTGCATGTTAAGTCATCCTTTTTTTTTTCGTCTGAACTACTAGTACTTTGCTATATCCGCGTGATTGATTTCTGTTTTACTGTGTTGTTTCTTTGTCGGTACGTCACCGCTGCAGTCAATGGTTTCCCACACAGTTTCTCTGCCCACTGTCTACTGAATCACAAAACATTACAGTCCTTTTCCGTGATTTTGTCCGCGCTCTAAGGGTGCGTTCGAGCGCTCAAAAGCAAACCAAAGCGAACCGAACCAAGGCGAACCGTACCGTGCTGACGTGCGAGATTAGTCGGCGCGTTTGAGCGCTCTGTTGAGAAAGCGTATCTCTAAAATAGCATCCGTCAGAGCGAGCATTATTTTTGTATATTTCTGAGCAACAGATCTCTGTAGATATTTCCCACAGGGATCAGTTCTGTGAGCACACACCAGTAGTGGCCTGTCACGTGACTTGCATGTCTCAAAAGCAATGGATTCATCCTTTCATTGGTTACCGACTTTGACTTGTTGCTCTTTATTCAATTTTCTGTTACCACCCCCACCTAACAACTGGGCGATTTCAAATTGTAATTTTACCGCATGCATTAAAAACACTTAGCACTCACAGCCTACCCGCAGACTTGCGTTTGTAATGAATTCATGTTTAATAATTATGTGATTAAGTTTGGAAGCGTTAGATGTCATTTTATGTCATCTATTTACTTTCACTTTCGACAAATAATTTGATGCTGTACACATAAAGTATTTAAAATGATGCTACTAATAAGATTGTAAATACTTCTCGTCTGTTTACTGGTTCGCTGCGGAGGATGGAATGACAGAATTGTATTAATGGTTTCACCGCCTAGAAAAGTATTGTCTCATTATGGTGTACAGTATCCGATTTGTCATAGCCTTTGATGTAGGCCCTACTGACTTTTGGATATCACAATTTCACTCTTTATATATTAAGTGACGACTTTGCATTAAGTCTCTAGAGCGCATGAAATTTATATATATATATATATATATATATATATATATATATACATGTATGTTGTATATACATGCATATAATATATATATTTATGTATATTGTATATACATGTACAATTGTATAATATATATATATACATATTATATAACATAATGTATATTATATATTTGCCCCTTGTGTGAACTTTCTATTTTATTGGTGTAGTATTCAGTAAGGTTCGTCTTAAAAAACGAACAAACATACAAACATGTAATCATACTCTGAACACAGCAATGACGGCCATTATATCACGGTTATGAGTGTGATTTAAAATAATCTTTTTCATGATCTAAGGAGATTTTCAAAGCATCCAGAATTTCTACCATTACATTCTAAGAGCAAATAGCAATCAACCATAAAAAGTATTTCATTTGGCCAAAAAGTTATGTTTGCTGACGATAGCATAATGTCTCAGTTTCCCTATAAAATAAATTAATGTATATATATATATATATATATATATATATATATATGCATTCAAAATAGGACAGCGTTGTTTACTTGCATTGTTCCTCTGTTTTTGTCATCAGCTTTATGATTTGTTCCCGTATTCAATCTGCCAGTGAGAGTGCAGATGCTTAAATCCAATACTCTTTTTTGAACTGCACTATATAAACTGCACTTTTGTGTTGTTCCTTTGTCATTTGATTATGTCTTGTTTAAATTTGTCACATTGATGTAATTCATTTTTGATTTTACTTGATTTGAGAAGCAAATAAATACGAACGAAAGAATGAACGAACGAACGAACCGTGCAATCTACATGACATTGCGCAAGTTTGATAGAATCTATGGCAACAATTGCAGTGATAACATTATAAGTTCAATTTAGGGTCGCACGTTACGGGGGTTAACTCTTTAAAAATGTCAACGGATGAAATCAATATGTCTAAGAGAAAATGAAAATCAACAAGATTTTTACGAGCTCAGTTTCAGAATTTATATCATGCTAAACGGAGAATGTTATTTTCCTGTTGATTAAAATACGACAACATGATTGCACTGAAATATAGAGATCATATGAGAATTTAAAGCTCGCACCCGTCAGCATAGGCTCTGAAAAGAGATGAAAAGGTTGGATGGTGTTCCTGTGTGTGTGTGTGTGTGTGTGTGTTGTCAATTTTGCTTGGTTGGCCCAGGGAGGTGTTAGAAAAGGAGAGGCAACTCTTCGTAATTCATGCAAACACATGTTTTGGTTCAAAGCGTTACAGTGGGATGTCTAGCATTCCACTATACGCTTTGAAGTCATGCGCTGCACCGCTCTGGTTGCCAGGCGAAGTTCGGAGACGAAGAACGCATTTCACCTTTCGTTGAATTACAAGCTTTATTTCCCCGTAAAAATTTAAATGAAATACTCGAATTGATTAAGAGTAGTTTAGGAAAGAATTCAATATTATAAACCTGTATTTCTAGTTTCTTCGTAATGCGCAAATTGGAATGAAATGAAAATTAGGCCATCTGAAAAACCTAATATTTTCTATAATGCGCACATTTCCGCATGTTAGTTTTTCTATCCTTTAATCTGGGATATTTTGATCTTTCAAATAAAGTACTCCGCTAAAGCGAGCACCAGCGTGCTTTTAAACTATTTGCTGTAAAAAATAACGCAGTTTTACACTGCATTTTGATTCGCTGCTCCAATTCAAGGTACACAAATTCATTGTTGCCATCACATTGAAAGAGAGAGAGAGCGAAATGCAGTAGGGGCAAGTATTTCTAGATGTGAGAACGCTAGTCCCGATTATTGATGCTCTCTTTTGTCAAAGCACATGATTTCCACCTGAAATTAAGCGCATAACTTCTCGGCGGTGCCGCGCATGACTTCAAAGGAGAGCAGGAGTTGTCTCTCCTTTTCTAACACCTCCCTGGTTGGCCTAACGTCTTAAACGCTGTCTTTGCTGCTCGAAATTCTACAACATGAAATACAATTATGCTATACCACTGAGAATAGGGAGAACGTAAACTAAATCTCGTAGTTAAAAAAGAGAAGCAAGCAAATACACACACACACACACACGCACACACACAAACCAACCTAAAAGAAATCAATGCATTCACGAGACATGTATAATATACTGTATGCGATGTGCAATCTTATCATGCACCAAAAATGGATCAATGCTAGACACTGTTTGATTTAAATGCATGAGAGACTATGAAGAAAAAAAAAACACACAGACAAAAAGAATGACTCGCCTCAGCTTGGCAATTCTAAATTCTGATTAGACATTGGGGGAAAAACCCATAAATCATTCAATTCATTGCGTAAAATTCATATTAAACTTGACGGATACGTCATAAACGCATATTATGGCCTACAATAAACAATATCATGGCCTATAATACAGAAATTAAATAAGAAAATGAACAGAATCGATTTGTAAAGTGTCTATCCCATCAAGATGGAAAATAATTGTCAAAATAGTTTCATGCAATACAAGCAAAAGTAGTCGACTAATGGCTAGGGAGCACGATTCTGCATTCTACTTTCACTTCCTTCTATACGCAAAGTGTATCTGCAAACGCCATTGAATACCAATAGCTATAACACGCTGTTGTTAGATAATCAACTTTTGTTTCAAGGTTTTTGAGTTTATCCTCGCAGCTGTCCATTCAGGTTGAAGCTTTATATCCTTAACCAAGGCCATGTTACCATCATATGATTCGTCTATTCTAAATGGAGAATTCACCCTGGCACCACGTGACATAGTCAATGCCTGGACTGATTGAAGTTAACAGTTATTCGACAAAATAAACATTTTCAAGCAACACGTGAGTGGACTGTCGGAGTGAATGCAAAGTGGTCAAAGGTTATTTTCAACCTAGGTCATGTTACCATCATGTTAGTCGGCTATCATAATGTTCAAACGGAAGAATTCATCATGGCACCACGTGACCAAGTCCTTTCATGGACTAATTATAGTGAACAATTATTTAACAAAATAAACATTTTCAATCAAGACAGTCACACGTGAGTGGACTGTCGGAGTGTAGCTTCCACGCTCTCAGTGAAATGATCCAGGCATGGATTTGTTCGTTATCAAGACCCCAGATTGTGTCCATAAGACTGTCACGCGTTATTCTGGTAAACTGTTATAAGGATGGTATATTTTTGGTTGAGATGGGGCTTCAGATTTCCAACGTTCTTTATGCTTTTTTTTTAGATAATGAGAAACCTGTTATAAAATATGGAACGAGCGTATAATTCTAACAGGAATTCAAAGTTTATTTGGCGTTCATGAGCATGCGGAGTCTGATTACGACTTCGCAGTTAACATGAGTTTGGGTCAGTGCTTTGACAATTGAGGTTGTTCGCGGAAAAAAATGCATTTTAATTTCTCCAGCCATTTAACCAATAATGAGATTTGGTTAATGTGAAATGTGTCGTGTCCTTACTATATTTCTGTGTGTATGCAATATATCCGTATTCAGCAAACCGTTTTTTGTGTCCATTTAGTCTAAATCTCGGGACCTTATTCCTGTTCTGTTCGATATCAGCTTGGTAATACAGCTTATATTCTTGCTGATTGCAGGTCTACATGCTTTAATCTCATCTCGTTTTTATTTCGGTATACGCCCTTCTGTATGGTTTGCCTTTATACGGACAGCTGTCAAAGCTGCAAAACGTTCAACACTTGTCACCCAGAATTATTCATTATAAATCAAAATACGACCATACCACATCTGTACTGAAAGTAATCTAGTGGCATAGTAGAGTATACTGTACTGTGATGTAATGTCAGGAGGTAATTTGCATAATCATGGGATCACTCCCCTCAACCTGTGAGGGATTAAGGATGTCCTGAGTGTATTCACCCTTTGACCATTCTTGAGAAGTCGTCCAAGCAGGCAACATCGTTTATAATCAACCTGCTCCTGTGACCAGCTAATCCAGTCCCTCATCCTAAACTAAAGGTAAGAACATCTGTACGATGTGTTTTTTATTTTGTATTTATTATCTTATATTGCGTTTGCTGTGTTACATTTGATAATTATAGAGTTGTCAGTGTTGCCAAAGTATTGATAATGGATGAAGTTTTATTCACAAACAAGTAGTTATTTTGGATGACATTTCAGTTGTCAAAAAAGTGCACAGCAACTGAGAATTTGTAGTTGGTTTTCATATGTCTGCTCCAGTGTAATTAATATGTCGTGGGATTGGTGGGGAATACCACTTACATAAAGTTAGTGAAGGACCTTAGGTGTTTCTTACTGCATCTTTATTTCATGTGATTTTGAGAAGCGTGCTTGATGCAGAGGATAGAATATATACCACAGTTTGTTCGCTAGTTGATTTTGGTGGGCACGCTGCGGATGGAAGATTAAAACAAAGGGGAATGTACTTGGCCCCTGTCATAGGAGGATACAGCAGGGGGGTGGAAGAGCTCTTCACCTCCCTGGATACAGCAAGCTGGTAGAATCCTTGGCTTACAAAGGTGACTGACTGCCTATGCAAGGGATTAGAGCAGTGGTTGTATTCAAAGGGGAAATCCAGTCCAAGGATATACGTTAGTCTGTTAGCAAAGAGTAAAACATTACGAGTTTAACGGCAAAATTTTGATCGAAATCGGGTGAAAAATAAGGAAGTTATGACATTTTGAAGTTTCACTAATTTTCTGGTAAACAGTGTTCTTGAACGGTCCATATGAATATGCAAATGGCAAAGTGAGCATGTCATCCCCTCACAACTTGCCATATTTTTTGTACATAAATTTTTTTGAAATTTCCAATTTTTCATTTAAATGCAATTATGCCCGAGGTTCAAATCCTGATAGGGCCTATATCTAACTGATCACTATTGTGAAGTTATTCGACCAGGAATAACATCATGTTTCAGACTTCAATGACAGAAACATTGAATTTGCGTAATTTTTTGTGCACGATCAATGGAAATTTGTGAGGTTACCTCTGACATGTCAACTCACTCATTTGCATATTCATTTCCACTGCACAAGAACTGTTTTGAAGAAATTAGCAAAATCATCCGATTTTAGTCAAATTTTTACCATTGAACTCGCAAGACTTTACTCTTTTTTATCAGACTAACTTATTTTTGTAATGGATTTCCCCGTTGAAGGATTGCGTTTTTTATCTTACATGCACTGCTCGGCAGACTTCCTCTGTCACCATTCAAAAGACTTGCGCTGACGTGTGTCATGTGCTGTGCACACCTATTGATGTAGAGGTAGACAAGGTGCTCTTTGTTTTGTTTCTACAACTTGAGCGAAGGTGGTAGCTATATAGATAGATTAAGTTCAGGCAGGAAAGCCTCTACGCCCATTGACGCATGTACAATATTTCAAGTTGTGAGGTGGTGAAAAAGAAATATCTATCTCATCGAAAAATGTAAACTTTCTTTAGAAATATCAAGTAGCCCTACTTTAAATATATCTTAATATATTATGTCGATACATATACCTAGATAATCAGGAACAAAACAAATATTTCTCAATCGCTTCGAACTTTAATTACCTAGAAAAAATGCAATAAGACAACATTCTAGCAACGTGACTCTTCAGTTGCTTAAAATTGCTCCGTAGCATTTATGTTAATTACACATATTATGCATACATTATTATGTAAATGAGTATGCAAGATGTGAAATTTGGAACAAATTGTATTGATCCCTAAAATTTTGTGTCAGTTTTTCCTCATGATTCCACAATGCTTTGCAGGATGAGAAAAATATCATTCGATAGTAGCATTCCTTATCTTTGCGGTTGGAATCAACTTTAACTCATGCAAATTGGAACAGTTGTTAACAGAGTAAAATTTCTTGCTCGCAAACAATGCATAGTTGAGGTCATGATTTGACAAACATCGCAAATACCCGGTCACTATAGTGAAAGTGTCAATTCAAAATTTCACATTAGATACTGCTTGAAAATAGGAATTGCTCTTAAAGAACTTACGCTTTGCTCATCTGCCTTTGAGAATTCAGGACATCATTGACCGGAAAAATGTGACTAGAAAGATACATTATATACCAAGGCAATGCATTTATTTTGTCATTTAAACTGTGCATTGATGAAATTTTGATCAAGGCAAACTACTTGGAATTAAAAAAAAATCAAATCAAACAACTCATTAATTTACCTCTTACTCCACTGACTGCCGTTATTTCATTTCATTCTTTTTTACCGATATCAAATTTTGATCAATGGACAAGATAGTACAATTATGTGGCGAGATCCTTTTAGTTACATTTAGGAAGCACTACTACAATTTTTTCGCATGAAATCAACTACGAGCACAATAATTGTGACCGTGCATCACAAAACCAACAAAAAGAAAAAAAAATTGGTCAAACTTGTCAATCTTTAATTTTTCATATTTCTGAAAGAGGAAGACTTCATTTACATCATGGTAAAGTTTTGAAGCATAAAACGAACGGGAAATGGGGGGGGGGGGGGAGGGTTTGAGCAGTTTTTCTTGAAGACTTTTTTTTTCTTTTTCTGGTAGTAGTGTGATTAGGTATGTCCCTTTTCATTTGTAAAAAAAAACACTGTACACAGTCTTCTCTTTCAACTCTGATAACTTTTGAAAGGATGCTGCTACTCCTTTGAAAGTTAGTATTAGTCACGGAGAGAATGTGCTTATAGAGCATGATGAGCTTCAGTTTAATGCGATTATCCCTTCATTGTTTATGCATCCTGTTTTTGTTCATTCGTTGCACAGCTAGGACAGATGGACAGATTAAGCACTTGAATAGACCATATGCAGCGCGTCCAGGGAAAAAAAAACATGAAACCGAGATTCATTGTATTTTTTTTTTGCGATTATAATCATACAGTTTCTTTATGAGATGTACATGAATAGAAGGGTGCACTTCTCCTCCGTCATTTGAAACTCAATGTTTATAATCCACGCATGACTGACTTAGAACACTAGACAGTAGTGCTGGTCATTTTTCATTTGCACGCGCAAATTAAAACCTTGGTGCAAATGAAAATTTTTGAGCGATTTTCTTTTTCGCGCTTTATCGGCAATCGTTTTCAACATGAAATTCATAGCCTTGACATCCATCATTTTTTTCTTTCATATGACAGCTCATGCGTTAAAAAAATGGTTCACGCCTGCTAGAGAAATTTGAAAATTCGCTTTAATTTTACTCTGATAGTTGGATAATTATTGAAGGAACCATTAGTATTTCCCGACTTCGCACTTAACAATGGCTGTCATGCTCCGATGAATGATGGTAGAAGGGAAAGTTAGAACGGTCAGGTTGTGAATAGGTTCGAAAAATAAACAGACGATCATGAGCTTGCCTGATCATGCAGCTGATCACAGAACAGTGTTCATTGTAACGGAGTGGTCTCGTTTTGGCAGGCTGCAAGAAGTTGCAGCAGCCTTCCACGCCCGATTTCCAAATCGTGATGCTCCTGCGAAGTTAACCCTTTGGAGAAACATTAGAAAGTATCAGCGTGGAGGGACAAGCCTCAATCTCAGCATGGGTCGATCTGGTCGAAGAAGAACTGTCAGATCAGAAGGAAATGTGGCAGGAGTAAGGCGTACTATGGAAGACAACCCCCAAGTTTCCATGAGGAGGAATGAGTTTGCGATATCCAAGTCTTCGTTCCATTGCATTGTTCGGCAAGATATACGAGATGGTATCCCTACAGGATGCTGTGTCGGCATCAGCTCCCGCCTGGAGACCGTGCGCGTCATCTGCTGTAATCCAGATGGCAAAACATCGTGACGAGTCCTCCTTTTCATGGATGGCCGTGTCTGCAGTCACGACGTCCGCCAGAACGCACCTCATCATGATCCACCTGCATTCATTTATGAAAGGAATGCAAGCCGAGAGAAAGTTTCCATGTGGTGTGGTCTTTGCGGCAACGGGACTCAGATAGGTCCTGTTTTTTTCAACGGCAATCTACACAGAAAAAGCCTCCCTGCACTTGATCGACGAAGAGATAGTTTCTCGCCCTGAACGAGATGGATACGGCGCCTTTCGTCACTTACGACGGAGTTTCTCGCCTTCAAAGGGAGTATGAACGAGACGGATACGGCGCGTTTCGTCACTTATTATGGATCCAGGATGGGGCTCCCGCCCATCGTCAACTGATCGTGAGAGAGAGATTGCATCAGATTCGTCGCCATGAATCACCTCATCAAATGTCCTCAGCGGAGTCCTGACCTTACCCCTTGTGACTTCTTTCTCTGGGGCTTCCTCAAGGGAAAAGTCTTCGTCACTCCTCCTTGTGACCTTGAGGATCTCCTCTAGAATCGACGAAGTGGTGGGCGGTCTCCGACAGAACGGAGGAATAATTAGCCGCACGGTGAGAACTATGAGTTCGAGGGCGTATAGACATGCCTCGAATGAGACGGCAGTCATGTCGGATCAAGTGATCTCTCATTGACAAGCTTAATCAGTTTATTTTTGCATTATGCTTTATGGAATAACAAAAAGCATAATCAAACTCAATTCATTTCAAATCGTGTTATTTCATTTGTACTCCAAACATGATATATGCTTGATCTGCGAATGATGTGAAAAATTCTTAGAGCAATCTTGCGCTTGGCTTCATTTTATTGAATGTGTTGTTTGGATTACTTGTACAAAATGTTGGTTGAAGGGAGTGGCCGAAGCGGGGCAGCGAAATGTTAGAAGGGGGAGTGACCCACTTAAAAAAAAAAAAAAAAACACCCTTGCATGCCCCCCCCCAAAAAAAAAAAGAACCAACAACGACCCCAAAACAAAACAATGCAAAACAGAACAAAAACAAACAAATCACACAAAAAAGCACAAAAGAACTTTCCGCCCTGCACTTGTATCTTTGAAACATTAGAAGCGCAAGTTTAGTGATTAAGAGCATATGAAAAAAAGGTGAACCTTTTTTTCTGCTTTTCCTCCCCTTCCGTTCCCCTTTCCCTTCCAGTGATGAAGGATGAAGCATGCTTGCCTGTGAAATGTAACGAGGAGTGGAAAGACTGAAAGAAACTTGAGATTTAGAATTATTAAAATGTGTCCATCGTTAACGTTGATTTTCCATAGCCATCAAATTAGACTCTATGGACTCTGAAAATACTCGCTCATTGGTTAAGTCAGCCTGTCAGTCTCGAAGCTTATTCCAAATACATGACAACAACGTGCTTTCCATCCCCATACAGCATTCTCTGTAAATATCACCTAACAACATTCACTGCAGCACTGCGGTTTGATGTGAATTCAGACGAGCAAATGAGCCCATCCAGTGCGAAGTCGGGAAAGGTGAAGGCTTGCTTTTCGACTATCTGTGGAATCGGTAGAAATGAAACATGTTTTCATGCAACTCAATTTCTTGAGCATGCATTATTATACAAATGACGCACAGGTCTGAGTGCGTCAGTCGGAATTGTGTGCATAAGGTAACTATGGAATGCTTAACCCACGAGGCGAAGCCGAGTGGGTTTAGGCTAAATTCCATAGTTACCGCATGCACACTATATTCCGACTGACGCACGAAAAGACATGTGCGTCATTTGATTTATAGAATGGGTAATTTTCTTGTCAAAAACCCAGTTTTCTATCGTGTTACCCGATGACAAAATTACTGGATGCATTTCGTTTTGGCTTTCCGTAAAGGGCATGCATACCCGTACTTACCGTTTTTACTGGATGCATGGCCAGCCATGCATAAGTTTTTACTGGATGCATGGCCAAGCTGAGTGCGCGAACGCTTGCTTTAGTGCGCGAACCTTTGTTACAAGTACGCGTACTCTTGCTAAGTGCGCGATAACATGTTTACCACTGTGACTCAGCGTGCGGCCAGTAAAAATGAACACATAGCTCTCGACCAATCAGATCGCAGGATTCTCGCTACCCATTCTATAATCATATTTGGCGCATGAGGTCTCATATGAAAGAAGACATTGCGAATGTTTGGGTTATGAAACATTGTTTTTCCAAAACATTACCGTAAAAGTCAGAAAAATTCACTTAAAGTCATCATTTCTGTGTGCAAATTAAATAGAGAAGCGTATAAATCTCTCCATTCATATGCAACTTTATAAAGCACATTCATGATTTTGAGAGAATCAGAATCTTCCCTTAACTAAAAATCCATGCCTGGCGACATTTTGTTGGTTTCGTGGTGCAAGGTCACAGTTATTGTCCTAATATTTGCGAAAGAAACACAATACGAGGCATCAGCCGAGATCAGGGACGTCAAGCTTCAGTCCTTCCGAGATCAACGAAGCTTTACGCAAATAATGTTAAGTGATGTACCTATGTGTGTGTTTGCCACTACTTTAGAGAAACCGATGTGATACTGGGACTTTTGCCATTATTCCTCGTGCCACCAGTCAGAAGGTTATAGCTCCAGAATCTGTCTGGGCATCAGGTAGGATTTCACATACATTACTCATATTCTCCAAGATTTTGTAATTTGCGAGTGCAGTGCTTGTGCACTCCACTGCAAATTATCATGGTGTGTCATAGAAATGCTTTCCTAGTCCAACCATTCGTTTTTTCTTCTCGGGCTAAAGACTGGTACAGCTATACAGACCACGAAGCTGAAAGGCGGGAGATATTGCAAAAACTGCTTCAAAGAGGAAGATCACCCGCCATTGTTGGATGGGGTCAGGAAGTTTGCTTTGGTTTCGTTCCCCATGGACGCATTCCTTTAAAAGGGGAAATCCAGTCCAAGTGTAAGTTAGCTATAAGAAGGAGTAAGATATTACGAGTTTAACGGTATAATTTTGTTCGAAATCGGATGAATAATAAGGAAGTTATGACATTTTGAAGTTTTGCTATTGTTTTTCGGGAAACCGTTCTTGAACGGTCAGTATGAATCTGCAAATGGCAAAGTGAACATGTCATCCCATCACAACTTACCAAATAGTTTGTACATAAAAGTTTGAGATTTTCATGTTTTTCATTCAAACGCAATTATGCCCAAGGCTGAAATCCTCGCATGTCTAACTGGTAACTATTGTGAAGTTATTAAACCAGGAATAACATCATGTTTCAGACTTCAATGACAGAAACATTGAACTTTCATACCTATATTTGTGTGTGTGTGTGTGTGTGTGTGTACACGACCAATGAAAAATAGTGAGGTTATGACATGGTTAGCTCACCCATTTGCATATTCATATTCACTGTACAAGAACTATTTTGCAGAAATTAGCAAAACTTCAAAATGTCATAACTTCCTGTATTATATCTACTAGTCTGTGCTTCCATTAAATGCACTCAAGATTTGTAGTCTTAGTTTAAGCAAACTTGAAGCGTCAAAAATTGTATGATTAAAGAAGTAATTGATCAGTGTATATTAACACGATTTATTCCTCACTGGACAATGCATTTTTACCTGCCAAGTCCCTCTCGACCAGATCGATGATCATAATTGGATAATTGGAAGGCTATAGTTAATAATGATAATATCAAAACCCTCTAGTACAGCACTGACAGTACTGAAGAGGCTTCCCTGGATGAGGAAGGCCACATTTATATAATATTGACTGCATGGCCTTGAGGGAGATACCAAAAAGTATTGCCCAAAATGAAAGAATAATTGTCATGGTTATTATGGTTTAATATGGTTTCAGTGCGGGCAATATTTTCTGAGATCTCCCGAAAGAAAGGCCAGTCAACATCAAAATCATTACATTTCCCCCAAGTAAATAAGGGGCAAGGCCTACACACGATGATATAGATCTAGCCACACTTTATTACCTTGTACCTGTAAATCCTCACCAAAATGACTTGTGACTACGAAGTGCGCCTCGTCTTTCACCGAGTGCGAAATCTTGTTCCATTGCACGAATAAAGACATCTACTCTATTTCTTTTATTCAACCGAAAGGTCAACAGATGTGGTAAGCACGGATTCTTGATTTATCATTATCATTTTTTTTTCTTTACCAGCTATTCACGTGGAGCGTATGTTTTATCGTGATTCCTCTGTTTGAAGCATAAAGAAGGAACAAAATGGGCCAAGACCAGGATTGGAGCGCGCTTAGTGACGATGACCTCTTCAAGGTAGGATCGACTTTCTTGAACATTCCATCGAATAACGAATGAACAAATGCTTTATACAAGTACATCATTTTGATTTTTAGAATTCATCACAAACACAATTTTCTTCATCAACGACGATCCGCTGTGTTAAAGGATTTGTTTCACATCTCTTGTTAAGCCCTCTCATGATTGAATATTAGGCTCTTGTACGATCGCTTGCAAGAATTATTTTTAAAAATCGTGTACGGAGACAGTGATGAATGTTTACTCTTCTTAATAACCATGGTATCAGTATAATAAAATTCTCTAGACTGTAGACTAATTGACACTGCTTACTGCCTGCGTCGTGATGTACGCGAGGACGAAGAGTCTATACTGAGTACATGGCGGCCCCACAGATCTTTGCATCAAGTAGCTCTCAGCGGTGTGAATCTGAGCGGACGCAAAATAGTCCAGATCCGACCGTACAAACTCAGACGACGCGAGATCAATTTTTAGATGATTAAATTAGCGCATGCGCATAACAGGTCATTTTTTCGTTTGTTTTTTCCTCTGAAAATCCCCGAAAAAACATGCAAAAAACTAAAGCTCCCTATATCAACCTTCCGAAGATGCGTCGGGGAGGCAATAGTAGATGTAATACCTCTTTTCTGTTTTTAGCTCATGTTCCTATTCTTTGCTCACAGCTTTGGCAAGATGAGTTTCGACGGAACCTCAAGTATAGAGTTGATTTCGAAGGCGACCCCTCGGCTAGGCCTATGCGGGCGATTGCGACAAAGAAGCTTTTCAAGCTAATCGGAATGGACGTAAGTGAAATCTAGAAAAGATATATGTATGTATGTATGTATGTATGTGTGTGTGTGTGTGTGCGTACTCATAGGAGATTTGTAGGCCCTCTTGCAAAACAATATGTAGGTGACCTCCAGGCCATGAAAAAAGACTAAACTAAAAAGAGGTTCGAACTTGTGAGTTTAAACGATAAGCAAGTTCGTAATTACCTCAGACGCACAATTACTATTACATGACCCTTCTTATTAGCAGTTGGTTTACCACTATTACCTACTTAATAAATAATAAAGTTTGAAGTTTGAACTTTAATAGACAAAATAATTGTAATGAGCTTGCACAATGTAACATAGGATGAATTTAGACCATAGTGACCAGCCTTATTACTATTTTTGGCAGATTTTGGTAAAAAAGGACAAGAAAAGGCTTCAAAACGCTTTGTTGCTCCATGTTGACGCCGGCAAGCACAAATATAGGGACAGCATTATTTGATAAACATTGCATCACAGATGTTTACTCAGTGAATTCAAAAACCAATTTATGCCTTTTATAGCAAATGATTTTTTTTTTCTGCTTAAGTGGAAAGCTTAATCACAAACTGGCTAATTCCATGTGCTCTATTCAAATTGTATGCCTACACCGTTTCGGCTGGTGTAGGGTCTGGTATAATTAAGTCACTGTCTACGGTGATGTGTTCTCCATGATTCAGTTTTTATTTTGAAAATACTGTCTGTGTAGATGGTTGGATATTTTCTGGCATTTCAAAGAAAATAGCTGTTACAGTTTGTAGGCTCGATTGTCCTTTGTGGTATATTTATGTTTAATCACATCTTTCTGATTTTTTTTCTTAAAACATGAACGTGTGAATGGGAGAGACAGGCACCTCATTCTTCTTCATTCTACCCTTTGTCTTGGCATACTGTGATGCAACAAAACATGTTTCATCTGATTATTCTCGTGTATACTGCCCTACTTTGGCAAAAGTAAGCAAGTGACATTATTTCAATGGATTTAGATCCTCTTGTTAATTGAATTGGTATTTCAAAGCATGCTCTATTTACCTGTAAATCCAAAAGTCATAACTTACGCCTATTTTTGAAATATTTTGGTGGTACCTGGTAAAAGGAAACAAGTGCAGATACTTGCATCAAAACTTTGGCAAAATGGACCAATCACTGTCCATTAATCATATACTCAGAGTTCCTGATTCAACGATCGTCAAAATCATTCATGTCATGAAGCATTACAACTTTTCGCCCGTTAGAATTAACTGATGTAGAATGGACATCATTCGAACGTGTCTCTGCTGTCAGAGGCTAGATGAATTTAGATGTAATTTAGTTTTGTTTCATAGTAACAATCATGTACCCTAATAACAGAATTAAATTAACGCGTCCTCATTCAGGATGAAGGACAACATGTGCTTGCAATTTGCGTAGTTGCTTTCAGGGCCAAATCATTTCACTCTGTTTGAGTCGTTGTGCTTTCAACGAAAACTGCTCAAGTTGATATAACCGCTCTGCCGAGTGAGATCCGTATACTTTTTATGTTGCTTCTTTATAGAAAACGAAACTAAGAAAGAAAAAATGGGATCCCATTAAAAAAATAATTTGCCCCAGATAATACTGACGTAAAATCAGACTATGATAGATCTTAAACAAATCAAACATTATCATCACATATAATGTCCCACGAGGGAGCTCATAATGTCTCCACAAGGGAACTCTTAATGAATGGCTCCACGAGGGAACTTATACTGAATGTCTCCACAACGGAGCTCATGATGAATGTCTCCATGAGGGAGCTCATAATGAATGTCTCCATGAGTGAGCTCATAATGAATGTCTCCACGAGCGAGCTCATAATGAATGTCTCCATGAGTGAGCTCATAATGAATGTCTCCCCCAGAGGAGTTCATAATAAATGTCTCCATGAGGGAGCTCATATTGGATGTCTCCATGAGAAAACTCATATATGTCTCCAAGCGGAAGCTCATATTGAATGTCTCCATGAAGGAGCGCGATGAATATCTCCACTAAAATTTTACGAAATTTTTAATCATTACGGTAATATTCAATAATGAAAATAATAGTCATGTCTCCAAGAAACAGTTCATAAGAAATGAATACTATACGCTGATGAAATACCTTACTTCCAACATCCAAACACGAAAAGCAAACACACTCGCGTGTGTGCCACACACACGATCACACACACACACACACATACACACACACGCACACACAACCACACATACAATATATCAGGGATCAGCCCAGAGTGATATATTGAGATACACACACACATTACCCGTCTGCAAAATAGAGGGAAAAAATACGATAGTTGTGATTGATTCGAGAAAAAAAAATACAGAGGTTTAAGCAATATAACATTGATTCGAGGAAAAAACCAAAGTAGGGTATATACAGCAAACTAGTTCATACAACAAAGTATTGAAGAAACATTGTAAAAATGTTGGGGTAAGTGTATGAATCACCCGTGGACTTTAAGTCGAACAGGAGAAAGAGGAAATTAAGTGCCAGAAAATGGGAGTCAATTGACAATCTTCAAAGTAAACTTTAAGCAACAAATTTATGCATATTTAAGATAGGTGCAGGATACTCAAACGTAAATCAGTGAATTTACACATTTTGGAAAATCTTACTGCAAAAATGATGGAAAAATAAGGATTACATAATCATATCGGGCGAATCCCCTGTCCTTGCGTGGGCATCGTTTGCACAGAACGCACTGGATAATAGAAATATGCTTTACATAAACGTATAGATCATTAAAGTAGATGCCGGAGTCTGCAGCTGCGAGGGACTCCCATAACCTGGTAGTCCATGGGCCAGGCCAGATGTTGGTACTACCTGAGGTGGCAAAACATTTTTGGTGTCATTTTGTTTGTCGGGCATAGATAGGTTTATCAAGCTATGATAGCATTTCCAAATGAGTAGCTCAGTCATAATAACTGAATTTTGAACCAATTTGGTCTCGTTGTTATATCCCTATACTTTTGAATCGAAACTTACCGCTATACAAAGAAGAGCACTGTCTCCTATGTTCACAGGTGTTCTGTTGTAAACGCGGTGCACTTAGTCTTTATTCAAGGCAGCGAAGAGAATATCCTAGGGTTATGATGTCCACAGCGCTTAGTCTAATATTCAAGACGGCGCACAGTGGGCCAGAATGAGCTCAAAGTGCGCCAAAATTATATTCCGTGGTTTCTTTTTACCCAAATTTGGTGTTTTAGGGTAATTAGGGGCGTAGAATTGATTGAACATAATTTCAAACTCATATGACGTCACTGTGATGCTGTTTTTTCATTGGCTACCAAAAATCTGTCTGTAAATGACGAATAAAGCAATGCAAATCTTAGGCTGTTATTTTTTTCTTTAAAGATTAATTTATCTTTTCACCTTCACTGACACTGCTTATCTACTACCATTGAATACACGATGCTTACATGTCATAGAAAGTGTATAAACATTCGGGTTTCGTTAAAAGAATCGAATTTATGCTGAAAGTTCCATATTACACACGTACTGCAAAATGATACTGTTGTCCGTGTAAACTAGTTAGAATATAAGTTTATGATGTACGCTGTACGTTTGGGTGAATTTTTTCACTTTATTCTATAGCAGGACATAAATGCGCGATATAAAATCAATCTCCGATATAGTTCTTATCTCTCTACTTCATATATAATCTTAGGCCTATGCCATATCAATTCATACAAGCGCAAAAACCATTTTGTCTAATTTAAATGGAAGGATAACAAATTGTGAAGTCAGTAATCAGGAAAATGAAAGGTTGTGACTTAGCAGCTAAGAATGAGTCTGCCGTGTATGAAAGTTTACTTGGAAAAGCTAAAATAATAATTTTTTTTTAATGAAAAATTTATCGAAATCACAATCATATGAAATTATAAATTCATCCACGTTCCACAGTGATTTTTTTTTCTCATCAGTCGTCGGAAGTAAAGTTTTTTTTTGCTTCCGACAACCCACAAAGTGTATGGGATCACAGTCTGATGAATCCGACTTGTATTGGTCGCCTATCAGGTCAATGTCAGACATGTCAGGCATGATCCGATGAGGATCACGCGAGCAATGTCTGGATGACATTGACCTGCAATCGGATTCACAAACTGCGATACTATACACTTTGCTGAGCGGCCGGAAAGCAACAGTCTTTGCTTCCAACGAGTACCTGATGAGAATAAAATCTCTGTGTTTTGGTGTTTAACGGTCTATCTGCATATGTCAAGAGTAGCATCGAAGTACATGTATTTAGGTGTCCATACAATATGTATCGCAGTGGGAATAGCTATGTTTACAGTAGTGGCATTGACAATTATGGACAATATGGCTACATGGCCTTGGCTATGTGCAATTATGTACTCTTTTATCTTCGGAGGAGGGGTCTTTTAGGTGCCGGACTAGCCCTATACATGTATTTTATAACTCTGTTTGCCTCTTATTCAGTGTTATTCATGTTTCTGTGTCTTTAACGTGCGAGAAAAAAAATTAATGAATAAAAAAAATGCCGCCCTCATGCGGCCCCGTATGATATAACAGCATTCCTAAGCGGCTACAAGGTCCAAAATAGGCGTAATGTGTCGCGGAAAATCGGCTCTAACACAAAAAGTGGCAAAAGGTGGCAGCCAAATCTGGTATCAGCTTAAAGCTGAGACATCAGGGAATGTGGTGGTAATAGAATTTAGTTGGAAATCCGTGGCAATCTAAACTTTTCATTCGGGTATATTAAAAAGACAAATAATTAGCCTCTTTTCCAGGATATTTAGCGTAAAATGTTCATGCACATTAAGATTCTTTGCATTTTTATGGCATTCATAACGTAAAATGAACTCTGAGAAATATGTGGGAGAAATTACAGGTTGATATCTCAAAAACTACATGTTGAAATTATTTATTTATTAAAGAGGTTACAATTTGCTTTGAAACTCTTAAAATATTGTATTTTGCTACTTCAGGTAGGAAATATACCCCTTTAATGTACATACCTGATTCAAATATTTTAATGATATATTCTTCAAAGCATTACCTCTCAAGAGCGCATGTCAAAAATTAAAAAATCCCAAGTGCCCAAAGTGACTTTTGGCGCACTTTGGTATCTCTCTGGCCCACTGTGCGGCGAAGGGAATATCCAAAGCTTATAATACAGTGAATATCCCTTTCTCTAAAAACAACAACAACAACAAAAAAAAAACAATTCCTAGTGAATTTTACCGTATTTTTCAATTATTTATCATTTTCCGGTGCAAACGCGACGGTGAAAACGCTAATACCACGCCAATGTCGCTTTATTTCCATCCAACAATGAAAGATAATGCAAAAACAATGTACCGGTACACTACAATGCATTATAATAAACAATGTTGTAAATGGACAGAGGGATTTTTGTTTAAAACTGATGTATTTGTTGAGAGGGTAGTATAAAAACAGTATAATCCCTTTTATTCGGAGCTTTAGATATGATAACGGTACATTGTTCTGGATAAAGACTAAGCGCACAGCGTGACAGCTGTGGACATCATAACCTTTTGGATATTCCCTCGCTGCCTTGAATAAAGACTAAGCGCACCTCGTTTACAACAGAACACCTGAGGAGATACAGAAGACAGTGCTCTTCTTTGTATAGCGGTTAGTTTCGATCCAGAAGAATAGGGATATACAAACGAGACCAAATTGGTCAAAAATTCATTTATTATGACTAAGCTACTCATTTGGAAATGCTATCATAGCTTGATAAGCATATCTATGTCCGACAAACAAAATGACACCAAAAAGGTTTTGCCACCTCAGGTGGTACCAATAACCCATTTTTCGGGTCTTGGCCCATGGACTATGGGTGCTGCAGATCCCGGCAACTTGGAGTGCTGGAAAAAGGCGGCCTCGGAGAATGGCGGCCTGGAAAAATGGCGGCCGTATTACGAGCCAAATGGTTTCTTTTGAACGCGCGCATTGTGTTGAAATGTCGTTGGAAATTCATTCGCACGCAAATGATGTTAATACAAATTCCAACGTTAAGAGCATCGTGACGGGAAATGTAAGGGTGGGATTTCACGGAGCACGCGAACGATTTGCGAAGGACGCGAATGGCAAAATCCAGCATTCGTATTTTAGTCTGCAAAAGTTCACCAAACGAACGTGAGAGTTCGGAAGCGTCGTCAGTTGTTCGCGAATGTCGTTTTTACTTCGGCGAGAATTTAAAAAAAGTTTGAAATTTTTTGCGAACCTTTTCCGCACACTTGGTCGTGATTTGCTCGTGAATTGTTCTCGAAAGTGTCTTTAAAGCCTCGTCATATGCGCAGGACCTTCGCAAAACACGCGCGATGTTCGCAAAATGTTCGTGAAACCCCAAACAGACACCGAAACTTTGGAGAATGTCTTGCGTATGTTATGCGAAATCTGTGAAGTTTTTCCGATCATTTTACGACGTAATCGCAAACTGTTCGCGTACATTTTGAGACATTCTCGCGAACGTTTAGCGCACGTTTGGGGGATGTATGACTTATACGTTTTCTACAGATAAAAATCGTAGCATACATCTAAACATCAAAGAATTATTAACAACTATAGTAACAAAAGAAATTAAAGACTAGCAAAGAGAAAGAAATGTTTGATACACAAAAAAAAATCGCAGAATACACTTAAGATTAATCTTAAGTATGTAAAATTTCATTTGAACTATAGAGATTATGTGTCGGAGGAACTGAAAAAAAAAATCAGATGCTTGTTTCTAGTGGAGATAGGTATTAGGAAAAAGAATGTAGGCAAGCACACGATAGAGAAATGAGAGAAAAAGAAAGGAGAAATAGAGGAAAGAAAAAAAAAATCAACTCAAGACAGCTTCCACCTCTCCTTGGGTACATTTTCTCTCATGATTATTGGAAATGTTTCGTTGTTCGCATTTCCGTCGCGTGTTCTTCGTGTACGTAACATGCTGTACTTTAGCAATGATACACACGACATTCGCACAAACGTCGTGGAAACTTCGCACAAAATGCGCAAGATATAGTTTTCGGCTTCATTGTCGGAACACATTCGGAGAAAAACTTTTCCGAATGTTGGATTTTGTCATTCGCTTCCTTCGCAAATCGTTCGCGTGCTCCGTGAAATCCCACCTTAAAAGGTATGCTTGAACGCTTCAACGCGTCCTGCTAAACTTATTCATTTCTAGTGGGGAAGAAAAAAAAGAAAAGAAACTAAAGAGAATTCATGGAGGTGGGTGCATGGAGGTGAGAGGGAGGTGAGAGGTACAAAGACTCGCACTGTAAGGAGCAGGAAAACACATATTTTCTATTCTCTTCTTCTTGCCATCGTGATATCTGAAAAAAAAAAACACATTTTATTGGTCTTCATCAGTCGACCATGCATTCGGTACTTGGTAGTCTGGTACCCTGTAGGCCTACCTCGCTCAACCTACATTGTCACTACCACGGACTATCGATATGGATATGATAACATGCAAAGGGGTAGAAAGTAACCGCCACCACTACGATCAATACATATGTATATCACATCATTTCTTAATGCTATTTGGGCTTTGTTCAGTACAAAAAGATGGAAGAGACCATTTAATGAAACTCTGATAAAGTCGCACCTTATTTTCTCTTTTTTTTTTTGTTCCTGTTGTCAGAACGAAACAAAATCCAAATCCGCAACTTCAGGATAATTCTTTGCAACCCATATAACATGATACACAAATACGCATAGGGCACAATAAATTGAATAGCACTGACAATGATACATTCCAATTGTTTCCAACTTTTCAGCGGCTCTGAACCTCACAAATCAAATTGCACGATTCAAGGTCTCGGCATTTACATCTACATTATCTTCACGATCTGAAGTTTTTTTTTTTTGTATATTTGTTTGTTCTGTGTTTGCTTATTTGTTTTTTGTGGTGCACCGGAGAGGTCAGGATCACTCCACTTAACAGAATACATTGAATTACAAAAAAAAAGCAAGTTAATAAAGTATCAGTATCGATTCAAAATCATGCAACTCATTAACTCAATTTTAGTCAAGTATGATACACATACATCATTTTTGAGCCTCAGTTTAGATGACACATTTTCACAAAGTATTTCCCTCAAGTGATAACTTTAGGCCTCACTGCTGATTTAAAGAGGTGCAGGTATATCAGTCATTTAGGTTTCTTTATTACTCATTCAGTATTTCAAACACACACAATCATTTGTACAGCCCACGAGTCATACAGCCCACGAGTTCGACTTAAAGCATACAACCAAGAGATCGACACATTAAGCCCCGCGTTGTAATGTCGAACTGGTAAGCCGTTTTTACCTGGTGTCGAACTCATGGGCTTTATGTCTCGTGGGCTGTATGACTCATGCATGGACCTTTCTTCAATGTCGAACTTGTGGGCTGTATGACTTGTGGGTGTAGGTCTCTTGGAATGACCCCAATCGATCTCGGCGAGCACATTTTGCCAGGATTTCATATTGGCACAGCAATATGAGAGAATGAGCCTTCTAATATAGGCCTACTTCATGTATCCAGAGCCTAGTATCTATATGCACAATTGCAATACATGCATGCATTATTTTAATAAAACACAGCACCGATGATACGATGTGATTACTAGAACTTAAATAATTCATAGACCCATTAGGGAAGGGAAAGTAGGCCTGCCTAGTCCTTAGGTAATACCTCTTCATAAAAAGGGAGATAAATAATACCCCATCAGATAATTACAGGCCGATTTCTTTGTTACCCTGTATGTTAAAATCAGTGGAACGTATTGTTATAGGACAAAAAGGTTATCTGAAAGCAAATGATATTTTAGTGCCTTTTCAATCTGGTTTCAGGGCGAGTCATTCCACTGTTACAACGTTGATTGAAGTGACGGATGACTGGCTTTTGGCTAGTGGACGAGGGCATGCACGGGGGCGCATTATTTGTTGACCTGTCGTTGACATTGCCCACCACAAAGAGCTTTTGAAAAAGCTGTCTGCCGTTTGCATAAAATTGGTGTAGTCCGCGAATGGTTTAAAAACTATCTATCGGATAGAAGGATTGTCATGATGATAAATGATTCCCTGTCAGACGAAAAGGTACTGACCCACGGCGTGCCATACAAGCTCAAGGCTCGTTGTTAGACCCGCTGTTGTTCGTTATATTCATTAATGATTCATTTAGTGTTTTCTAATCATGTCATGCAAGTGCGTCTTTATGCAGACGACACCGTAATATATTACTCTGATAAAGATGTATATGCATAATTGAATCAGTTTTGAACACTGAATTGCAAGTTTTAGATAAATAGATGTTTTAAAACAAGTTATTGGTCAATTATAATAAGACAGTAAATATGCTCCTTGGCACACGACATAATTATGTTGTCAAAATGTGACTTTCTCAACCTTGAAGTAAGGGATATTTGAATTGATAAAGTAAAAATATGCAACTTACCTTGGAATCAATATAGATGATTAATTGAAATGGGATGCTCACATATAAGATATGTGTCAGAAATTGAGTAGTAGGCCATATTTCATGGACGATTACGACATGCTTTAAATGTATGAGTGTGATTTATAAAACTGTCATCCTCCCTCATTTTGATTATGGAGATGTTGTATGGCAGTGAGCCTCGGAACGTTCTCGTTTCTTGCATAAACTCTAAAATAGAGCTGGCAGAATAATTTTGAATAATTTTCCATGTTTCCAATCAACATGTTCATGAAAAATTAATGTGGAAATCTTAAAGGAAGACGAGTGATATTCTAATGATATCACTGAAATTGGGCCATCCTCCGCATCTTATTTTGATGTACATGATTGTGATATTTTACCTTTTTTTTGTATATGCTTTCATATAACTCAGAAGTAAATACAATCGAACAAACAAACAAACAAACAATATTGTGCATGTCGCACGGTATACTCGTACTAGCGCTATAGCCTTAGTGCAATGAGATGGTGGATGCAAGCACAGCCCACCCAGGCCAGTACTACAACTACATGTGCTACTAAACTATTCATATTAGAATATAGATTATCAAAATTTTATGCCAATCAGTAGTCCTTTTCTCCTAATTCTATTGCATCCTAAACTCCAACATGTATAACATATTGATTGTTGGGGTGAGTGGGTATAACGTTTGATCTAAGATAAATCGAAGGTCCAATGGATTGAATAATAAAAAGGTCCTATGTCTGCTATGCGTGATTAGACTTTTAAAGGTCCGATGGATCAATTATTGCAAATTGTCCTATCACATTTAGACCGAACATCTATCGTTCCTTCGATCTATAGGACATTACCTTTGATATGAATCTTGGGTCTTACAATAAGGTTGTAGTCTTTGTTATAGATTACCCATGGCCGACGGAACCGAGGGTGAGGGGGTGGTGGGGCTCGCCCCCCCCCCCCCCATTTTTATTTTTTTTTTTTGTGCGCCATACAAAGGAAGACATAAGGTGTCATCGCTGATTTGGGCCCCCACTTTTTTTTTAATCCGAACAGAGATAGAGATCTTGAAGTGTGATCTTGAAGGTTATGTTGTTTCGCTGAAGACCCTTTAAACCCGGAAGTGGAAGGAGAAAGATGAGCTGAAGACCTTTTTTTCTTTTAATTTTTTTTTTCCTGTTAGCTCATGAAAGCTGGAAGTGGGCCCCACTTTTGAAACGCTCCGCCGGCCCTGCTACCTACGCCTATCTAAATAATACAAGTACAAATGTATAGTGAACCATCAAGACATTTGAATATGTAACGAGGGTAATTATGAAGTTAGACAAGTTAGCTTTGAAACAGTCTCGTTTCATTAGGCCAGCTATCCTCTTTAGTACAACTAAGCCGTGGACCTAAAAAATGTATAGTGCTGTCATAAAGATTTGCCGGCGCTATGATCTGGCTTTGCACTGCTGCATCTGATGACCATGCTAAACTGCATATAGTGCATGTACTGTAGTAGTGGGGCAGATATGTGAAAAATTTGCTCACATCCGGCGGAAATTGTGAAATTTTGCATAGAGGGGTATTTTGGGGCGCTGATTTCAAAAATTGCCGGATCCAAGAGATCTGACTACTGGGTCGGCCGCCATTTTGAATTCCAATATGGCCGCCATGACGAAACGACGAAATCCCTATATCTTTGGTTCCACGTGACCTGTACACTGATAATTTGCTACAGAAGGGTATTTCTACATTCTCAATTCAATAATGGATTGATATTAGAAGTCTATCAAACCTCATGGCCGCCATTTTGAAATCCAAGATGGCCGCCAAGAAAAAAAGCCCTATTTTGAGTTCTAAATGACAAACGGAGCTCAAATTTGGTGCTCCAAGGTATGTGAACATATAAAAGTAAATAAAAGATAAATTTGTCATGCCAGACAAGCTGCATGGCCGCCATTTTGAATTCCAATATGGCCGCCCAGACAAAGTACAGTTGATAATCCCTATCTTGAATTGTAAATGACGAGGCGTTGGCATTAGCACACAAAAGTGTATTAACATGTTGGATTCAATAATGGATGAATTCAAAATTTTCGGCAAGCTGCATGGCCGCCATCTTGAATATCAATATGGCCGCCCAGACGAAAATGTTGAAGTTCCCTATCTTGAATTCTTAATGGCAAATAGAGGTAAATTTTGTTGCCCAGATTTCTTTAGAACGTGCCGATTTGAATAATTGGTCAATCGAAATGTGTCTGACCACCTACATGGCCGGCATTTGAATTCCATTATGGCCGCCCAAGCAAACATAGGGACTTAATTAGATCCCGCATGCACGGGGTGCAAAAAAAAAAAAGTGCAGCAAAAAGCCGTCATTCACGTTCACTGACGTCATAATGTAGGCCTACATACTCCAGCAGTGCGCACCCAATGAAATTACAAATGCGCGCTTAATCACTTACAAATGCGCGCTCAATCACTTATTCATTGTAAACAATGTCCAAGTCTTGTGTACCGTATTTGGAATACATTCCTACGGACATCGTGGTCATCGTGGGAACTCGCCTACGTCATGTAGTTGACTGATATTACCAAATAAAGGTAAATGAGATTTGCTCACTAAACCGTATTATATAAAGAAAATAATACTTAGGTTTAAGGTCGTGACGTTTTCAGTCAGATGCAGCTTGTTCTTATAGGGGTAAAAATGTCCTGAAACATGCAGTCGTTTGTGCCTTGTGCATATTGCACCATATAAAATACCCCTGTACGTGATGCATCTCTACTGACACATTTGCATTTCTGCATTATTTGTTTGATATCAGAATGAATTGAGAATGATCATGATAAAGACAAACTTTGTCTCTAAAAGGTTGACATAAGGTCAGTTACTGGCAGTTTGCACGCTGCAAAATTTCGAAGTTTTTGATAGAATATGTTAGCTATATTTGTATTTTGTATTTTTATTTGTTAGCTGCTTCATGAAGTTTGTAAATGTATAACTATGAAATGCTTTGATTTTCTTATCATCAAAATAGTCTTGCGACATTCATTCCTCTTGACGCTGTTACATATTCTACATGTATGTTCTTGTCCATCTATACTTATATAAACACATGATTTTCAGTACGTCTTCTAGACGTAGGGTATATTTGATGTACCAGTAAGCACGTTGAAATATTCCGCAAGACTTGTTATTCTGTAAAAGGCACTGAGAAGATAAAGACCGTAACAGAAACAGAATCTAGCATTACTGTTGTCATTCCAATAATTTCTTTATTTCACATTCTTTCTCTTCATTATCAATTACTGGACTCGAAGAAGACATCGTCAACAATGGCAAGTCCTATAGACTGGAACATTTGCGCTCTTTGTCAGGAACGTTCCGAGACTGAACCACTAAGAGATGCAAGTAGAGCGAGCAATCAGTCAAGTAGAGATGTCTATGAGACTCTAGCTCGAAACCTCAAGACATTGAATCATTTAGATGCCTTGCCTGGCGGGATAAACATCTGCAGACTAAATGACGGTTGTGGTATTGCAGAAACCCTAGCTGCGCATGCTGCCAAATTAGTAGAGCAGATAAGCCGAAAAATTGTGCAAAATTTGACTAAAGCATGAAACTTTCACCAGTGTTAGTACATGTTATAAGATTCATTTTAAGATCGGGAGGTAAGTCTGAATTGACCTCTGATTACCTCCAAAGGTCAATGACCTCAAAATTTGATAAACATTGATATTTTGCGTCATTAATTAATGTTAAATATGGTAATGATGTACTAAAGACTCATTTTTCTTACAGTGGAATTGTCTTCATGTTCCATAGAACCCTGACAGGTTTACTTTTGACCTCTGATGACCTGCAGAGTTAAATGACCTCAAAATATCAGAATATTGATATTTTGTCATTGATTAATGATAAACACGGCAATGATGTACTAAAACCTTTTTTTAACAGTGGAATTGCCTCAATGTTCCGCAGATCCTTGACAGGTTTTTAGCTTTGACCTCTAATGACTCCAGAGGTCAATCACCTCAAATTATCAGAATTTTGATATTTGGTGCAATTGGTTGATGATAAACATGATAACGATGTCCTAAACATTCATTTGTGTTACAACTGAATCGTTTTCCTATTCCTCAGATCAAGGGAAATTATTTACACGTCTCTGCCTTTGACCGCTGAGGACTGTGACAGGTCAATGACCTCAAAATATCAAAATATTGATATTTGATGTATGTTCAATGGTTAACTGTATACCTGGTGTGCTATTATGCATTATGCTATTAGCATTTATGCTACAAGAAGTGTCTTCTCATCCCACAGAACATTGGCCATTACGGTACCCTATGTATATCCAACTTTGACCTCCAAGGACAATGTGAGGTCAGACTTTTAGAATATCAAAATTTGTGTAGGACTGCAAATATTGATGTTTGGCTTCATTGGTTTAATCCTGAATGTTTAATCATGTACAAATCACGCCTTGACGTTATAATCAAAGTATATGTATGCATATTCCACAAAGCATTGGTTCATAGTAACAGGTCTCAGGAATGTGAGCGGTCAATGACTTCAGAAATGAAGCTTACGTGTCTTCATCAGTGATGGCAGTGACCTCAAATATAATATTTATGTTAGGGTTAGTTATGCAGACTAGCTTGCATGAAATTATGTGCAACATTATCCAATTTGCACTGGACAAAATTTGTACGCTTAAACATGGAAGGTGGGGAGAGGAGTACCATATTTTGGGTTGATGCTTAATGGTTTGTAAAAAGGCATATGGCAAACTAAGTCCCTTGAACTGGATGAAAGGATGACAGATGCTAACTAGAAAACAACAGGCCCACCTCATCAGGTGTACGTCACAAGCCAAACAACCCGAGTCGTACAGCACATGAGTTACGCAGCCCACGAGTCATACATCCCGTGACCTAAACACTAGATGAACAAGGTCAATGAGCTCGACATCAAATATAATAGGCCCAAAAGCTGAGCGGTCCGCGAACTCGACACTCGACGAAAACAAGGCCCACGAGATTAATATATGTATTACATCAGAAAGCTTAATCTATTCAGTGTAGGTCTTGTGGACCTCCCCCTCCCCCCATGTGTCGGACCCTTATGGGCCTGGTTTGCCTATACTATAAGCAGGGCTCGACACTAACGGTGGCCCGGTGGCCCGGGGCCACTAAAAACGCACATCGGGCCACCAAAATTTCAGAAATGAAGACTTTGGTGGCCTGATCGGGCCACCAAAAAATGTCGGATGTTTGCCTTTGGGCCACCAAAAATAAAAGTTAGTGTGGAGCCCTGCTATAAGTGTCAAGCTCATGGGCAATGCTACCTAGTTTCGAGCTGGCGGGCCTGTGTCGGTCAGTGTCAAGCTCGTGGGCTTCATGGTTCCGATGAATAACTCATGGTCCTGGAGCATATAAGTGACGTCATGGACCATTTGGAAAGCGACATACTGTGAGGCATAACATGCATTCCACATGAAGCAACCCTGTGTCTTGCAACTTGCTATTGTCATCCAATTGAGTTTGGGTCATTACGTCAGGCAATTTTGGGCATTTTTTTAATGACCTCTTTAGGTACCCTCAATTCAAAATAGGAGTGGAACTAGTATTTACTCTAATTGTCTTCTTTATGCTAGATACTCCTTAACACTTGGGCCTGGCCAAGAGTTGTGCCCCCATGCCCAAATATTGGTTGTTTCCAATATGCCGCCATCCGGTTTGCATCCAATGTGTGAATCAGGGTACGCTGACAGCGGGTAATATCACCTGCATGATCCGGTTAAGACTCTCTGCCAGCAAGTGATGATTCAGTGTAACCTGCTGAAATTGGTCTAGATCTATACCCTTGATCTCTTTCAAGACAGGGCAGCATCTGCGTCTTCAGTGAAGCACGCGATCGGCACACCAGGATCTCCTCCACGACTTAACTGGATAGACATCCTGAGGTCAGCCCAGCGTTCTTATAGGTGCACAGCCACTGAATGCGATCAGTCATCAGAGTCTTTCAGTGGCAATATCTAAACAGTTTGGGTGAAGGCAACCTTGTCTCTATGATGAGTGCATTGCACATAGAGTACAGGATGCACGAGATGATATAAGAAAGCTTCTTTTTGATTCGCGGGATAGGCTACAATCCTTTCTCAGGTAGAGGTTCTGAATTATCGGGTCGTGCTCAGTCTGCACACAGTGAGCTGAACACCATATCAAGTATGCGTGTATAATGATTGTGTGTAATGATATGGGAAAAATGCATGGAAAATCAAAATACATGTTTATGTATTTTACGTGGAATCAGTTCCTGTATGTTGTCTTGGCAGAAATGCACCAATCTTGCGATGCTGTTGTTTATTATTTTCCCTCTCCATCACGGGTACATATGGAACGTGTTGATCAAAGTTTTTGTGATGTCGGAAAATGCGAGGCTGTATTGCACGTGGCCTTCAATTTGTTTTTCACATTATATTGGCATGTGTAACAGACTGTAACTCACCAAGATGCCTCTTGAAATGTTTTAAAAAAAGTTCTGCCTGATTTCACATGAGCGGATGATTATCAGTTGTCTTTCTGCTATCATCTTGTGTGAAACAAAGTATTGTTTCTATTCAAAAGATAGCGTGCCAATTAATCTGCACTTATTGTTGGTGCCCTATAGGCCCTATAAGACAATCAAACCCACCTTCAGCCTAGACATTCGTAGGCGTTGTGGTGTAGAGGGGGATCTGAACATCTCTCATGAAGCGAGACTTCTCTTTTCTTTTCTTTTCCCCACTAACAATGTGAAACAAAGATATCCGTAGGCGTTGTGGTATGTAGACGTGGTAGAGCGAGACTTCTCTTTTCTTTTGTTTTCTTTTCCCCACTAACAAATAAGTTTAGCAGGAAACATAGAAGCATTCGCACATACTGTTTACATTTCCCATCACATGCTTTTAAATCGGAATTTTCATGTAATTTACACATTTTGCCTGGAAAAGAATTACCAAGAACTTTTCAACACAACACATGTTCAAAAGAAACCATTTGGTTCATATATAATTTACTCTACGGAGTGATTCATAGGGGCCTACTTATCACCGTCCACGTACTCGAACAGTTTTCGCTAAAGATACAAGTATGTTTACAAGACTGCAAACATTAGAATGATTTGCCCCTTAACAAATCAGACTACATCTCTTGAAATGTCTTCAAACGTAAATTAAAGTAATTCCTCTTAAATGATTACTCTCTTATCTATCTATCTATATATATATACATATAATACACATACTGTCCTACTTTAGTGGGGGGGGGGGGTTCCACAAATTGCTCAAATCCGATTTAGTGATATTTTCCTGAAAAAAAAAATATGGCTTAGAAATCAATCCTGTGAGATATGTCATTGGAATCGCCAGCGCAATATTATTTTGTTAATTTATAAGAAATAAATCGCATTTGTCACTTGCTGCCTTTTGCCAGGGTGGGGCGGTACAGGTTTGACAGATCTGCGAGAGCATTATACAGTGCAATTAATATTTCTTCACCGGGGACATGGTGATGTGCACTTTACAATTTCATGTTCAATTTTCCTAAAGAGTACACCTTAAGTGGGGCGGCGGAATTGTGTGTGTGTGTGTGTGTGTTTTTTTTTTTTTTTTAAGTGTGGGGGTGGGGTAGGGCTCCGGGGCAGCGTTTTTGGCAAGGGTCAATGGTCGATTTTTTAATTATGCTTTTTCCGTTTTCAGTATGCACCAGACCAGATTAATAAATAGGACCATCCAATGCTCTCTATAGAACATCATCATGTTTACCATTAATCATGATGTCAAACATCAATATTCTGATAATTTGAGGTCATTTAACTGTCGAGGTCATCAGAGGTCAAAGGTGGAACTGCATGTGCTCTTTGGAATATATGAAGACAACGTCATTATTGTGTAAGTTCCCTAAAACTCCTTACTACTTTCTCCAAGCCGGCGACCAATTATTGTACAGAGGCGGATAGATATTGGATTGGTCTGTCACCTTCTCTCTGTACTGGTCGGGGGTTAAATACTCACATAGACACCAATCATCACCAAAATTCCAAAAGTAGAAGAAACTAAATATTGTTCCACAACACCAAATGCAAAATGCGTTAGAATGATAAAATTTACATGGATAACACCAATGCTACTAACGGCATATTTATTCCAACGACCTGCCTTCCTGTAGGTCTGAAACAAAAAAAAACTTCTTCACAAACAAGTTTCTTTCCTCTCAACTTAGTTCAGCATTCCACTCATCACTTAGGAACGTCTTTACGGCTTTTGAGACCATTTCATATACCGTCTTATTCTATGGGAAATGGAGGGATTTAGTAGGGAGAAATGATGCTAGTAGGTGTGGTCACTTATCTCGACATCGGTCATTACGTCAGGCAATTTTGGGCATTTTTTAATGACCTCTTTAGGTACCCTCAATTCAAAATAGGAGTGGAACTAGTATTTACTCTAATTGTCTTCTTTATGCTAGATACTCCTTAACACTTGGGCCTGGCCAAGAGTTGTGCCCCCATGCCCAAATATTGGTTGTTTCCAATATGCCGCCATCCGGTTTGCATCCAATGTGTGAATCAGGGTACGCTGACAGCGGGTAATATCACCTGCATGATCCGGTTAAGACTCTCTGCCAGCAAGTGATGATTCAGTGTAACCTGCTGAAATTGGTCTAGATCTATACCCTTGATCTCTTTCAAGACAGGGCAGCATCTGCGTCTTCAGTGAAGCACGCGATCGGCACACCAGGATCTCCTCCACGACTTAACTGGATAGACATCCTGAGGTCAGCCCAGCGTTCTTATAGGTGCACAGCATGCACTGAATGCGATCAGTCATCAGAGTCTTTCAGTGGCAATATCTAAACAGTTTGGGTGAAGGCAACCTTGTCTCTATGATGAGTGCATTGCACATAGAGTACAGGATGCACGAGATGATATAAGAAAGCTTCTTTTTGATTCGCGGGATAGGCTACAATCCTTTCTCAGGTAGAGGTTCTGAATTATCGGGTCGTGCTCAGTCTGCACACAGTGAGCTGAACACCATATCAAGTATGCGTGTATAATGATTGTGTGTAATGATATGGGAAAAATGCATGGAAAATCAAAATACATGTTTATGTATTTCACGTGGAATCAGTTCCTGTCTGTTGTCTTGGCAGAAATGCACCAATCTTGCGATGCTGTTGTTTATTATTTTCCCTCTCCATCACGGGTACATATGGAACGTGTTGATCAAAGTTTTTGTGATGTCGGAAAATGCGAGGCTGTATTGCACGTGGCCTTCAATTTGTTTTTCACATTATATTGGCATGTGTAACAGACTGTAACTCACCAAGATGCCTCTTGAAATGTTTTGAAAAAAGTTCTGCCTGATTTCACATGAGCGGATGATTATCAGTTGTCTTTCTGCTATCATCTTGTGTGAAACAAAGTATTGTTTCTATTCAAAAGATAGCGTGCCAATTAATCTGCACTTATTGTTGGTGCTCTATAGGCCCTATAAGACAATCAAACCCACCTTCAGCCTAGACATTCGTAGGCGTTGTGGTGTAGAGGGGGATCTGAACATCTCTCATGAAGCGAGACTTCTCTTTTCTTTTCTTTTCCCCACTAACAATGTGAAACAAAGATATCCGTAGGCGTTGTGGTATGTAGACGTGGTAGAGCGAGACTTCTCTTTTCTTTTGTTTTCTTTTCCCCACTAACAAATAAGTTTAGCAGGAAACATAGAAGCATTCGCACATACTGTTTACATTTCCCATCACATGCTTTTAAATCGGAATTTTCATGTAATTTACACATTTTGCCTGGAAAAGAATTACCAAGAACTTTTCAACACAACACATGTTCAAAAGAAACCATTTGGTTCATATATAATTTACTCTACGGAGTGATTCATAGGGGCCTACTTATCACCGTCCACGTACTCGAACAGTTTTCGCTAAAGATACAAGTATGTTTACAAGACTGCAAACATTAGAATGATTGGCCCCTTAACAAATCAGACTACATCTCTTGAAATGTCTTCAAACGTAAATTAAAGTAATTCCTCTTAAATGATTACTCTCTTATCTATATATATATATATATATATATACATATAATACACATACTGTCCTACTTTAGTGGGGGGGGGGGGTTCCACAAATTGCTCAAATCCGATTTAGTGATATTTTCCTGGAAAAAAAAAATATGGCTTAGAAATCAATCCTGTGAGATATGTCATTGGAATCGCCAGCGCAATATTATTTTGTTAATTTATAAGAAATAAATCGCATTTGTCACTTGCTGCCTTTTGCCAGGGTGGGGCGGTACAGGTTTGACAGATCTGCGAGAGCATTATACAGTGCAATTAATATTTCTTCACCGGGGACATGGTGATGTGCACTTTACAATTTCATGTTCAATTTTCCTAAAGAGTACACCTTAAGTGGGGCGGCGGAATTGTGTGTGTGTGTGTGTGTGTTTTTTTTTTTTTTTAAGTGTGGGGGTGGGGTAGGGCTCCGGGGCAGCGTTTTTGGCAAGGGTCAATGGTCGATTTTTTAATTATGCTTTTTCCGTTTTCAGTATGCACCAGACCAGATTAATAAATAGGACCATCCAATGCTCTCTATAGAACATCATCATGTTTACCATTAATCATGATGTCAAACATCAATATTCTGATAATTTGAGGTCATTTAACTGTCGAGGTCATCAGAGGTCAAAGGTGGAACTGCATGTGCTCTTTGGAATATATGAAGACAACGTCATTGTTGTGTAAGTTCCCTAAAACTCCTTACTACTTTCTCCAAGCCGGCGACCAATTATTGTACAGAGGCGGATAGATATTGGATTGGTCTGTCACCTTCTCTCTGTACTGGTCGGGAGTTAAATACTCACATAGACACCAATCATCACCAAAATTCCAAAAGTAGAAGAAACTAAATATTGTTCCACAACACCAAATGCAAAATGCGTTAGAATGATAAAATTTACATGGATAACACCAATGCTACTAACGGCATATTTATTCCAACGACCTGCCTTCCTGTAGGTCTGAAACAAAAAAAACTTCTTCACAAACAAGTTTCTTTCCTCTCAACTTAGTTCAGCATTCCACTCATCACTTAGGAACGTCTTTACGGCTTTTGAGACCATTTCATATACCGTCTTATTCTATGGGAAATGGAGGGATTTAGTAGGGAGAAATGATGCTAGTAGGTGTGGTCACTTATCTCGACATCGGTACGGTCGACGAATGAGGTCCTCGTCTGCATGTCATTGTCGATCTCGTCAGTGTGGCTGGGCCGTCCGTTGAGTGGTATGTTGTCGCGCTCTCATTAGACTCTTCGTCACCATCACTGTCCACTTTGTATCAGTCTGACAGGGCGCTTTAACATCTCCGATGACACCAGTTGACTATTTGGAGTTTGTAATTGCACTCCAAATTGGCGTAAACCAAAGTTTTGTCTTATCGTGACGCACAGTTTCTCCTCATGTGCTGCTGCTCGCGGATTCAGTTACGACAGTCAGATCCTCATCACATTCACAGCGTCGATAAAGATTAGTTGATTGACTTGGAGAGGGCATGATGTACCAAGGAAGGGGAACTCCTGTCTTTATCTCTGTGGCCTCCAACTATTCTCAAAGTTCCTCAAAGTTCCAAAATGCTCTGCAGCCTTTGCTTCACTATATAGTGTGAAGCCACTCCCATTGTGCTTGCCACTATAACTGATTTCTCGGCTCAGACATGTTTTTTTATAACTAATTTACTAACAAACTTCCTTTCTCTAAAGCATGTCATTGGCTCAATCTTATATTGGGGCGTGGTGTTCACTAGAAATTAATTTCTTATTGGTCAAAATGTTCAATTTGCTCCTCCTATTCGTTTCTGTGAGAATTCAATTTTGTAATGATTCATCTCAATTTCTGATTAATTCGCCCACTGTCTGTTAGTTTCTTCATTCACTTCTTCTCTGTAACCACTGGTAAAGACTTTATTGTTTCTTGTATATCAAAATGACAAACCAAATGGATATTAGTGTCCTTATAACAACCAACGTCATCGTTGTTCTGGGTCGTTGTCCCTGAATTTGTCTTTGGAGTTCCTGTTTGACCCACTCCACTAAACAATAAATGCTAGAATAGAGGAATACATTCTGGTAGGAGGGCCACCTTCCAGCTCAGAGGGTCATTTATGTTTGGGGATCAGAGGGCAAAAACACGTCATCACGTTATTTCCCGTAATTTGGCGCGGGGCTTTGGGGATGGAGAGTGCTGACCACTAGCGGGGAAAGCAGCCAATTGTGTTTGTTTTGTACATTCTTTAAAGATCACCAGAGGTCAAAGGTAGAGCCCTGTCTGTGCTCTTCGGAATATGAAGACAATTTCTTGTAAAACAGATATGCTTGTTTCGTACATCTTAACCATGTTTATCATTAATTAATGCCACCACAGATCAATATTATGATATTTTGAGGTCATTGACCTCTAAAGGTCTCCAGAGGTCAGAGGTAGAAACCTGTCTTTGCTCTTTGGAATATGAAGACAGTTTCATTGTAAAACAGATAGCTTGTTTTTCACATCTTAATCATGTTTATCATTACCTAATAACATCACAGATCACTATAATGGTATTTTGAGGTCATTGACCTCTAAAGGTCATCAGAGGTCAAAAGGTAGAAACCTGTCAATGCCCTGTGGAATCAGAAGAATTGTAGTACAAATGCATATTTAGTGCAGCGTAACCAACGTCTAGGCCTATCTTTCACAAATGCCTTCAAACATAAATATTCTGATATTTGAAGTTCATTGACCTCTGGAGGTCATCAGAGGTCAAATCAGACTTACCTCCCAATCTTAAGATGAATCTCATGGTATGTACTAACACTGGTGAAAGTTTCATGCTTTAGTCAAATTTTGCACAATTCTCATGATTTTGAGGGCTTAACCGCTCTACTAAATGGCACAAAACCTGTTATGTGCGGTGTAGCAGTTCACGTGTGGGCAGGGCGAAATCAAGGGCAAAGAAGCAAAGTGCACACCTCAAACTTGATGAAACTTACTCGCCTGTCAAGAAAAGACTTAGAACAAGTTTCGCATCTCCATCCATTGAACAGAGTAACGCCAGCACATGTTTCTTTTGTGATAGAATTATCAGTCATGACCAAACAGTTTGCAATGCAGCAACATTCAATCTAGATTCCAATGTTCGAATGATGGCGACAGAACTGAGAGATGCAAAACTCCTGGCTAAATTGTCAGTACGTGATATGACGGCATCAGGTGCTGATGTATATCACAAGAAGTGCCTGACTGCTCTCCACACCAGATACAGATCGTTTGTAAGAAAAAAAGAGGGAGCCAGTTCAAGTGAAACCATGCAACCAGAATCAGTAGCATTGGCCGAACTGATATCCAACTTGGAAGAAATGAAGTGTAAAGATGATAGTTACACTCTGATCAAGTTATCCGATCTTACCAAGCTTTACAACGAACGTCTGATACAACTAGGAGGCAATATTTCAAAGAAGATCAATTCAACTCACCTTATGAACAAGCTTCTCAGACAGCTGCCACAACTTGAGGCACATAAAAGCAATCTTGAAGTGGTGCTGACATTCAAAGAGGATATTGGTGAGGCTCTACTGAATGCTTGTAGACAACGCTCAGATGACGACGCAGTCATTCTCATGAGAGCTGCGCAGATTGTGCGCAAAGATATTTTGCAAAGGCAATATCATTTCAATGGATCCCTAGTTGAGGAATCATACAACAACGCCCCACCATCATTGACAGAGTTGATGCAAATGTTCCTTGCTGGAACAAGTATACAGAAACAGACGGCGATGAACAGAAGCTTGAGCGTCCCTGTACAATCCTTGACCCAACTTGTAACGTTCAACACCGTAAAAAGAGGGAGGGCGGAGACTGCCGCAGGAAGCTTAGGTCACAACTTGGAGCGTGAAACGTCACTGCCCCTTTACCTGGGTCTCCTCATTCATAGCAAAACAAGAAAACGGGATCTCGTTGACGTTCTTTTTCAACGTGGTTTGTCTGTTTCCTACGAACGCATACTGCAAGTATCCACAGATGAGGCCAACAGAGTTATCGAGATATACCGACAGGACGGGGTGGTGTGTCCGACTGCATTGCGAACTGGGTTGTTCACAACAGGAAACCTAGACAACATAGATCACAACCCATCATCAGTATCAGCACGAAGTTCATTTCATGGAACCGCGATATCACTGACGCAACATGTGTCACAGGACAATCGAGGTACCATTCGAAATCATGAGAATGTTGCTGAGAGTGAGAAGAAAACGCGTCCCAAAGCCATAACCGCCTTGCCTGAATCTTATTGTGATGCCCCTCCTGCAGCATTTCCATCTCATCTTCCTATTCCAAGGAAACCCAAGACTCCGCCCACTCCAAGTGTGTCCATTGGACTACAGGACAAAGAAAAAGAGTGGCTTTCGTTTGTACAAAGTCTGCTGGAGATGAAAGCTCATGAGCGTGAAGAGAATATCTCCTGGTCAGCGTACATGGCACATCTACAGGATGAAGCTCCTCGGCCACCTGCAATTACTGGGTTGTTACCTCTTTTTCGAGAGAGTGCTCACACACTAACAATGGTGAAACATGGCATGAACCTAATCAAGCAGGCAACCGAATTAGTTAACCCAAGACAAGTTCCGGTTCTGACAGTTGATCAACCCATCTATGCTAGAAGATCCAGTGGACATGGCTAAGCATGTATGGTGAAGACAGATTTGTGGTGATGCTTGGAGGACATCATGTGGAGATGGCTTTGCTAAAGGTGATCGGCGACTTCCTCGATGGGAGTGGTTGGACTAGTGCTGGAAACCAGCAATTACCTTGAACCCAAGACAGAAGTTTTCATTGTCGAGTGCCACAAAACTGGGGCAGCTTCCTTCTTCTAGATTCGAACAAAAAGTCATTGTTCAGTTTCCTTGCAGCTGCTCTGCAAATGATGATGGTTCCAGACGGAAAGACACTACTTACAACACATGAAGACGAGGTTAAATCAAAGCCCGCTTCTGATGTTTGTCAAATTCAACCATGTACACACGAAGAAGCTGATTCGAGAATGCTGCTCCATGCTTGGCATGCATATCTGAAGGGCTACCGAAGTATCACCATTCAAACAACTGGCACGGATGTGGTTGTGTTGGCTATCGCAATGGCGAGCAAAATGGAAGGTTGTGCAATGTGGTTGGCATTTGGTCATGGTAAGAACTTTAGGCACATTGCTGCTCACACTATTTCGACTCACATTAGTCCTGAACGCTCATGGGGGCTTCTCTTCCTGCACGCTGTTTCCGGATGCAATACTGTTTCTGCTCTCTCTGGCATTGGCAAAAAGAAAGTGTGGGACACATGGAATTCCGTGCCAAACTTGACGGAGGTCTTCAGTCGTCTCTCAAATGCACCAGCAGAAGTGACAAACAATGACATGGACAACATAGAGAGGTTGTTCGTTGTCCTGTACAGTAGAACCTCCCCTCTTAAGAAAGTGAACGAGGCTCGCAAACAACTGTTTACTCAGGGAAGCCGAAAACTGGAGAATATTCCACCTACAAGGGAGGCTCTTCGTCAACATGTGAAAAGGGCAGTTTTCCAGGCTGGTCACGTATGGGGACAGTCCCAAGTTGCAAACCCAGAGCTGCCTTCGCCTGCAGATTGGGGATGGGCGAAAAATGACGATGATGTCTGGCATCCATTCTGGACAGTAATGCCAGAAGCGTCAAAAGGGTGCCGAGAGCTGGTCAAGTGCAAGTGTAAAAAACGGTGTGCTGGAAATTGCAGATGTTCCGCAGCCAATCTACCATGCACAGAACTATGTGTCTGCTCAGGACAATGCTTTCGTGATGAGCTGTAGAAGATGAGATCGAGAAGGAGTTCCTTGTTCTCATTTGAAAATGTGACTGAAGAAGATATTGTGACAGCTGTTAAAAGTATGCCAATGAAAACTTACTCATATGGAATGGACACTATACCAATAACATTGGTAAAACCTGATATGCGTATAATTCCAAAACCACTTCGGAATATATGTAATCTTTCATGCATTTGTGTTTGCATTCGAGAACAATGTGAGGTCTCAAAAGTTATGCCAGTGTATAAAAGTGGCAGTCAAAGTGAGATGGGTAATTAAGAACCCATATCTATTTAATCTGTTATTACAAAGGTAATTGAAAAACTCAACTTTAAGCAGTTGTGTGATTATTTGAATAGAAATTATATCATAAACCCAAATCAATCAGGCTTCAGACATGTCCATTCCACTATGACTACTTTCCTTATTGATTCAAGGAGGCCAGAGTTGGAATCGGTTAGCTTATGATTTGAAATGTAGGCTCTCTCTGTCCAGTTTCAAACGAGCTCTTGAAATATCTCTTCTGCAGCCTAAGCAACTGCTCAGGATTTTTTTCTCTCTTTTAGGACAATGCTTTCGAGATGAGCAGTAGAAGATGAGATTGAAAGGGAGTTCCTTGTTCTCATTTGAAAATGTGACTGAAGAAGATATTGTGACAGCTGTTAAAAGTATGCCAATGAAAAACTCATATGGAATGGACACTATACCAATAACATTGGTAAAACCTGATATGCGTATAATTCCAAAACCACTTCGGAATATATGTAATCTTTCATGCATTTGTGCTTGCATTCGAGAACAATGAGAGGTCTCAAAAGTTATGCCAGTGTATAAAAGTGGCAGTCAAAGTGAGATGGGTAATTAAGAACCCATATCTATTTAATCTGTTATTACAAAGGTAATTGAAAAACTCAACTTTAAGCAGTTGTATGACTATTTGAATAGAAATTATATCATAAATCCAAATCAATCAGGCTTCAGACATGTCCATTCCACTATGACTACTTTCCTTATTGTGTCAAAGAAGAAATGCTCCATAACTTATATAAGGATGAAATGGTTGGAATGGTCTCCATTGACCTCATAAAGGCATACGAAATTTTGTGAAGAATTCATATTATGTAAGACAAGAACAGAAGTTGGGAAAAGAACTCTTTCTATTCGAGGAGGCCAGTGTTGGAATCGGTTAGCTTATGATTTGAAATGTAGGCTCTCTCTGTCCAGTTTCAAACGAGCTCTTGAAATATCTCTTCTGCAGCCTAAGCAACTGCTCAGGATGTTTTTTTTTTCTCTCTCTCTTTCAGGACAATGCTTTCGAGATGAGCAGTAGAAGATGAGATTGAAAAGGAGTTCCTTGTTCTCATTTGAAAATGTGACTGAAGAAGATATTGTGACAGCTGTTAAAAGTATGCCAATGAAAAACTCATATGGAATGGACACTATACCAATAGCATTGGTAAAACCTGATATGCGTATAATTCCAAAACCACTTCGGAATATATGTAATCTTTCATGCATTTGTGCTTGCATTCGAGAACAATGAGAGGTCTCAAAAGTTATGCCAGTGTATAAAAGTGGCAGTCAAAGTGAGATGGGTAATTAAGAACCCATATCTATTTAATCTGTTACTACAAAGGTAATTGAAAAACTCAACTTTAAGCAGTTGTATGATTATTCAAATAGAAATTATATCATAAACCCAAATCAATCAGGCTTCAGACATGTCCATTCCACTATGACTACTTTCCTTATTGTGTCAAAGAAGAAATGCTCCATATAACTTAGATAAGGATGAAATGGTTGGAATGGTCTCCATTGACCTCATAAAGGCATACGAAATTTTGTGAAGAATTCATATTATGTAAGACAAGAACAGAAGTTGGGAAAAGAACTCTTTCTATTCAAGGAGGCCAGAGTTGGAATCGGTTAGCTTATGATTTGAAAAGTAGGCTCTCTCTGTCCAGTTTCAAACGAGCTCTTGAAATATCTCTTCTGCAGCCTAAGCAACTGCTCAGGATGTTTTTTTTTTCTCTCTTTTAGGACAATGCTTTCGAGATGAGCAGTAGAAGATGAGATTGAAAAGGAGTTCCTTGTTCTCATTTGAAAATGTGACTGAAGAAGATATTGTGACAGCTGTTAAAAGTATGCCAATGAAAAACTCATATGGAATGGACACTATACCAATAACATTGGTAAAACCTGATGTGCGTATAATTCCAAAACCACTTCGGAATATATGTAATCTTTCATGCATTTGTGCTTGCATTCGAGAACAATGAGAGGTCTCAAAAGTTATGCCAGTGTATAAAAGTGGCAGTCAAAGTGAGATGGGTAATTAAGAACCCATATCTATTTAATCTGTTATTACAAAGGTAATTGAACTTTAACCAGTTGTATATGATTATTTGAATAGCAATTATATCATAAACCCAAATCAATCAGGCTTCAGACATGTCCATTCCACTATGGCAACTTTCCTTATTGTGTCAAAGAATAAATGCTCCATAACTTAGATAAGAGTGAAATGGTTGGAATGATCTCCATTGACCTCATAAAGGCATTCGAAACTTTGTGAAGAATTTATATGATATAAGGCAAGAACAAAGGTTGGGGAAAGAACTCTTTCTATTCGAGGAGGCCAGTGTTGGAATCGGTTAACTTATGATTTGGAATGTAGGCTCTCTCTGTCCAGCTTCAAACAAGCTCTTGACATATCCCTTCTGTAGTCAAAGCAACTGCTCAGGATTTTTTTCTCTCTTTTTTTCTCTTTCTGTCTCTATTTGATATTGTCGAAATATTATGTTACTGTAGCTTTTTGTTCTGTTTTCGTTTTTTTCTTTTGCTCTACTTTTTAAAAATGTTTCGTTGTTTTTGTTGTTACCTGACACTTGTCACTTTCTTTATTACTATTTATGTAGTTTGTATCTATTTCTGCTATTTTTATGTTGCTCAGATATACTCGGATTTGCAGAAGAACAGCTTTGCTGAAGCAAATTGCCGTAATTAAAATAAAATAAACTGAAACTGATGCCGAAACTGAAACGTATGGCTGCACAACTGTTGATTATATGGCCTACACAATGCATAAGAAACGTGTGCAGCAATGCTGCAACAAAATTTCCCTCTATATGCCATTTGGCACTCAAGATAGGGGATTTCATGATTTTCGTCTGGGCGGCCATATTGAAATTCAAGATGGCGGCCATGCAGCTTGCCGGACATTTTCAATTTATCCATTATTCAATCCAACATGTTAACATACTTTTGTGTGCGAAATGCCAATGGCTCTTCATTTACAACTCGATCAAGATAGGGATTTTCAACACTTTGTCTGGGCGGCCATATTGGAATTCAAAATGGCGGCCATGCAGCTTGTTTGGCATGACAAATTTGTCTTTTATTTACTTTTGTATGTTCACATACCTTGGTGCACCAAATTTAAGCTCCGTTTGTCATTTAGAACTCAAACTAGGGCTTTTCAACGTTTCTTCTTGGCGGCCATCTTGGAATTCAAAATGGCGGCCGTGTGGTTTGTTAGACATCAAATATCAATCCATTATTGAACTGAGAATGTCGAAATACCCCTGTGTAGCAAATACCAGTGCTACAGGTCACGTGGAACCAAAGATATAGGGATTTCGTCGTTTCGTCATGGCGGCCATATTGGAATTCAAAATGGCGGCCGACCCAGTGGTCAGATCTCTTGGATCCGGCAATTTTTGAAATCAGCGCCCCAAAATACCCCTATATGCAAAATTTCATACTTTCCGCCGGATGTGAGCATTTCGACCAATTTTTGTTACATATCTGCCCCACTATAGATGTTTGTTGATGAAAGGTTCTCTTATTAGTAGACCAGCCAAACCTCAAAAAAGGCTCTAGATAAGGATTCGACGGCATTTTTTGTTAATGCTCCGTTCTCATACTGAAAGTCTTGTGAAAATACTAAGGAATAGCGTACGGCCGGATGTCACGCGTACTTTTGCCGAAAAATGTCATTTTTAGCTCAAAATTCAGAAGGATGTCAAAAATCACGATTTTTATTTTTTGCTTGCATTCAATTCATATTTGAAGGATCATGAGTTTCAATTGTCCCTTTTAATGAAATTGCAATTTGAATGTGTTTTATTAGCATTTAAAAAGGTCATTTTGTACAGCCATATATGGGGCTCTCAAATGTTTGGGTGTTGTTTTCTCGAAATAATATTCACAGATTAATTAACGTTCTGTATAGTTTGTTTTTCCAAGCTACTAAGATGATCTTCCAAAATTAATTTGATGTTTTATAAAACTACAAATGCTTCTTTAATTGAATGTGTAAATATCATTTCTAGATTTCTTGGAGAATTTTTCACTTTTAATAAAAACTCTGAACATGCAGGAACGCAGAAAATGCATTTTCGAGCATTTTCCAGTAGCCCCGCGCTGGTTGTGTGCGCGCTAATACTTGATACGTGTGCATACGTCTACAGCTACAGGTAAAATCCATAGAGATATATACTAAGAATATACATCTCTATGGTAAAATCTCTCGCGCGGCGCGGGACTAGAGCTGCATGCATGTTTCAGTCGTCGAGTTGGAAACGTGGTGACTGAAAAAGGGACTTATTTCCTTCGAATGTAAGTATGAATTAGTAAATGAATACATACTAGTTCTTTATTTCAGTGCATAAGGGAACTTTAAAATCTGTTTTGATCTAACAGTTAGATATACAACTTTGATATGAGACTTGGTAAAAATCAAGGTTCAAGCGCTAGTAGAATCTAACGTTAGGCCGATGTCTTCGCATCGATCCCGTGGGCATGCCTACCAACCCCCGGGCCGCCGCCCGACCGTGCCGGCGGTGCTTGTTAGTGGAACACCGATTACTAGTATTCCGTAAGGCACGTCTTGACACGGTGCGAAAAGAGGCCTACATTTATAGGTCTACGTCTAGATTTAGGTGTCTTGTTCGTTCGATCTAGGTTTCTAATAAATGGCCTCATCACATACAGTTAGACTGAATCCTCGTCTAACAATTAACGTTAGGTCTAATCTATCTTACGGTTACACGTACTCTCTCTAACTGTCGACATTTTCTATCGTTAGGGATTACTGTTATATGTAACCATTCTAGGCCTACGGCTGCGCCTGCCAAAACAATTATTCAATCGGGCTAGGCCCTAATCACAATAGCACTAGCACTAGCAGTTTAATTGTATAGTTAAACGTAGACATTACAGGCCCACTACTATACTAACGTTAGATGTATTTGTAGGGCTAGAGCCAGGTCCAGGCGACCAGGGCAAGGGACTGTATAGTCTACAGAAGGTGTACATCCTCTGTAGCCTAGATCGTACATGTACAGTACTAACGTTTACAGTCTTATCTTAGGCCTAACGGAACGTTACAGAGTAGTAGTATACCTGTATAAAATCTAGCGGGTCTGAAGTATAAATAGCTGGCGTCTAGAATTAGGATCTAACCTTAGTCAAGATCTGGGCCACTGATTGTACCTAACGTTAGAGGTTTCTAGTAACCTACTAGATATCTATAGGCAGTTTTGTTGTACCAAAGACCCAGCTAACAATGCCTAGCTAGACCTAAGTTTAGAAATCTAACGTTAAAGGTTCTAAAATCTATGCATTTCTTATATAGGGGCCTATCTAACGTTAGGCTTACTTTTGATCTGAGTAAAAGTTCACGTTAGATCTAACATTTCTATCTTGATCTAACAATCAGTAACATTCATATCCTAACATTAGCTCTAACATTAGCACTAATTACTAGTCTCTAGAGCAGAGGTCTAAGGTTGACTCCACTCTTTATGGTACTGTAGACCTACATGGGTTTAGAAAAAGAGTCTAGGATTTAGGCCTAGGTGTTTAAGCGAGTATACAACCAAGTGATCTTGCCATTCGAATATGCCCGAAAGAGAGAGAGAGAGAGAGAGAAGTGTTCAGTCCTGACTGCCAACCTCTCCTAATCTGTGAATCATTTACATGTACAGTGAACTCTTCTAGTTTACAACCCTAGTCAAAATTCAAAAAGGAACTATTTAGAAATGTCTTTACTCAGAAGTACCAACTTCTTATGTTAATGTCTCATAGAATAAAGGTTCATTTGAAAAAAAAATGAAAATATTACATTTTTAATGGATCGTTTATACCGACTCACTGAAACCTGAATATCTTTCTTCTTTTTTAAATTTTCAAATAGTTAAAAGAAAAAATCACATCTCAATAAAAGAGATATATCTATAGTTATAATTGATTTGATGAGGAATAAAGAAAATTATGTCAATGCCAATATGCCTTTTCAAAGCAATCAAATTTCAAATTAATTTTTTTTTGTTCACTGTTAGCTTATAATGCACTGCTTTAAAGATGAAAAAAAACCCCAATATTTGAGTCATGTTGATTTCTGTTTTCAGCTAGATGTACCAACAAGTGGACAGACTGAGTCTTGTCTTCAAACTTCGCTAGAGAGAGACGTATCCTGACTTGCCAAAGTCTAATTGTAAAGTCCTGAGCTCTTTCTACCTGCAACAAAGTGCAGAACCAGAAGGTAAGAAACGGTAAATGTCTAATACATTATAGCGGTCTAATTCCAAATATCTTTTTAAATAGTTACTAAGTGCTTGATTATCAAATGTATCAGTTAAGTGCCCAGTTGAAAATAATGCCAAATCTAAATACATGTACATTCGGTATTGAATATTCCTATTCCATTTGAATAAGTTGTAACAAGCATGTTTTCACTTTGACACTTGCATTACAATACAATGTAGAAGTACTTTGCAAACAAAGAGAGGAGAAAAATTTTATATCTCCATTTATAAAGGGGAGCAAATCTATGATCAAATGTGCATTCTTGTTTTCTTGTAAATTCATTGCATGTTCTATTGTAGAGGATCATATGAAAGAACGGTATTCTATCCACTGAAGAGGAGATGATATAAAAATCAAACATAAATGTAATCAAGTAATATATTACGGTATATGTTATGGAATATTTCTCAACCATGTCAATTGGAAATGGCGGTAGCACAAGTGTTTAATGTGTGCACAGATGAAAATACGTCTGTAGTCTCAAATAAATTTACTTTCCATTATCATCATGTTGCGTTAAGTATGATTTTTTGGGTAATATATGCTGTGATGTATTGCTCTTCATTTGTATCAAGGTGTCAGCAACAAATGGACATGCTGAGTTTGAGATCACATCCACTAGAGTGAGGGGGAGATAGAAAGATGTCTTGACTGTGATGTAAATGCCCTTTCCAGCTCACAAGTAAGTGTCAACGATTTGAAATTAGAAATATTATCTCATGAATACAAACCGATTTATGCAAGGAAATCATATCCTAGTGGATTAAATCCACATACAAATGAAAGCATGATACCATCAAATATTTGTGTACAGGAATTACAGCTGTCAAGATGACTGCCATCTAATATAATTCATTTTCAGTAAGAAATGGCTTTAGAGCATCAAAGATGATAATAACAATGACATGATTAATGTATTACATGTAATACACATTAATTCAATTCAATTCAAAGTTTATTTCATTTTCCGACATAACATATGTTTCACTTCTTTTGATAACAGAGAACAAGGTAAATAGAACATAGTGAAATGAAAAGACTGTACAATAATTGAGGACCTTTAGTAATCATACATTGTATAGTAAAAAAGAAACAGAAGTGATCGAAATGAAGTACATGTATACCGTGCGAAAAATGGAGGGACCCACTAAAAAGACAGAGCTTGTAGTGTGTGGGCCCCTCTGTTGACAGTGACCTGAAGATCCAAAATCTCATACTAAGGGATTCAATGAGATCATGATGATTAATTCTAATTCATGATGATGTTGTTTTTTTTTTGCAGTATAAGTACATGTATTAGGTTTCACTCATAAAAATGTTAACTTATTTAAGTTTTTGTTAATTATATTTTTGACCAGAATTAGCACAAAGTAGACAAAATGGACCCTGCCAACCACAGCCAACCACGGACAAGAGAGAAAAAGAAAGAGACAGATGTCCTGACTACCAACTTCTAATCTGTGCATCCTGTACTCTCTTTCAGAAAAAAAAGGAGGTAAGCAATAATGCATGTAAAATGTAAACCCCAAATAGGTTGGAATATTTTGTCAAGCCTTTGACATATTGACCAAATTCTTGACTGTCGATCGTTCATTGGGCAGAAAATTAAGGCATGTTTTGCTACATAAATGCAGTACTGCATGTGCATGTAGTCAATCACTCCAGCAACCAAGATTCACATGAATTAACGCTGATTTTTTTTTTTTTGAGCCTCTGTCAAAGATGGTTGCAGGAGTTTTTATGTTGTTGCAGTCATCCATTCACACCGTGGCACATCTGTCCTTTTCTCATCTTGCAATAACTTAACATGTACTCAGCAGATCATCTTCAAATTTGGTTTTATACAGAAGAGATGATTACCTGGGCCTTTTTAGCATTTTAGTTTCTGTTGTGATTTTGCTGCTGATTGTAAATTACATGGAAACCCTGATTTCTATTGACTGTAGAGCATTGCTACAATGGTATTGTATTTACCTTTGGATGTCAACGTTACCATAACCTCTAAGCAATTTGACTTTGATTAGTTATGAGGGTATTGATGCGAAAGGTCATTGGGTTATTATATGCGGGAAAGTGTTGAATGTATCCAGTAGCAGTATCAGGCAAGCACTACCTTGAAATTCTTCTGAATGGAATAAAAAGCTTAATGGAAAGAATTGGATATTTGGATCAATAAAGTTTCCTACATTTTATATTTCATTGTGTACTCACGGTTAAATTGCTACAATTAGGATCTACTGTATAAAATATACTTTACAAATTTAAGGAAACACTACATATAGATGAAATCAAGTAACCGTATATCTTTAGCATATATGTCACTGTGTCTTCACCAAAGATTAAAATGCCCATGTCACTTTCCTCATCAAGTAAAGACAGATACACCATTCTTTTCTCTCTCTCTCTCCAGAAACAACCCTGCCAGGCTATCCGGTCCGCATCCAGATTCCTTATGAAGGATGTCATTAGAACCTGAATTTACATGTGGAATGCATCCATCTAAACTTCTCAAATGTAATCACACTGTGTCTTTCAGGACTATTATAGAAGTTGAATACAGCTGTATATATATGTATATATGTATATATGGAAGACATGTGTATATATTAGGTATTTCTACTAATCCAGATTAAATACTTCTTTTCTAATCTTTTTTGTTTCTTTAGTGATGAAGTAAAACAAGGTCTTATATAAAAATGTGCACAACACTACTTGGCAAACAGAATTTACAATATGATTTGATATAGATCTACTTCCAATTTTGATTGCAGCATTATAGGATGAGGGATGGTCTTCTTTTAATTGAGATGGGGGCTGAGATGGAGATTTTGTGAAATAATGAGAACCCTGTTATATAATATTAAAGAGTAAACAATACCAAGAGGAATTCCAAACTTATTTGTTAAAAATCGGTTTTGAAAAGGCTGAGATGTACAAAAACAAAGAGGTCCTAATAAAAGGTGGCACCCACTTGTTCTATCATTCTGTGTCACTTATTTAAAAATTTCCCGGCCATTTCAAAACCAACAATTTTAATCAAACAAACTTCAAATTACTCTTAAGAATTTGATGTTATTTCATATTTCAAAAGTTGTTTTTAATTTGCTTGCAAAAAGTTGAAGTCTGAATCTCCATCTCAACCAAAACTATACCATGCCTTTGAGACTCAGAGTTCCAAGCCGCATACTAGTAGTTCATGGAAATTGATCCTGTTATTTCCTTTGAAGCCCAAACGCCAAAATTTTAATCCTGTCAGATTGGAATGTCTTTTGTTTTTGTTTTTATGGGGGGGGGGGGGTTAACAAAAGGGAAGTGAACTTTGCCTTTGTTCATCAGATGGAGGAAAATATATGACATGTTGGTCAGAAATAAAAAAAAAAACTGCACATTGAAGTGCTTAAAAAGAGAAAACTTCACAAAGGAACAGTTGGTGAATCTGAAGGGAAATAGCACAGAGCATGTTTTTTCTAGTTTAAGATATAAAAGACATAAGCAAAAGGTTCCAATCCAAACACCAAGTACAAGATGTAGTGAAAAGAATATGATTTGGTCAAGATGTATGTTTTGCCAGTTTTTTTTTTTTCACATGTGCCATAATTGTCATGATGTTGGTAATACTGTAATATATGTTAGCTATTCAGGGCCCCAGCAATGTATTCTGGTACTTGGAATAAGGGAAAGTGTTAGAAGGAAGCATTACCCACGCGTTTTGGAGAGGTGATTTCTTTTTTTCTTCACTGAGAGACGAATACTCAGTACAGATATCTTATTACACTGGTCTGCAGAACACAAAAATAATATCAGACTAAAAGTAGAATTTTAAAAATTTGGCAGTCACCATTCTAATTTAGTTGTACAGTGACGAAAGTTCATTGCAACAGCGTACAGTCATAATTAGCTAAGTAACCACAAACTGTGAAAAAGATGGAGATATGGAAATATTGCCTAAGGAAAAAATAAATGTTTTTCCAGCTGGTGTAACGTTTGTGATGGTGGACACATAGTATATGTCACATTTAAAAAAAAAAATGAGTTTATCAATGCAGTTAATGTAGTCAGCGCAATTTGCATTGTTGATTTTCAAAGTCTTTGGATGTACAGGTATGTCACAGAGATTTGTTCATGATAAATATTTTCACTGAGGACTCATTCTTTTTTAATGCTTTTAATCATTTAAGAAGATTGCTTTCAGATGGAATTTTTGTTTTTGTTTTTAGATGTCCACAAATCGAGACTGAAGTTCTTTACCTTTCAAAACGAAATACTGTTGAAGACAAATAATTATTTATATTTTGCAGGATTCAAGCATGTTCTTACTGTGTATGGTATTTTTATCAGCATTTTGGTAACCAGCAACATAGATGTCAAGATCTGCAGTTCTAGTAAATGTACCCTAATGGCAAATCATTATTTTTAAAAAGAGAAATTGCCTCGTTTACTGCTTACTGTATTTCATTGTGTGTTGATATAATCCGTGAACGCTGTTTGAGACGGTGATTGCGGGCGTGTGCACATTGTGTAGTACGTTTTGTTGGTTGACTGGGAATTTAGTGTTGGTGATAACTGAAATAATTTTTTTTTTTCACAAAGATGTGATAATATAGAACAAAAAAAAATCGAATTGCAAACAAACAATTTGTTACGTGTCTGCTCCAAGGACATAGAACTTGGCCAAGGATAAATATAATCTGCACTATTGAATCGATGATTTAACCGCCTTAAATGATGGGAAGGGGAAATGAGGCTGTTATTGCATTGTACGCATTTCAATTCTACTTCCTTTTTACTTCTTGTTTTCTTTTTTGAGTGTGATATTTGCCTTACTTTTTCACACAAATATCTGGGATACATAATATTCTGATGTCGCCGAATAAGTGTGCGTTCCAAACAACGTTCATACATGTAAACAATCAACCATCATAAAAGAAACATCTAGTAAGTCTTCTGCGGGAGGATAGATCAAAATAAAATGCAAACACCTCGCTTTAGAACATTATAAAAGTAAAACTGATTTCGTGCCTATCCTTGCAGGGCTGCGTTTCAGGGCCTGAGAATGCAAACTATAGCATTGTATTGATAACCATTAATTCCCAAGCATTCTCGGGGGAAGGGGTGAGTATGCAGGATGGGAGATTTGGTATCGTAATTTCTCCCAGTAAAACGTGATTTGTTATCACGGTTTCCATGACAACTATTTCCAAACACAGTAAACAATTTGTATATAACTCGTAGGTTTCATTGTTAAACATAGATTAGTTAGATTGATACATTTTTCACACACACACACACACACCAAAAAAAAACAACAACCATGTTTTAACACTTGCACGTTTTACAATCATGGATATTTGAAATTTTCAGAGAGTGACCTAATAATGATCAGTTGCCATGGTAACAGCACTACTGACCACCCCTCTTTGTATTTTTTTTTGGGGGGGCAGATAAGCACATTTCAGTCATATCAAGGTGCCACAAAGGGTTTTTGCAGTCAGCTATCCAACCTGCCCATTGACTTCGCCGATTATGTAAGATAAATACCTACACTCACTATAGCATGTATATATGGGCCTACGCTATACACTCGATTTTTCATTCAAAATGCGCGTCCAGCAAAAATACATCGTCCCATTTAGGATAACATAAAACGAGTTATCTTTCGCCTTATCTTATAATTTCTTTGCTGCATAAGATATCAGGACACATATATTATATTTCGAGAAAATAAAACCCTTTGAATAGATTGATTTAGGTAGCTTAAAAAAACTTTGAAATATTGGTAGATTTTACAAAGTACAATTTTGAGTAAATCACGGTTTTATGTTTCATTACGCCATATATGTGCGTGTAATATGCTACATTCAAATGTGTATTAGTCAGGTTTTAAACTTGAAATGGAAGATAACACATTTCTAGTTTGAAAGTTACTTATCAACCATTACTTATTTCGATAAAAAAAATAAAAATCGTGATTTTTGACATTCTTTCAAATTTTGGGCTAAAAAAGGCATTTTTCGGCAAAAACGCGCTTGACATCCGGCCGTATGCTAAACTTCAGTATTTTTGCAATTCTTTCAGCTGGGAAACTTAGCATTAACAAATTTTGCCGTCCAAAGTAAAAAAAATCGTCTTGGCTGGCCTACTATATGACATAAAAAGCCAGTTCCCAGTTCCACTCCCAGTTCCCAGTTCCAGAGTGTGAGTAGCAAAAAACGTCATTCGTACCAATAGGCATGTTGGTTTTTAAATTCACCATTGTTCACTAGGATAAGCATCTGTGATGTAATGATTATTCATGTGATCCTTACAAATGCTGATTTCCAGGACATCCACCTGACAGCAAAAGTGGTTTGACAATATCGATAGAAGGAGATTGTTAATACATTCAACAATGTTGTTCAATGCAAAATAACGAAATGGATTCTCTCTCAAGTGTTAAATTTGTATTTGATTTGTATACACTCATATCATCAGTAAATAGAATATATAATCAAACATGTCTGGACATATCGGCAAATCATTATATAAAATAAATATTTTTTTAGGTTTAACAAGTGTCATAAATATTGATTGTTAATGCTCAAAATCAATTCCACAGGCACTGACAGGTATCTGTTTGTTGCGAGGTCATAATCTACTTCCAACAGTTGCAAAGAAATAATTAAAATCATCGATTCTTTGTCTGCTACAACTTCACCATCAAGTCTTATTCATTCTATATACCTGCTGACTTTTCTTTATGTTTCAATTTGAATAATCACTTTTGTTGGACGTTGGAAGGGCGAGTGGGAGTGACAAATGTTTCAATGTAGCCGTATAGTGACGATTACTGTGACAGAAGAGTTACTCGACAGCAATAGGGGTCATCGATCGTCTTCAAATGTGGACTTCATTGGGTTTGAAAAGACTTCTTTCGTTTTTATAAGCAACTATTTCATTATTGTTTGTCGTCGATATGGTTGGATGGAATACTTGCTTTGTGCTCACCACTGAGTTACAATTTGCTGATGGGAAGTTTGCTTGAGCCGAATCATGTGACTTTATCCCACAGGACGATCTGGACCAGTTGTCGGTGATTCACGTAACAGGAACAAAGGGCAAAGGTTCCACGTGCTACTTCACAGAGAAGATCCTTCAGACGTGTGGATATAAAACGGGGATGATATGGTCAGTTGCCTTCACATTTTACACAAATACTATGTCGGCATTTTACTCATGTTGTTCTGCACTTTATCATGTAACAATGATTCTTGTAGTCTCTTGTTTAACTTTTAGGGCCTCTGGTCTTTGTTTTAACTTAACGAATTGTATAGTTCCTGTAGCAATGCCTCCTTTCCAGAGTTAATTACCCAAACAAATCACCAAATGAGGTGAGTTGCGCATATTGAAAGAGAAAACGATAAATGTGTTTTTGTGCTCTCTCTCACAAGGTCGGCGTTTTTACTTATGTTGTTGTGCACGTTATCTCAACCATGACTTTTGAAGTCTGCTTGGAATACCCCCCCCCCCCCCCCCCCCCGCTTAATTTGAATATTAGATTGAATCTAAGAGCCCGGTTCCTAATAGCAATGCATACTTCCCGGATTTACCCCATCGTCGTGAAAGAAGAATCAAACTGTGGTCTCAACTCTCTCTCTCTCTCATTTATATGTTTCAAACGAATGTTATTGCCAGTAAATGTTCCATGTATACTGTACTGTTGGGCAAAAAAACATACAAACAAATAGTGCGTAGGCCTATCGCGTCTTGTAGGACTGGAGTAACATGGTGGAAAACTGATTCACTGAGAATGTGCTCTGACGCTTAGTAATGTTTATCAGTGTACAATCACCGACATTATATATTTTTTAATAGGCTGGACAATTTATTGTAATATTCCAAACAATCTAATCACCAGGTTTACTGTTTTAACCCCACCAGCTCGCCACCGTTGACTGAGACAAGAGAACGAATACGTTTGGATGGTAAAGTGGTTCCACGCCGAATGTTTGCAACCTACGGCCTGGAGCTTTTTCCGATGTTTGAAAAAGTGGAGAAGAATTTCAAAGAGTGGGGGATGGAAAAATATCGCCCAAATCTATATCAATACATCCTGACATTGGGACTCTCCATATTTCTTAAAGAAAAGGTAAACCAGCCCTGTATAAACAGAATTCCATGAATTTTCTATGGCGACAAGGGTGTTATGATTATGGATCCGTTTTCTAATTTCGCTACACAACATAAGAACACACAACAAGAAAAAAAATAAGACAAATGCGACACAACAAGGAAAAAAAAAAGAGAAATTCTTCTAGGAATCAGAAAGGAGCTTTAGAACTTCGGCATCTCTATCTTGTTTTTAGATTGCTTTTGGTAGTAGAATTGTGATTCTGTTGATTGCGTTTTCCCAACAATACCAGGATTTACGATATTTTTTCAAGTTGAAGATTGAAACCAATCGCTATTGCATCTGTCGGTTTCTGATTTTTGCTGATCTCCAATTAAAAACACAAACAAATACCCAAACAAAAAAACTGTACCATGTCGCTTGAATGGGTAGAAGCAAGATTTACGATGATAATGTGATCAACTCAAAATTAACGACAATAAGAAAGATTGATATACTGTAATACACTGGTGTGACGAGATCTCTTCCTGGTAAAGTATGTGTCCGCTTTGCCATGTTTTAAAGGGACATTCGACATTCGATCCGTGGTCTTATGTATACATTGGCAGTTTAGGAACATAAATCAAGACATTTATCTCTCGCGGGTAATAGTTATAACAACACAGATATTCAAGACATTGTGAACGTTTTAAGTCTCAATCTCTATTTCTTATGTGTTGGGATAGGCCTACATGAACATGGTAATGCGATACGTGGCAAACGCATGCAGTATTAATGTTTTTTTTTTTTCAGCATACATTATTGGAAATATATTCCTGTCGCTGTTCGTCTTTTGCTGCCTCACTCTTCATGCCACATCTATCAGTCTATCGATTCATAATCTGTCGTATGTCATTCAGCAATGGGAATCACTGTCGATATGTCTGTATCCTAGGTTGATGTCGTCATCATGGAAGTGTTCATTGGAGGCGAAACTGACTACACAAATGTCTTCCGGTACGTAGGCCTTTGGTATCAATTTTGGCTGACTAAAATCTCCATTTCTGCTTTTTAATTCTTTTATTTCTTATTAAGTAAGTCTTAGCAGGCACTTTAAGATTCAATCAATTCTTAACTCAGGCAAAGAAAAAATGTATATCGAGATTCAAGGGAAAATCAAACTACTGGACAGAAGTAATTAATTTGAAGGAAAAAAAAAGAATCTTCTATAACAGTCACAATAATGCTAGCACGTGATAACATATGGATAAGTTAATGCAAGTCTCCTATATTCTATTTGAGTTTGAGTTAAGTTGAGTTGAATTTATTAACAACATGCTTTTACATATCAATATTTGAATATTATTTCATGAAATTACAAACGGTATGATAACATGGAATTTTACGAGAATACGATGATATGGATCAGGTATACTTACAGGTATGTATTTTTTACTTATTTTACAAGCAAGTAACAAATTGTGTTGAATATAGTTTGATTCAATTTCAATGTGACATCTTGATAACAGAAAAGGTAAAAACATGAATAAGTATGCATAGACCTAAACACTGGCACACTGGCAGTTTTTGAAGAAATAGAAGAAAATGTTGTTAAGGAAGAAACTTCAGTGCAAATGCTGTCGAGAATATCAACGCGTCTGTTCCAACTACTATGCCAACATGGGATGCAATATTCTATTCTACTTCTCTGGAAGTGCTCAAAGCTACTTACATTATGTATAATAATCTATCCATTATCAAAACCTACAGTCCAAACATCACGACGAAACCTCGCTTCTTTCCGCTAGTTTCAAACATACCTTTGTGATTTATAAAGGTTCATTTGAGGTATCATAGGTTATCAAGTCAGGTGTAACATATACATTTTACTTTCGTTTCCTTTCGGGGGAGGGGTGACAAAATAGGAAGTAATAACATATCGGAAGATAAGAAGAGTTGGTCCATGCGCTGGATACTGTTGCGTTCTCTCTTATTTAACGGACTGATAATATCTTGACCATCCACAGAAGAAAGCTTACTCTTATTTTATTGTTGACGTCACTGACCCTCTACACTGCACTACACTGCATAGGACCCCTACTGTTGTTGGCCTCACGACTCTTGGCATTGACCACACCGAGTATCTTGGAGCCACATTGGAGAGGATCGCTTGGCACAAAGCGAGCATCGCTAAGGTATGTTTTTTTTTTTTTTTTTTTTTTTTTTTGGCCGCTGACATGGCTAACACGGGACCATTAAATTATGGCGTCACGCGCGCAGTTCCCTATAGAGTCAAAGGAATGATAGGTTTTAGTGGAGATGGGAATTCAGTTTGCCGAACTTCAGTTTGTTAAACGATTAGAATCTCTTCTGAAATATGAAAGACATTGAATGCAAAGAGAAATTCAGAGTTTATTTGACGAAAATAGGCTTTGAACTGGCTGAGATACTTTGTATCAGTAAAAGTTGGGACCCATAATTCAGTTGGACTTCTCTGTTTTTCGATTTCTCAGTCATTTCAAAGCCAATTTTCAGCAGAATTTGTAATACCTCGGAGAATCATGCGCTCTTTAATATTTCATAAGTGGTTGCTAATTATCTCGCATAAAGTTAAAATCTATAAATCGCCATCTCAACCAAAACTATACCATCTCTTTAAGACAATGCAGTTGTGTATACAATATCAAAGTTATGGTAATGCCATTGTTCTATGATCTAAAACGTTTTTACGTAAGAGATGTCATGGTGGCTTAAGTGCCGTGATAAAAACACCTACTGCACGTTTCGATGTTTGTTTTGGTTTTACATAATATCTGATTTCAAATGGTTTTTACATTTGTACGGACATTCTTGGTTAACTATTTTATTCTGTGTCATTGGTTATTTTCTTGTTTTTAAAAAGTTACCACGTTTAATAACTTTTGCGCATTATGTGCTGCGATCTACTTGCAGAAAGACCGTCCTTGCTTCACCCTCAGCCAGCCAAAAGGACCTCTACAGGTGATCGCAGAGCGTACGAAGGAAATTGGAGTAAGCCTCTCTACTCAGTATAGCCAATGGCAGCAAATGAGACGGTATAAGCAAGCCATTTCATACAACAACAAACAAGCTGCAGGTCACAAGGATCTTACGTTGTATTAAAAATAATCGGATACTGCCAGATCATTGGTTAAACTTCATGATATTAGATATACACGACGAATAGCATTATTCAGCTCTGGTTACATTTGATTTGAAATGCGTTGATGTTGTTACTTAAGTATGATCATTTCTTGCACTTCCTTTCTCTCGTTTTCATTCATCAGTATGAATATGAATTGTATTAAAATATTGATCACGAAAAAGTGTCAGTACTTTCACGTTCAAATGGGTTCCATATTAATGTTCACGTATATCTTAATTCATTTATAAGTAGGCGTACATGATACTAGTATTTGTATTCATCTTAACAGGCGACCCCTTTATACATTTGCCCTCCCCTCTCTGACTACGAGACCGATGGAAAAGCATTCGAACTTGGTATCCATGGTAACTTTCAACGCGATAACGCTGCCTTGGCTGTTCAGTTGGCAAAGCGCTGGATTGAAGAGAAAAGTCCTGGTTGCTATGACTTTAACGGTTGGTTTCATTATTGTCTCGTTCTGATACTTTTTTATGCCTCCGCCACGAAGTGGTGTCGGAGGCATTTTGTTTTCGGGTTGTCCGTGCGTCCGTCCGTTTGTCCTTCCGCCCGTCTGTCCGTCCGTCCTTCCGTCCTTCCATTCGTAATCAATTTTGTGGACAGCGTAACCAAAAAACCGTTTGAGGTTTCATAATGAAACTTGGCATGCATGGGTGGGCAAAGTTGTGCCTATCAACTTTTAAATGCACATGCTCATGGTCAAATGCTCAAAATTTCACTATTTCCCCCATATCCACGCAATGCCTGAAGGTATTTTCTTTCAACTTATTTTATACATGTACTACCAAATAAAGATTCTCCAGAGAGAGTTTCGGGTCATGAAGTCAAAGGTCAAAGATCAAAGGTCAAGTCAAAATGTTGAAATTTTATGTTTTTCTCTATATCTCGCAAATGGTTTATGGTATCTTAATGGAACTTAGTATATATGCATGTACTGACTGACAACAATCATATAGAGAATTTGAAGGTCAGGGGTCAAAGGTCATTGGTCAAAGGTCAACTCCTCAAAATGTCACTCAAGTCTTCCCTCATATTTATGCAGTGCCTGCAGTATTTTTCTTGAAACTAAATATATACATGTCATATACCCAGAAGAGATTCTCTGGTCAAGAGGTCAAAGGTCAATTGAAAGTGCTAAATTTCACTTCTTCATCCGTATCTCGCAAGTGACTCAAGGTACCATCATGAAACTTTAGGGTCTTTAAGTCAAAGGTAAAGGGTCAAAGACCAGGTTTAAATGCTAATATTTTTACCATTTAATACTTAAATTACACCTTGTAGGAGGAGCATGTATTATGGCGGAGGCCGACCAGTCACCATAGCGACGTTCCTAGATTTTTAATGTACTGCTGTCATAGGTTGAAAATAGCTTGATCAGAAACGTATGATCGATAACCCGTCTATCAAACGCAATGTTAATAGATGTCTTTCTACACTATGATCACAATCCCCGATGTCCAGTATGGCGTTGTAAGGCTTGGCAGCAGATAGATATATTTTGATTTGCACTTAATCGATTAACTTGGTTATAAGTTTATTTGTGTTTTAATATATATATATATATATATATATATATATATAGCTATTTACTTAGCACCTCTACCCTTTGCAGTGTTGGCTTTTGGCTTTTAGTAAAGTATGCAGACAGAGCATGCCTGTACTGTAGTGACCGGAACTATTGTCATTCCAGTTTGCTCTCCCCTTCTCCCTCCCCCATCTCTCCCCCCTCTCCCTCCCTCTCTCCCCCTCGCTCTCCCTCTCCCTCCCTCTCTCTCTCTCTCTCCCTCTCTCTCTCTCTTTCTCAATGATCCAGTCAGCAGGCTGATTGTAACCAGGGAGGTAGTCTCACCTCCCCGTTGTAACTCACTGCCAAATAGCACATTGTCAGCACCGGCAAACTGGCAATGCTCTCCTTCTTATTCCTGTATTTTCGTTATTTACGGGTCGATTTTTTTCGTTCGAAATGTAAAATGGATGACCATAGAATTTCTCAATAGAATATAAAATTGAAAACTTTCGAAAGGATAGAGAAAATTGAGTTCACTTTGAATGGTCTGCCACAGGCAGATATCCTTATCATGCTCTTACGTAATACGACAGCTGCTTTCTCAACGATCCAGTCAGCAGGCTGATTGTAGGGTTGTATTTTTTTTTTTTAGATGGGGATTAATGATTAATTACTTTTTTTCTCATAATGACTTCTTGCGAAATAATCAGAAACTCCTTAAGAAATATAAAAAAGCATACAATTCTAAGATGAAGTTTATTCCATAAAAATCTATTTTGAAATGGCCGAGATATCAAAAAAAAGTAAAACAAACTTGTCCTGATAAAAGGGGGTTCCCACCTTTTATTAGGACATCTTTGTTTTTAGATATCTCAGTCATTTTAGAACAGATTTTCATCTAATATTTCAATCCCTCTTTCAATTGCATTCTATTTCATCATTGTTTATAAGAAGTTTCTCATTAACTCACAAAAAGATTGGAAACATGAAGACGCATCTCAACCAACACTATGCTACCCCTTCAACGGTCAAACATCAAGGACAAAGTCATGAGCTTTGAGTTTCACCTGCAGATATACGCCGTATTTATAAATTTCATCTTGTTAATGGGGAGTAAACAGTATAATCACATGTGATGGAAGCGGTATCCCAGTCGACGGTGATTAAATGTGTATTGTATCGGGAGCACAAGTTCAAGCACGTCAAGGGCTGCAATTAGCGTTGTACGTGCAGTATCTCAAAGAAGGTATACATTTCTCCGTCTGTTCTTTTTCGATTTGTTATGAAGACCTTCCGGTGAGATCGTCTGCGGATGAAGGTAGGCCTATTCCTGTCGTGAAACCATATGTGTTGCCTGATCCGTTCATACAAGGTAGGACTACGTCATCAATGTAATGATTATCTAATGTTTAACGCAATCTTTGTTATTATGATAACATTTAATGTTCGTGAACGCTGGGCTAAAATAGGTGCGAGTTTGCTACGAGTTTGCTACATAGGATATGATTAATGTAAGATGAGAAAAAATGAGGTCCGTTATGAGCTACAGATTTCCATCTGTTAAGGAAGTTATGACACTTTATAAGATTCACTAATTTTGGCAGAACATTTCTTGAACAGTTGCTATGAATATGCGCATGTTTTCTCACAATTTCCAATGGTTGTGTTCGAAAAAAGGAGGAAAATGCAATATCTATAAATGTAAAAGTGTAAAACACACTATTATTTATGGCAAAACAATAGTCCATCAATGCATTGGAACAACATAGTTTACAAGAACATTGTAAACTTTTTTTTTTGTGTGTGTGAGTGTGTACAAATAATATCAAGTCGAGGCGATGGCATCAAACCACTCATTTTCTTATTCATTGTTATTGATTGTTCGAGAAGTGTTTTGTTAAACTTAGAAAAACTTCGCAGTTTCATAATATCTTTGATTTTAATACGATTTGAAAAAAAAATACCGGCGTTCCCAGCTTTTTCTTTCCTTTTTTTTTTGGGGGGGGGGGGGGGGGGAGGGGGATGTTAGGGTTAGGGTTCAAGATTTGGAAGGGGGAAAATGTGATAGTTGGGTGTATATATGCAGTTTAAGCGGCTGTCTTTCAACCTTTTCTCAAGTAAGATTTTATTGTCCAAAAATATCACTCAAAGTGTGCAACAGATCGTTGATTGTCAATTTTGAAAATACAAAATCTAACTTGGGTGTGTGTGGGGGGGGGGGGTGGAGAGTCTCGGGGGACCCAATTCCCACACCCTCCGTTATCTGTGCTCCTTTTCCTCGCCTTAATACACTTTTCAGATTAACGAAATATCTTAATAATTCTTAGTGTCTTGTCACTTTAGTTAAGAAAAAACTCAATAGTTCAACCCTGTACAAGGGTAGTATCCACTTTTAATTAACCCTTTCTTTGTTAAGTTCCCCTCCATATCAAATTTAGTACAATTTTATAAAAGAATATGTATAAACGAGATATTTCAACTTCAACTTTAAAAATGCAAAAGCTCCCTCGTATGGGAAGGATGGGGATAGCCCTTTCTCATGCCTTCCCCTGCTACGCTGGCTACCCTTTAAAGACTGACAATTTTTCAAAATAGTTATGCCACAAAATGTGTGTACCAGATCGTTTCAAATTCAAATTTAGATAACTTTACCCCCATAAAGTAACAAAGTATGATATACACTCAGCAAAAAAAAAAAGAAGAAAGTAAACACTTTTTCAAGTATATATTTCTAATCTAACATTCGGCTAAAATTTTGTGTATTATATACCATATTAAAGGTAATCTAATTGGCTATCAACCTGGTAGGTCAACAAAAAGTGAAACTTTACGCATGAGTGGACACGTTTGTTTTTCTCTGCCAGGTCACGAAAGTAAAAATTGCAAAACTGAACAATTTGCCAGTCATGCTTAGGTGCTCTTCCATATAATAAGAACAAACAACAAATTTCACACAAAAAGAAACATGAATTAAGTTTTAATAAGAACAACTGTGATCTCTTGATATCTTTAAAGCCCAAAAGATCAATAAAGGTTAAAGATAATGGGGGAAATGGAGAATCTTTTGTCAAATCTAAATTCAAATGAAATAAGAAAAGAAGCAATAATCAACAAAAATGGTAGAAATTTAGGGTTTTTTTTTTCAAATAAGAAATTGCAAATTATGTTTGGTTACTGTATTTGTCTTATGGATTCTTAAATTACTAAATTAACAAAATGTAATAAAGAAATTCTGTTCATTTAATCATCTTTATGCATATTACTCCCTATGCCATTTGAAGTTTGAGTTGACAGAAAATTCTTATTTCCCCCTTTAGTTTTTTCACTTTGTTTTTGTTAGAGGTTACAAAGAGATAAAGAGAACGAAAACTTATATTTGCTATTTCATTCATGTCTCTCATTGTGTAATACTGGTCTTTTGTTGTCATTGTTATCGAGAAGGGTGTTTGTAAAAGAAAGATAACTTGCCCATTTTTGCAATTTTTACTTTTGTGCTTTGGAGAACAAAAACAAAAGTGTTCATTCATGCGTAAAATTTCCTTAAGTATCATTCTACTAGCTTGATTGCTAATTAAATTACCTTTAATATGGTATATAATGCATCGATTTTCATCAAAATCTTCTATGAAAAATATGAACTCGAAAAAGTGTTTACTTTCTTTTTTTTGCTGAGTGTACACACAGTATATGAGTACATAATTCTAAAAGGAATTTCGAGTAAAATAAGCTTCATCAATATATTGTTCACAATTATAGTAATATCAACCTTCAATTTAGATAAATGATCAACTAAACAATTACAATTTCATATTCTTACTGTATATGGTTAAAAGAGGAATCAAACTGGAATCATAAAAGCACAAAATATACACAAAATCTCACTAATGTTTGAGGAGGAATAGGGCTTACCTCATTTGACACATCCTCCTGCTTGTTCTCCTTCCACAAACTTGATGCATTTCTCTGACTGACAAATTTCCAGATATTCCAACAAAAGTATGCACCAGATTGTTGAATTTCAGTTCTAAATGAAAACGCTTCCTCGACTATGGGAGGGGTATATTCCTGCCTCCCTTTGGTCGGTCCCCTCTTTTCAAACTTTTGAAAATTTCCGAATATCCCCCCAAAAGTGTGCATCAGATCGCTCTATTTCAATTTAAAAAAATGCAAAAGCTCCGTCGAGCGGGAGGGGTATCATCTTATCACACTCTCTACCTCATCAGCCCTATGATACGCATTGATGATGCACACGCGGAATAAAAGCTGAGATTCCGTCGTTTAGCTATCAACACTTCGCTGAAAAGCCCTATTTATTTTCCGTACTTCTTTACTTAAAACAACAACAACAACATTCTAACTCATCCAAAGCTGACACCGGATCGCTGAATATCAGGTACGAAAATGCAACATCACCCTCTTGTGGGAGGAGGAATTATAATACCCTCTCCTACAACATATTCATGTTTTTCTCCACTTCATTGCTTAACAGAATAAATACAAGAAATCAATTTAAATGATATCATTTTTAAAAGCAAATTGTTAGATCAATCCACATCAAAATACGGCTACATTACTTAAACGAATGAGACTGTTTAAAGTTCAAATTCTGGCTCTGCTGGTGGTGGTTATTCCTCAGGGTTGAAGGACTGCTCGTTACCGGGCCGCCAGCAAGTTGTGCGTTGGAAGCACGTGACTTTCTACTGCGACACCGCGAGCAATGAGATGAGCTTGACTGCGAGCAAGGAATGGTTCAAGGCAGCTGCGGAAGAGGAAAGGGAAAGACTGGGTGTATCCATGACCCGCGTGCTCATGTTCAGCATGAAAGCCAAAGTGAAGACTCCAGGAGTCATGAAAAACCTTGCGGTAAACCTGGAAATATTGGCAACGGGTCTGAGATAGGGAGCTACCGTAGAGATTATGATACAGGAAATTTGAAAAATCATACATTGCTGTTACAATCATTTGTAATGAAATTATCAAAGTTCGTTTCTATCTCCATAATAATCATATTCAATGCAGGTGTGATATCTGTTAGTCAATTAATGAATGAACAAGTGCAATAGGCCTATGCATGTCAATGTATACATACTGCACTGCATGCATGATAATAATGAACAATTCTTGTGCGTTATTCCGCATACTAGGCCTATAAAGTGTACGACTTTGTCAACTGGGTGCTCTCAAGAAAAGTAAATAGAATTTAGTAATAAAACTGTACCGAGCTTCTTGTTTGCTTTGTACTGTAAAAAGATGCAGTAGCAACAAAGGCAGATTGGAATTTGTTGATGTTGATAATTTTATTGTCTAGTAGATTTTTAGGTAGATTATTGAAGCATTCAATGCAAACGCTCTTTCCCCTTTAGAAGTTGGTTCTTTGATTTTTTTTTTAAATAGCGCTTTGGGATTTGACCGGACTGTGTTATGCGCCGTATAAGCGTTGTCAATTAATATTATCATTATCTGTAATACTCGTGGTTGGTTGGGCCAAAAGTAAATGTTAGGGCCTTCCCCCTCCTTTTTTTCACAAGAAGAATCTCGGAACTGAACCTTAGTGAGTTCTCCTATCTTTTTTTTTTTTTATTATTTTTTTGAATTATTTATTTTTTCAAATTCTTTTTCTTTTAAAGAGCCAAAAGCGTGGACAACTGACTGGCAGCCCAGTTCAACCCGCGGGACCTAAAATGATGCAATATGATATATACAATATATGTAATATAGCGTAATATGTATGTGCTTTACAGGATTTTGACTTCGATGCCGCCGTCTTCTGTCCGAGTTGGATGATAGCTGGCACGCTACCTGAAGCTCATCGTAAGTTTTCTTGGAAAACACCACTACCTTAACTCATGTACCGGGATCTACACTGATTAAGTGAATTTTCCAGTAACAAGCATATTGCTTATTGTTTCCTTTCAATTTCCTAAAAACCTAATGAACTAGTGTGTTACATGTTTGGATACACAGTGCGATTCAAAATAACGTAAAGAAAAGTGGTAATCGGGGATCCAGGAAGTTTTAAACTCTTCTAGCATACTGTAATGCAATGGCAATGTGTAATACAATCAAACAGATCCCAACCTATTTTAAACGTCAAATACTCCGGTTGAAACTGCCATCATACACCATTTGCGGTTGTTTTCCTAGCGACGACTTGTAGAATCTGCCGCCACACTTAAACCATCGTTGGAAATAATATTTAATGGACAACTTATATGAATGTCATTCATTCATTCATTCATTCATTCATTCATTTCATTTCATTCATTTCTATTTTTATTCAATTTAGGCCTATTCATCTGTGAAAATACATTGAAAATTAGCCTCCGAGGGCTCATGTTGAGTAAAATAATAACATACATGAACATGTGAAGCAATGAAACGTATAAAAGAAGAAAAATTGCTGTGCACGAGCTACATGAATACGTTGAAAATCTAAAATTCTAATTCTTACACCGAAATGCCAACTCCTAGGACACATGAATAGCAATGATTATGACAAAATAAGAACAAGAATAAGTCTGCAATTTGGGGCGAGAAGGTGCTGTTTCGTTGTAACAAATCGTATCAGAATGCTGCTGAAATGAAGTGTGCTTGAACACCGTTGAAACAGGCTTGGAGAGAAATAAAGAATCCCATATGTCTGGGAAAAATCATATTCGTGTTTCCTTCTTTTTAGCTTCTTCTTACACCGACGAAGAGCGGTACACTTTTGAGGGAGAAATGAAAAACACCGCAGAACTGAAGACCCACTTCGAGGAAGCTTTGGATAAACAACTGGGAAAGACGAAGCGCCCTGTAGTGAAGGCGGCCTCTTCGGTACCGGCCGCCCTCCGATGGGCCGTGGGTAACGTCGATGACCTTCGGGATCTGCCCCCGTTACAGGCCTGCGAATCCGAGGACGACGGACGACTCGACGTCGCAAGTCACGTGCAGGTGATGGTGACCGGAAATTTCTACATCGTCGGTCAAATCGTGAAGATTGGATCCCGCTTTTGAACTTGGTGATAGATGACCAATTACATGAAACTTGCTATAATACAGTGTATAGCATGAAAAAGCACATAGTATATTAGGCCTTCTTTTTGGCATGATCTTTTGCCGTATAAGTTCTTCTATCACAGAGGCACTAGTGAAAAGATAATGCAAGTTAATCATTTGCCACATGTTATCATCATTTACAATGTAAATTCGTTGACAACAGCTAAAGCCACATATTATCATCATTTGCAATGTAAATTCGTTGACAACAGGTAAAGCAACATCGTCGTTTGCATTCAGTTTCGTCAAATTCTCAATCAAAATGGTCTCACGTAATCTATATTGCGATTTGTTATGTATTTTTGGTATCTTTTTGTCCCCGCCGAACGAGTTCGAGCAGGGGACTATGAAACGGGCTCCGTACGTGTGTGTGTCCGTGTGTCCGTCCGTCCGTCCGTGTGTCCGTGTGTGCGTCCGTGTGTGATCAAAATCTTCAATTTGCTACTTCTCTGTCATTTATGAGCCAATTTTGATTCTGTTTGCTTCATATGATAGCACTACATGGGAGCTTTGAAACTTCTACACAGAATTTCAGTCGTGACCTTTGACCTTGACCTTTGACCTATATTGTACATTTTGCTACAAAATGCTACTCCTTCGCCATTTCTGACCCGATTTCGATTCCGTTTGCTTTATGTGATGGCACTAGGTGAGGGCTTCAAAACTTCTACACAGAATTTTGACCTTTGACTTCTTTGACCTTTGACCTTGATTTTTTGACCTATATTGTACATTTTGCTACAAAATGCTACTCCTTCGCCATTTCTAACCCGATTTCGATTCCGTTTGCTTTATGTGATGGCACTAGGTGAGGGCTTCAAAACTTCTACACAGAATTTTGACCTTTGACTTCTTTGACCTTTGACCTTGATTTTTGACCTATATTGTACATTTTGCTACGAAATGCTACTCCTTCGCCATTTTTAACCCGATTTCGATTCCGTTTGCTTTATATGATGGCACTAGTTGAGGGCTTCAAAACTTCTACACAGAATTTTGACCTTTGACTTCTTTGACCTTTGACCTTGATTTTTGACCTATATTGTGCATTTTGCTACAGAAAGCTACTCTTTCGCCATTTCTAACCCGATTTCGATTCCGTTTGCTTTATGTGATAGCACTAGGTGAGGGCTTCAAAACTTCTACACAGAATTTTGACCTTTGTCTTCTTTGACCTTTGACCTTGATTTTTGACCTATATTGTACATTGGCTACAAAATGCTACTCCTTCGCCATTTCTAACCCAATTTCGATTCCATTTGCTTTATGTGATGGCACTAGGGGAGGGCTTCAAAACTTCTACACAGAATTTTGACCTTTGACTTCTTTGACCTTTGACCTTGATTTTTTACCTATATTGCACATTTTGTTACAAAATGCTACTTCCGGCGGGGACATATGTTACGCACCGCGTAATTTCTACTTTTCCTTGTTTTAAATGTATTTGTCCGTTTGTCATCACACTGGGCACGCCAATAAATGTATGCAACCGCGCACGCAAGCACTCACATACATAAAAATACACAATATCAATCCTCAGAGTAGAAAAAAAAAATCAATACAAAATACACAGTCAAACAATAATTGTAGATTAAATTTTATACCGACACGTGATAGTCTATGCCGGCGAAATGTTTTAAGACAATATCAAACATGTGTGGGAAATTGAAGCCTATGTAAACCTGAACTGTCTAGAATGGAATTGACTATACATGAAACAAAGTTTATTGTTTACATGTTGATGTGTGATAATTAAGAAGCTGAAGTCGGTTCAAGAGTTTGGTGACCCCTCATAAAAGATGTCCCATCTGACTCAGAACAAAGACCAATGTGATTCTCACTTTCCCCAGACGCTCAGAGGCCGGGACGATTTCAATGACTAAGTACTACTACTACTACTACTACTACTACTACTACTACTACTATACAACTACTATTACTACTACTATTTCTTATGATAACAATAATATCGATATTATGAATAATAAATGATAATAATAATAATGATAATGCTAATAGTGGTTATTTGTATGAAGTGCACTTCTTGAGCACATGATATATTGCAGATCTACGTCGTATGTGTTTCATGGATGTAGATTCAAGGAGTTGCGTTGATCTATAATTACAAAAGAAGAGTAACTGATAGTATAGATGTTCTAATGTTGTAGAGAAGATCATTTTCTCTTCCATCTAAACAAAATGAAATGCTTTGTGCAGTGACAACCATCCATCAATTTCGCAAGTTGTTCAAATTGATATAATCAATTTGTAACTGTCCGACTTTTATCCAGGCGCATAGTTTTCTTCAAGGATTGTAAGCTTGTGTTATTCTGTGACGATTTATGTACTACCTTGGTTTCTGATGTAGACCACCAGACACCAAAAATACCTCCCTTGGATTTCAGAGAAAAAGACTATGCATCATATAGTCTGCAGGTAATAGCACCATGGCACTTGTGTGGGTTTACTACAGGTATTAAGGAGTGAAAAGAAATAGAGGACTATTTAGAGGGGTTTAGTTGGTGTGAACTGTCATTACATTGAAGAAAAACATGTTGTACCTTTTCCCGAAAATTAACATTGTATTATACTGGTCATGAGAATAAATGGGGTCTTTCGAATGAAAAAGGAACTCGCTACATTGCAAAGATGTACTTTGTTATTGACGTAGAAACTTCACTGTCCATAAGAGTGTGTGGTTGTAGTTGTGATTTTTCGGTTAGAAGACATTCATTTCAAGAAGGTAGGAATATCACAGATCTCATCAGTCCCTCTATCGTATATTTTCTCCCAGCATACACCACAGATAATTATATCTGATGACGAACACCGTCTACAGTATAAACATGATGGGGAATAGGATGTACAGGCCATACTTTTCAACTTTTCAAATTTCCATTGGATAAACAGGGAAAATTATAAACAATGCTTTAAAAGAACATATTCGTAACAATTTCAAAGAAAACGTACATGTGATCACGAGTAACAACATAAATTCATTTTCTAAGGTATATACATATGCATAGTACAAGGATTGGAATGGAAATGGAGGGTCCCACTAAAAAGCAAAAGCTTGTAGGGTATGGGACCCGCGAAAAATACATAAGAGAACAAATAATGACTTTAATGAAACTACAAACATTACATGAAACAAAATCAAAGAAACCAATGTCAACTGACATGAAACAACTAAGGAAGGGGAAAACAAAAGAAAAGAAAAAAAGGAAAAAGAAGAAAAAAGGGGGAAAAATGAGACTACAACACGCGCCATCGTGGACACAAGCAGACTGGACTTCATGATGTAAGTGTAATGATAAAACGCTCCCTGGATTGATATTGAGAAGGATTGGTACATATACCGGTATGAATGCAGAGGCGGACATAAAGAGAGAGAGAGAGAGAGAGAGAGAGAGAGAGAGAGAAAGAAAGAGAGAGATAGAGAGAGAAAGAAAGAGAATAAACACTCTTATCGGTACAATAAAAGTAATATCTGAGGAAAACTTATGTTTGACAAATTACTTTTTTCTTTAAAAAAAAAAGGATTTCTGTATGATTGCTTAGTTGTATTTCTGTATGATTTTTTTATTGGTTCACCAGTTTCCTTCGAGGAAGCAACACATGTGAACATAAAGAGCATAAATATACAGGTATGTTCTTCCATTAATCATCTCAGCAACAAAATTCATTTCATTTTCTGAGCAAATCAATCATTACAATACACACATCTAAGATTACCAATATTACAATACACACATCTAAGATTACCAACTTGATAATACGGAAGTTCGCCACTATCCACAATAACACTAAACTCCATAAAAACGCTTATAATACCCTCACCGGAATTTCCCGGAACCAGTGACAAAGGGTGGATTAATCGGATCACTAAAAGATGGAAATAAGCACTATGCACGGTTCGACACTGTTTATTTTATCGTTTTGTGTTTTTTCTGGTTTTTCTGTTTTTTCTCTGTTGTCGCACAAAAAAATTGTCGCCTCAAAGGGTATTCGTACAGTAGCAAATTGTCGCATTATCGACGTAGCATTGCCGCAAGATCAATGTCCCTGGAGCATTGCTCTTCCTGTAACATTTGTATCACTCCTAAACTGCTAAATGTAATATCAACGCGAAATGTAATTATCGACCCTTAACTGTAATACACCTTTACCCTAAATGTAATAACAACCGTAAATGTAATGCATTTTAACGCTCAAATGTATTAATCGAGTCAACCCTTAAAAGTAAATAACCGGAGACAACCATAAATGTAATGCATGTCAGACCCTAAATGTAATACATGTCAACCCTTAATGTAATATCGACCCTAAATGTAGATAAAATTTTCCAGCGCTAAATGTAATATCCACCCTAAATATGATACATCTTAACCCTAAATGTAATACCAACCCTAAATGTAATACATTTTAGCGCTAAATGTAATGACGACCCAAAATGTAATACACCTTAACCCTATTAAAATTTAATAACACCCCTAACTGTAATACATTCAAATGCCAAGTGTAATAATCCAGTGAACTGTAATAATCGGGGTCCACCCTGAATGTAATGCATGCTAACCTTAAATGTAATACTTTTGACCCTCAATTTGATATCAACCCCTTTTTTTGTATGAGACTGTAGGATTTTAAATGATTTATATTAAAGAAGCTTTAATAGTCGCCATCAGTCTTATTATGTAATAGGCAATGGCACAAGCATTTGGAATTTATTTTTGATTTTCTCGTGCAGCCTTTCAAGGACTGGTGCAGCATAACATGTACTCATTGCTTCACGTTTCAGCAGTATGTATATTATTATCTAGACAACAATTCAGACTTCGCTTACAGTCAATTTGACTTAATCGTACATTCATATTTCGTAGGAAAGTCAGTGATACAAATGGTGACTCAAAGATTAATAAAGAGACATGTCTGTGAATGTTCTCAGTCATCCAGGTAAAGTATCTCATGAACTATATCAGTAAATCTTTGTCAACTGGACTTACTTGTAATTTGGAGTAGCGACGTTTCACGTCCTCTACGGGACGCTTCATCATCAGGCCGAAAGATCAGTCGGCCTGATGAAGCGTCCGGAGAGGACGTGAAAAGGAAGCTAACTGCAGATTCAAGTTTGTTCATGGCAGATGCCGGTGTGGTAGGAGATAATGTCCGTCGGAGAAACACTCCGGGGGACCTTATTTCCGGGTTCGAATTTAGGAAATAGTATCCTAGGACCAAATATCCGTCACAAGGACCTAATCGCCGCTGAGGGGGAGATCGAATCGCCGGGGTTTATACGAAGAAGCCTATTCGGGGGACCAAATCGCCGCTGAGGGGGTCGAATGGGCGGGTTTATACGCAAATTCGGGGGGGACCAAATCGCCGCCGAAAAAGGACTGGATCGGTGGGTTTAGAAGAACAAGCCTACTACATAGTATTCGGTAACATCAAAGGCCTCACGCTCCTTTTCCAGGCTCCCATAGAAACACTGTGTTAAATGCAGCATATTCTATGAATCATAAAAAATCAATCGAATCATAGAATTTTTTAAATTGAAGCAGATGAAGGGAAATTTTCTCTGCTTTCAAGCAAACAACATATTTTGGGATGTTGTCCAGCTCTAAAAAAGTTAAGAGACTCCATACGAGACTAGTCATACAGTCACTTTCAAAAATGATAAAAATAGCAAATTACCTCATACATCAATAAAAAATCATTAAAAATACAAAAACCCTGATTCATTCAACTTCTTCATAACCTGCAGAAGCTCCTGTCCTCAAGCAATGTCAAACACTACCAAAAGTGGCAATTTTCCATTTGACTGATTTTTAATGATTTTTTTTGGTAAAAAATAACATTACCTCATCTTTGTACTGCCTTCCCGGTAGGCAATGCGCGAGTTGAATTAGGAGCGTGAGGCCTCAAAGTGCAAGGGAAAAAAATCAGCAGGTCAGAAGGATGATTGCCGCTGAGGGGTTGTTGTTTGATTTGTTTAGTAGATTCAAGTTGATCGAAGAAATACTTACTGCTCCATAGTAGTCCCGTCATAGCGGGGTTATTGACAAAATGTGATTCATAGCAGTTCTTTGGACTTAATGTTGGGAATTGGGCTCTTTTGTCATAGACTTAGGTACGCTGAATCATAACAAACAAACCCATAAACAAGTATAATTCTCAGTGCAAGACCAATAATTGGCATTAAAAAATGGCTACCAAATCATCACCTTTTCTCCATTCTTGCAATCTATCAGCTTTTCATAAAGTTTTGACAGAAATGACAAGATAATAACATCCACTAACAAGAAGGTGACCAGGGGCCGCAGAAAAGAAGTTGATATACTATTCAGTCCTTTGTCGTATTATCTCACAATATAGGCCTGTTATATATTGTCTTATATTCTACAATGTTACATTTACCTCATTCTCTGTTGCCTGAGAAATTGAAATGTACATCACTATGTTTCTGTCGAAAGACGAAATAAACTTTGAAATGAATTGAATCCATAATATTTAGTAACATGCAAATTATGGGCAAAATATGCAAAGTAGGAACGGCCATGTAGGGACCTACATATAAGGACAGTGTGTATATCATAATTGCCCGTGTATGTTTTCACTATTTTTATTGATTTATTTTTTGCACTTCATCGTCTAGGGAACAAACTGCTTATATGGTGTCTTCATGCATAGTCATAAGAAGATCGGGTATATAGTAGAGCGGTTAAACCCTCAAAGTCATGAGAATTGTGCAAAATTTGACTAAAGTATGAAACTTTCATTAGTGTTAGTACATACCAAAAGATTCATTTCAAGATCAGGAGGTAAGTCTGATTTGACCTCTGATGACCTCCAGAGGTCAATGAACTTTGAATATCAGAATATTGATGTTTGGAGGCATTTGTGAATGATAGGCTTAGATCTTGGTTACGCTGCACTAAATATGCATTTGTACTACAAATCTTCTGATTCCACAGGGTATTGACAGGTTTCTACCTTTGACCTCTGATGACCTTTAGAGATCAATGACCTCAAAATACCATGATCTGTGATGTTATTAGTTAATGATAAACATGGTTAAGATGTGCAAAACAAGCATATCTGTTTTGCAATGAAACTGTCTTCATATTCCAAAGAGCAAAGACAGGTTTCTAACTCTGACCTCTGGTGACCTTTTAGAGGTCAATGACCTTAATATATCATAATATTGATATGTAGTGTCATTAGTTAATGATAAACATGGTTAAGATGTACAAAACAAGCATACCTGTTTAACAAGAAATTGTCTTCACATTCCAAAGAGCACAGATAGGGCTCTACCTTTGACCTCTGGTGACCTTTAGAGGATGTACAAAACAAACACAATTGTAGCCCAGATGGCTACTAGCACATGTTTATAATAAAAAATAAAATAGAATAGAATAGAATAGGATAGAGAGTAAAAGAAAACAGAACACTGCGGTCGTTTTCCTAGACACCCTGTGAGGTCAATATATGTTCAGTCTTTTCCCCTTCTTGGAGTTTACGAAACCGTTTATCTTCCTTCCAGCTATTTCCTTTCTTTTTTTCTTTTCTTTTTTTGGTCAAAACCACCTCTTCCAAGAAAAGTCTATGGTCATAGGAATTTATGAGTTTGATGTTGGCTACTTTCCGCGCTAGTGGTCAGCACTCTCCATCCCAAAGCCCCGCGCCAAATTACGGGGAATGACGTGATGACATGTATTTGCCCTCTGATCCCCAAACATAAATGACCCTCTGAGCTAGAAGGTGGCCCTCCTGCCAGAATTTATCCCTCTATTTTAGCATTTATTGTTTAGTGGAGTGGGTCAAACAGGAACTCCATAGACAAATTCAGGGGTAATGACCCAGAACAACGATGACGTTGGTTGCCATAGCCTAAGGACACTAATATTCATTTGGTTTATCATTTTGATATCCAAGAAACAATAAAGTCTTTACCAGTGGTTACAGAGAACAAGTGAATGAAGAAACTAAAAGAGAGTGGGCGAGTTAATCAGAAATTGAGATGAATCACAGAAAATTGAGTTTTCACAGAAACGAATAGGAGGAGCAAATTGAACATTTGACCAGTTAGGAATTAATTTCTAGTGAACGCCACACCCCATTATAAGATTGAGCCAATGAAATGCTTTAGGGAAAGGAAGTTTGTTAGTAAATTAGTTATTAAAAAAACATGTCTCAGCCCAGAAATAAGTTAGAGTGGCAAGCACAGTGGGAGCGGCTTCACACTAAGTCTATGTAGTGAAGCAAAGGCAGCAGAGTATTTTGGAATTTTGAGGAACTTTGAGAATAGTTGGAAACTACAGAGATAGAGTCAGGAGTCCCCCTTTCTTGGTACATCATGCCCCCCCCCCTCCAAGTCAACCAACTAATCTTTAACGACGCTGAATGCACCATAGACCTACGCTGTGAATGTGATGAGGATCTGACTGTCATGACTGAACCGGCGAGCAGCAGGACATAAGGAAAAACTATGAGTCACGATAAGACAAAACTTTGGTTTACGCCAATTTGGAGTGCAATTACAAACTCCAAACAGTCAACTGGTGTCATCGGAGATGTTGAAGCGCCCTGTCAGACTGATACAAAGTGGAGAGTGAAGAGAATACTGACAGCGTGACGGCAGACCGCTCAACGGACGGCCCAGTCACACTGACGAGATCGACAATGACATGCAGACGAGGACCTCATTCGTCGACCGAGAGTAATCATTTAAGAGGAATGACTTTAATTTACGTTTGAAGACATTTCAAGAGATGTAGTAGTCTGATATGTTAAGGGGCACATCATTCTACTGTTTGCAGGCCCCTATAAATCACTCTGTCGAGTAAATTATATATGAACCAAATGGCTTCAGTCTATTGAACATGTATTGTGTTGTAAAGTTCATGGTAATTCTTTTCCAGGCAAAATGTGTACGTGAAAATTCCGATGTTAAAAGCATGCGATGGGAAATGTAAACAGTATGTACAAATGCTTCTGTGTTTCCTGCTAAACTTGTTTGTTAGTGGGGAAAAGAAAAGAAAAGAGAAGAGAATTCTCGCTCTACCACGTCTACATACCACAACGCCTACGGATATCTTTGTTTCACATTGTTTGTGGGGAAAAGAAAAGAAAAGAGAAGTCTCGCTTCATGAGAGATGTTCAGATCCCGCTCGACACCACAACGCCTACGGATGTCTAGGCTGAAGGTGGGTTTGAATGTCTTATAGGGCCGATAGAGCACCAACAGTAAGTGCAGATTAATTGGCACGCTATCTTTTGAAGAGAAACAATGCTTTGTTTCACCCAAGATGAAAAAGCAGAAAGACAACTGATAATCATCCGCTCATGTCAAATCAAGCAGAAGTTTTTCAAAACATTTCAAGAGGCATCTTGGTGAGTTACAGTCTGTTAAACATGCCAATATACTGTGAAAAACAAATTGAAGGCCACCTGCAATAGGCCACCTGCAATACAGCCTCGCATTTTCCGACATCACAAAAACTTTGATCAACACGTTCCATAATACTCGTGATGGAGAGGGAAAATAATAAACAACAACATTGCAAGATTAATGCATTTCTTCCAAGACAACAGACAGGAACTGATTCCACGTAAAATACATAAACATGTATTTTGATTTTTTCCATGCATTTTTCCCATATCATTACACACAATCATTATACACGTATACTTGATAATGGTGTTCAGCTCACTGTGTGCAGACTGAGCACGACCCGATAATTCAGAACCTCTGCCCAAGGAGGTACTAGGCTTAGTACCTCCTTGCTCTGCCTGAGAAAGGATTGTAGCCTATCCCGCGAGTCAAAAAGAAGCTTTCTTATCATCTCGTGCATCCTGTACTCTATGTGCAATGCACTCATCATAGAGACAAGCTTGCCTTCACCCAAACTGTTTAGATATTGTCATTGGAAGATTTTGATGATCGCATACAGTGGTTGTGCACCTATAAGAACGCTGGTCTGACCTCAGGATGTCTATCCAGTTTAGTCGTGGAGGAGATTTGTGTGCTGATCCGTGCAATGTACGTAGGCTCAATCGCGTGCTTCACTGAAGACGCAGATGCTGCCCTGTCTTGAAAGAGATCGAGGGTATAGATCTAGACCAATTTCAGCAGGTTACACTATATCATCACTTGCTGGCAGAGAGTCTTAACCGGATCATGCAGGTGATATTACCCGCTGCTAGCGTACCCTGATTCACACATTGGATGCAAACCGGATGGCGGCCATTAGTGGAAACAACCAATATTTGGGCATGGGGGCACAACTCTTGGCCAGGCCCAAGTGTTAAGGAGTATCGAGCATAAAGAAGACAATTTATTAGAGTAAATAGTAGTTCCACTCCTATTTGGAATTGAGGTTCCTGAACAGGTCGTTGAAAAAATGCCCAAAATTGCCTGACGTACCGGTAATGACCCAAACTTAATTGGATGACAATAGCAAGTTGCAAGACACAGGGTTGCTTCATGTGGAATGCATGTTATGCCTCACAGTATGTCGCTTTACAGATGGTCCATGACGTCACTGTATGCTTCAAGACCATGAGTCATTCACCGGAACCATACAGCCCACGAGCTTGACACTGACCAACACAGGCCCGCCAGCTCGAAACTAGGTAGCATTGCCCATGAGCTTGCGACACTTAGGCAAACCAGGCCCATAAGAGTCCGACACATGGGGGAGGGGGAGGTCCACAAAGACCTCAACTGAATGGATTAAGCTTTCTGATGTAATACATATATTAATCTCGTGGGCCTTGTTTTCCTCGAGTGTCGAGCTCGCGGACCGCACAGCTTGTGGGCCTATTATATTTGATGTCGAGCTCATTGACCTTGTTCATCTAGTGTTTAGGTCACGGGATGTATGACTCGTGGGCTGCGTAACTCATGGGCTGTACGACTCTGGTTGTTTGACTCGTGACGTACATCTGATGAGGTAGGCCTGTTGTTTTCTGGTTAGCATCTGTCACCCTTTCATCCAGTTCAAGGGACTTTGCCATATGCCTGTTCACAAACTATTAAGCATCAACCCAAAATATGGTACTCCTCTCCCCACCTTCCATGTTTAAGCGTACAAATTATGTCCAGTGCAAATTGGATAATGTTGCACATAATTTCATGCAAGCTAGTCTGCATAAAGTGACTAACCCAAACATAAATATTATATTTGAGGTCACTGCCATCACTGAAGACACGTAAGCTTCATTTCTGAAGTAATTGACCGCTCACATTCCTGAGACTTGTTAACCACTATGAACCAATGCTTTGTGGAATGTGGATACATACTTTGATTATAACGTCAAGGCGTGATTTGTACATGATTAAACATTTAGGATTAAACCATTGAAGCCAAACATCAATATTTGCAATCCTACACAAATTTTTAGTGATATTCTAAAAGTCTGACCTCACACTGTCCTTAGAGGTCAAAGTTGGATATACACAGGGTAATGACCAATGTTCTGTGGAATGAGAAGACACTTCTTGTAGTATAAATGCTAATAGCATAATGCATGATTGCACACCAGGTATACAGTTAACCATTGAATATACATTAGATATCAATATTTTGATATTTTGAGGTCATTGACCTGTCACAGTCCTCAGAGGTCAAAGGCAGAGACGTGTAAATAATTTTCCTGGATCTGAGGAATAGGAAAACGATTCAGTTGTAACACAAATGAATTTTTAGGACATCGTTATGTTTATCATCAACAAATTGCACCAAATATCAAAATTCTGATAATTTGAGGTCATTGACCTCTGGAGGTCATTGGAGGTCAAAGGTAGAAACCTGTCAAGGATCTATGGAACATGAAGACAATTCCACTGTAACAAAAATTAGTTTTTAAGTACATCATTACCATATTTAACATTAATCAATGACGCAAAATATCAATTTTTATCAAATTTTGAGGTCATTGACCTCTGGAGGTCATCAGAGGTCAAAGGTAGAAACCTGTCAGGGTTCTATGGATCATGAAGACAATTCCACTGTAACAAAAATGAGTTTTTAGTACATCATTACCATATTTAACATTAATCAATGACGCAAAATATCAATTTTTATCAAATTTTGAGGTCATTGACCATTGGAGGTCATCAGAGGTCAATTCAGACTTACCTCCCGATCTTAAAATGAATCTTATAACATGTACTAACACTGGTGAAAATTTCATGCTTTAGTCAAATTTTTCACAATTTTTCGGCTTATCTGTTCTACTAATAGAAGTCAACGAAGTAGGAAATTAGTAACACTTAGTAAAGCATTTGTAAATATGTTTCAGATAAATCATAATAGGTTTCACTTCTCAGCTTGAGATTGATGAGTTCCTAATTATATATACGGTATGACATCTTTAACCGCATGATCTGGACGAATCAAATCATGAACAAAAGATTACTCAATTCAATTCAATTCAATTCAATTCATTAATTTTCATTCTTCTTTTTCCAACAGAACATAACAAAATAAATCACTAATTACATCATGAACATAAACATTCGCCTCTGCAAGAGATAAAACGATACAGATAAACATAAGAATGCATACTGACAAAAACGCAAAGTTATGTTTTAGTTAAGAAAAAAAAAGAATTGAGTGGTCCACTAAAAAGCAAGCTTATATACTGTTCACCACTCAAAAAAAAAATCTTATGATTACTTATTTACAAATACATATCACAAACATAATTTACGACAGGACGGAACAAAACAGGAGAAACACAAGACGACTTGACAGAATAGATGGAAAGAACGGAAGGAAAAAAAAGAGAGAATGCCTATACACGCTGAACAAGGGAAATGGAACAGGGAATTGGGGTCCTTCAGAGAGCTGGTGCTGTACGCAGCTGTGCAAGTATTATAATGGCTTATTCATTACAAAATAATGAATTCAGTGACTGATTGATTGATGGATGTATAATAGTTCAACAAGTTCAAGTTCAACTTTATTTTCATTTCCATTAAATAAACAGGAGAAATTATATTCAATGCATAAACAAAACAAAATTGTAGTAATTTCGATAAACGTACATCAACAAGATACATGTGATGATGAGTAACGACATATAATTGCATTTATAAGGTATATACATATGCATATTACACGAATGGTAATGGAAATGGAGGGTCCCACTAAAAAGCCAAGCTTGTACGATATGGGACCCTCAGAAATATATACATAAAAAGCAAATAATGGCTTCATGAAACTACAAACAAATATATGAAACAAAATCGAAGAAACCAATGTCAACTGACAAGAAATGAAATAACAGGAAAGAACGAAAAAAAAAAGAAAAAAAAAACACGCCATCGTGGACACAAGCAAACAGATTTCCAGGACGTATAGGAGTAGTAATACGCACCCTTGAATGATATTGTGAATATAAGGATTGGGTACATATACCAGAAAAACTACAAAAGCGCGGACATATTAAAAGCAAAGAATAGACACAATGATGCATTGTTCGATGACTGTCATATTTGAGGAGAACTTATATTCGACAGATTATTTTACTCTCATGATAGAAAATAATTGATGTGTAATGATTAATGCATAAAAATAAGTGATGACTTAATTGAGTTAATGAAACAAACCTAGTTCGGTAATATGTTATAAGATTTCAATAAAAATAATTTCAATTTATTCTTGAAAGAATTCAAAGTTCGCACTGTTACAATATCATTAGGAAGTGAGTTCCAAAACTTTGGCCCATCATAAATAAAGGTGTTCTGGGCCAGAAGAGTTCTGAAAAAGGGCAAATGAAACTCATTCGAACGCCTCGTTGGGTAATTGTGGACGGACTGATTTCTTGGAAACATTGTTTCAAATATATTTGGAAGATTTTTTTTATCATAATTAAACATAAATTGTCCTAGGTTATACAGATACAAATCCTTGATTTTCAATATTTTGTTTTCAAAAAATAACGGGTCAGTATGAGACAGAAATGCAGTATGACATATAATACGGAGTGACTTCTTTTGTAATAAAAGTAATTTATCTAAGAATGTTTGATATGTGTTTCCCCAAGCAAGAATACCATAATTTAAGTATGGCAATATGAGAGATGAATATAATGTAATAAGGGACGACAAAGGAAGACAAAATTTAACCTTGTTGATTATACCAATATTTCGTGAAATAATTTTACATATACTATCAATATGGAATTTCCATGAAAGCTTATTATCAACTGTTATTCCCAGGAATTTAATATGGGAAACAATTTCCAGTGGAGTCCCATCAAAAACAATGTCGACAGGTGGTTTCTCTATAGAGTTGCTAAAAAACATATATTTTGTTTTTTGAAGATTGAGAGATAATTTATTTGCCTTTATCCATTCGGCGACATTTTCTAATTCAGAGTTTATTGTATTTACAAGAGTAAGAGGATTATTGTGCGAAAAAAATAAATTTGAGTCATCCGCAAAGAGAATAAAGGAAAGAACATCTGATGACCTACAAAAATCATTTATATAAACAAGAAACAAAAGCGGACCTAATAAACTTCCCTGTGGGACCCCACATTTGATATTCAACATTTGTGAATTATACCCATTCAAAGAGACATATTGCTTCCTGTTCATGAGGTAGCTCCTGAACCACTCCAAGGCCTTCCCACGCACTCCATAATGATGTAATTTATCAAGTAAAATATCATGATTAATGGTGTCGAAGGCCTTGGAGAAGTCCAGGAACAAACCTATTAGATGCGAAGATCTGTCAATAGCGTGTGCCACTTTTTCTACAAAAGTTAATAATGCATGTGTTGTGCTGTGTTTTTCTCTAAATCCGAACTGAGAATTTGAAAGTATATGATTGAATTTAAAAAAAGTAATAGTTCTTTTATGAACGATTTTTTCAAGAATTTTGGACAATGTACATAACAAAGAAATCGGTCGGTAATTATTAACATCTAATTTGTCGCCTTTTTTAAACAAAGGAATAACTTTTGCTATTTTAATGCTCTCAGGGACGATGCCATTGGAAAGAGATAAATTGAATATGTGAGCTAAAGGATCCGCAATTGAAGATATTACCCCCTTCAAAAGAAAATTACTGATGTCATCATGTCCAGCACTTTTTTTAGAACTAAAATCTGAAACAATATTAATTATCTCCTGCTTATATGTTGGACTAAGAAACATTGAACTAGAATTTGGTGGACTTAAAAATTCTGTAAAATGTTTCGTTGAATGGGGTATATTGCTTGCAAGGTTTTCCCCGATTAAAGAAAAATGATTATTCAAAATATTACAAATCTGATGAGAATCTTCAATGATTTCATCTTCAAACCTAATTTTAGTAATATTACATTTATCATTTGATATATTCATTGCTTGCTTTAAAACCTTCCATGTGTTTTGCATATCATGCCTATACAAATATAACTGCTTGGTATAATATTTTCTCTTTTCTATACGTATAATTTTCGTCAACGTATTTTTATAACTAGTATATTTAAGTTTCAATTGCTCAGTAGGTTTCATTTTAAATTTATAATATAAATTATTCTTTCTGTTTATTGAACGTAAAAGTGATTTAGAGATCCATGGGAGCCTAGGTATTTTTTTATAATCAGATTGTTTTTGTCTACGTTTTGGAATATGGATATCCAAGAGTCGAAGAAACTTCTGCATAAAATATTCAAAAGACAAATTTACATCATTTGTATCAAAGACACAAGACCAGTCTGTCATGTCTAAACTAGCACCTAGACTGGCTATGTTTTCATGAGTGATTCTTCGTCTCAATAAACAACCATATTTATTATCAATACTATCATTTAAAGAGAAACTAGTAGAGATGGGGAAATGGTCTGTTATATCTGAAAGTAGTATAAGGGAATCGGGAGGAGGAAGAATATTACAAAAAATATTATCAATAAGGGTGGCAGATTCATTAACTATTCGTGTGGGCTTAGATATCAAAGGCAAAAAAGAAGCAGATAAAAATATTTCCAAAAAATCTTGTGACATATTATTTTGTTTTAATAAGTCTATATTAAAATCTCCCATTATGAAGCATTTTTTGTGAATAAAAATTGGGTTCTTCACCAAATCCGAAAAATAATCTAAAAATGATTTAGTGTTTGTATTAGGAGGTCTATATACTACACCTATGATAATATTCTTACTGCCAGGAACAGATATTTCAATAAAAAGAGATTCAATCGAATCAGTCATGCTGTTAAGCTCATCACGAACTACATAATCATACATTTGAGAAACGTATAACGCAACGCCCCCACCCACCCTATGTTGCCTGTTGTTAACGACAAAATCATATCCGTCGAGAGCGTATGGAAGACTTGAATCCTGGGAAAGCCAGGTTTCGGTCAAGCCTATCACTGAGAATTTTTGCCTGATGGGTTTATTCAAAAACAACTGCAATTCTTCAAAATGTTTATTAATACTTCTAATGTTGAAATGTATAAGAGAAAAGGTGGTATCATCATACTCCTTAACAACATTATTAAACTGGTTGAGAGTGAGATATTCAGAAGATGGACTTTGTAATTGGTTTTCTACGTCAAAATCATATTCAAATTCTTGCGACAATGAATTAAAACTATCTGAAACATGATTATCAAAAAAAGTATCATTTTGAGTGACATTTGCTTCACATTCTGCCAAAGAAGGCCCGGCCGTATCAAAAAAGTCATCATCATTAATTGAATTGAATGCTGTGTCTATTGTATTGTGGATCAAAGGGTGAACGTGATGTTCGTTGCTTGTGTCCACGAAGGCACCTGTAGAGGGCAGTACTGATGAGTTTGACATCTTAAATGTCTGTGATGTGCGAAACTAAAGAGAGAGAGAGAAAAAAAAAATGCTGTGTCTACTGGGAACCAGAGTCAACGTATACTAGAGTCAACGTATACAAAACGAACTATGCAAGTATGTCAGGACATTTTCGGCAAGTGACATGAAAGGTGGCTCCAGATGGCCTGTGGGTACCAAGGAAATTACACAATGATAATAATTATAAAAAGAATAGAAGTGAGGAATTGACATAAGTTCCGGAAAAAAAGAGTTGCTTGGCAACCTAACACAGTGGTTTAAATTCGTTGGTAACACTCTCTTGTGTGATTTAGATAATCGTAAGCATCTTGGACAGAGAACAAATTATTCACTGTGGTTACAAAACTTCGGCATTCTGCATTCCGAATGCCCATGTATGGACATAAGGCTAAAATAACATTTCTAAAACTACCAGTTGTTAACATTCATGTTGGAGGACGATGACTGGGGAGAATATCGTTGCGTACGCTGATTAGAGAGAGTACGAGTGCATCTGAATGAGGACTGTTACATAAGTGGCGTAATTACGGCTGACATGCTACATGTGTGAACAGAATGCAAGCCTAGCGATAATTCTAACATCTGTGTAGGAAGGTAAGTGGAGTTCAAACCGAAGCAGTGTAGGCCTACAATGTATAAGTAGATATCAAAGGGGCGTATTTGATGCTCACACTTCACCAGAAGTATTGTCCTCTCGAGCATACCACACACCTGCAAAGCTATACTCTCCCTTCCTCATCGCCACAGCATTCCACCCTTCAATGACACTCAACAAACCTTACCGCGATTAATGCTGGTGTGTGAAAATTGAAAGTATATATAGTTTTGAAAATAAGCAAACCTATGTATTGAATAAAAACGTCAGAATTTCGTTTCTCAATGTGTAAGAATCGGTTCTTTTCTTGAGTGCCAGTGAAGGTGGCCGTGTGAGGGTGAAAAGGATTGCAAAAATTCGAGGTGAATTAAAGTATAGTTTACACAAATACTTTAGCAATTTCATGGGTATTAAGAATACAAAAGTAATTGAAGGCACACTATAAAAGGGACCAAAGTTAGGTTCCAAAGCCCCATGAGGGTACAGTACCAGGCAAATACCAGAATTAAGTATAATAAACGGGAGTATGCAGATATTAAGAAAGATAACTTCTGCTCCTTACAATTCAATAATGTGAACAGCTACCTGGATTCAAATTTCACATGTTACAAATAGATTATGAGGGAAGTAGGTGAATACTCATTAATTGTTGCTGAGGTTTACATAATCACATAATTTTATATATAATAAAATATTTCGTCTATTACATGCATTTCGGAACTGATTTTCAAGTTGATGTTACTGGTACAAAAGTGTGAACAGATCACCTCCCCCACCCCCACCCCCCCCCCCCCCCAAAAAAAGCACTCATAGCTGTATACACACAAAGCCGCCATTACATTGATGGCTTTCTATTCCTTTCACCATGGTGCCCAGCTTAAGAATAAAATACAATTCTGTAATAACATTGTGTATCGGAGAATGACATTGTGAACTGGAGAATAACATTGTGTACACTGATAAGTGTACGGGCGCATTTGAATGAGGACTGTTACATAAGTGGCGTAATACAGCTGACATGCCACATATTGTGTGTACAAAATGCCAACCTCTAATTCTAGCAACTGCGTAGGAAGGTGAGTGGAGTTCAAATCAAGAAAAAGAGTACGATGTATGTGGAAGAAAGAGATAAAGGCGTACTCGATGCTCACACTCAACCAAAACTATTGTCCTTCCGTACAGTACCACACATCTGCAAAGGGATTATAGAACTTCGAAGTGAATTAAAATTTAGTGTACACAAATACTTTCACAGATTTATGGGTATCCAGAGTACAAAAATATATGAAGGCACATGAAAGAGATGCTGTGGACTAAAACCCTCGCGGTTTCAGTAAATAATACAGACTTCGTGTGAGCTTTTCTTAGAGGTGTTCTGTTGTTCAGAACGAAAGCAAATGCCAACGTCAAAACTTATCTTATCTCAAAAATACATTTCAGTATCATCAGCATCCCAGGATAAGAATAAAATACAATTCTGCAATAACATTGTGTACGGGAGAATGACAGTGTGAACGGGAGAATAACATTGTATACGATGTGAGTGTATGAGCGCATTTGAGTGAGGACTGTTACATAAGTAATTCCGGCGTAATTACGGCTGACATGCTACATGTGTGTACAGAATGCCAACCTCTAGTTCAAGCAACTGTGCAGGAAGGTGAGTGGAGTTCAACCCCCCCCCCCCCCTTAAAAAAAAGAAAACAATGTACAATGAAGAAAGTAGAGATAAGGCGTACTTGCTGGTCACACTCCCCAGAACTATTGCCCTCTCTTGCATACAACACACCTGACAAGCTATACTCTCCCTTCCTCATCCTCACAGCTGGTGTGCGAAGTTTGAGAATATTTACTTTTGAAAATAAGCAATCTTATGTATCGAATAGAGAGGTCAGAAATGCGTTTCTCAATGTATAAGAATCAGATCTTATCTGGGGTGCTAGGGATGGAGGCCGTGTGAGGGTGAAAAGGAATTGCGGGACTTCGAGGTGTAGTAAAGATTGGTGTACACAAATACTTTGACAAATTTATCGGTACTAAGAGTACAAAAATAAGTAAAACCCAATATAAAAGAGCTATCAATTAGGTTTCATGGTTGCCCCATGAGGATAGTATCGGGCAAGTACCTGGATTAAATGTGATAAACTGGAATATACAGATGTGACAGAAAAATAACTTCTGTCCTTTACAATTCACGTTAGATGTGAGCAGTCTTGAAATTTCACACATTGCAAATGCATTCTAAGTTTTATACACACAGATTATGAGGCGTAAATTGTTACTGAAGTTTATATAATCTCATCTCGGGACTGTTTTGTAAACAGATCATGCACCTACCCCCCCCCCCAGAAAAAAAAGGAAAGAAAAAAGGAGAGAGGACAATCATAGCTGTAATACGCATACAGCCGCCATTATATAGGAGGCTTTCACGTTCAATTCACCATGATGGTCTGTAGACTACAATTTTGATTCAATATTGTATGGTCGCTTTCGTGCTAGCTCAGTGAATTAAAACTCTTACGTTTTCGGTAGTAAATACAGACTTCATGTCTGTTAATACAGATTTCACTTCGGTAGTAAATACAGACTTCATGTGACGACTTATGAGATGCTTTCTGTTGCTCAGACCAAAAACCAACAACAATACAAAAAAAAAAAAAAACTTATTTCATCTTGCAAATACACTTTTATTATCAACATCCCATCCCCCCCCCCAAAAAAAAGGAAATATACTTTTGCATCTTTTGTCAATATAATATTTCTTTAAGACAAATATCGGAGGAAATGTGAAGAATATACATTTTGTTGAGAATTCGAATGCTAACAATGGATAAAGAGGAAAAACAATATGACCTTGACTGACTATGCTGAAAACTGGGATTTATACGTTACATGACAGGTAGATTACTCCGTGTATCTTGCCCAGCTTTCAGGTGTTCCTCCATTTCTGACTTTTTTTCCGAGTTTGGAGCTGGATTTGTGTGCCGGATATCTTGATTCTCGTAGAAAGGTTGTTGTTTCGTCGAAGATTAAAGGCTATTGATGCTAGTCTGCCCCTTTCGCGTTTCATCTTAGGTGGCAAATCTGTGCGGATCGACACTCTGCTATAAGCGGTCGGGTCGATGGCTTGTTCGCTTCCTGGAGGGGCCGGTTGCTGGCGCGGTTGACGGGGTCGGTGCTCGAACGCGTTGAGGAGCCGGTCTCTGTCGATCATCCGAGCGAAACGTACAATGATGGCAGGCGGCTGGAGGTCCGAGGTGCTCCCGGCAGTGCCTCGCTTCGGTTGTTGCAGTCGATGGACGGCCACGAGCGGGATCCGTTTAGCATCCTGCTGGGAGATGTTCAGAAGATGGCAGAAGACGTCACTCACTGTTTCATGGATATCTTCGTTTGGTTTGCACGACACTCCGTAGATGAGTAAATTCTGCTTTCTGTCGTGTATCTCACTTAGGGTGAGTTTTTCGTCAAGCTCAGCAATTTTGCTGTCGATGTAGTTTCGCATGCTTGGAATGGCGTCATTTTCAACATCATGCAGTCGATTTGATGCATCCGTCAATCCAGTCTCCAATTCACAGACGGTTTGTTTCGTTCTTGCAAGTTCAGCCTTCATCACGGTAATTTCGTTGACAACAGAATCGAGTTTCGAGTTTACTTGCGTGGTGAAGTTCATGAACATGCTTCTCATTTCTTTCATGAACGAAGACAGCTCAGGGGGGACTGAGAGGGCAGCGACCGGCTGGCCACTGGCCTCTATCAGCGAAACATCGCTGGCACTGGACGTAGTGGAGACGTCGGCGAGATTACAGGCGCCTGTAGGTGCCTGTGTCAGTGTGGCGCCATTTGTAGAAGCTTGCTTAGCCACACCTTGAGTTGCTTCCTTCCTCGAAATGGACGTATTTGACCCCTTTTTGGTGGCTGTGTGAGGTCGAAAATTGTAGTCTTTTTTCCTCACATCCATATTGCGGGTATTTCTGAAGAAATTTAGCGTAATTCCACCAAAATCTTGAGTATATCAGAGAGCTTCCTGAAATGCGTTGCCGCTACTCTGACATCACGTGACTCTGAAATAAGTTCATGAGACCTAGCTAATAAAAACAGGATATTAGAGAGGATATAACAGAAAGAATTTCAACTTGCACGGAATAATACAAAGATGAAGAATTTGTTATTTCACAACTTCAGAAATTCCAAAATCTAGGACCGGTGTAAATAAATGTATCTGAGCCAATAAAGTTCTCAGGAGGCAACGGCGTAAATCCGTACTGAGGAGTGGGGGGGGGGGGGGGATGATCGGATAGTCACCATCACCACGATTACAAGCCCATAAGCAGACTGGCGCAGCCTTATTAGGGGGGGGGGGCTTGGTGAAGCTTGGTGCCCCCCCCCCCCCCATCACACACACACACACACACACTTTTTTCCTTTTTTTTTTTTTTGCTTGTGAGCCGACTTTCGGCGGAAAATCAGACCTTAAACTACGAAGACTTTTTTGTTTTTGAAATACCTGTGCGAGGGAGCGGTGCATGTTTTTGAGCGTTTTGTCGACTTGAAACAGTCCCACTTGTTTAAAAGGTAGCATATTATTATTCTACAATTTTGCTATAAAATGGTATCATATAAATAAACTTCTTGTATTAATTCTTACACTGAATATCATGAACGCGACCGAACCCACGGGAGCGGAGCGAGAGAGAGAGAGAGAGAGAGAGAGAGAGAGAGAGGGGGGGGTAGGGGGAGGGGGAGGGGAGGGGGATGTTCCCCCTCCCACGGTGAGAACTTTTTGCATATTAATGTTGTAAATGGTGCAATTTGATGCATGTTTTTGCGCGTTTTGTCGACTTGAGAAGGTCCAACTTGTTTGAGGTAGCAGTATATTTAGATGTCGATTATTATGAAACAATTTGGCTATAAAATGGCATCATGAATAAACTTCTTGTATTAATTCTTACACTGAATATCATGACCGCGACCGAACTCGAGCGCGGGAGGGGGAGTGTGGGAGGGGGATGTTCCCCCTCCTACGGTGAGAACTTTTTGCATTTTAATGTTGTAAATGGTGCAATTTGATGCATGTTTTTGCGTGTTTTTGTGATCAAGGAGGTTTTTATCATGGAGTTCTGGTTGTAATTATTCAAACAGTCGTCAGATTTCTATGATGTACAAAAGAATTCCACAGGTGCACTTGTGCCTCTGATGATCGATGTTCGACGCCGTCGTCTTGCTTAGCATTCTGAAGATTCATTTTGAAAGTTTTCATGATGTTGGCCATATTTTGCTTATTTATTAATCAAATTCAATGAAATTTCACTTAAAGGAGACCTCCGGATGATTTTGAGATTTTTACTTTTGAACAACTATAAATTAGTTATACTGAGGACAGAGTTTCAGAATTTGTGATGATTGGGATGAAGAATAAGAATATTTTCAAAATTTAGAACAAATTGCTATGAACAAGGATGATGACATGGCAGAGTCACCATAAGAATGCATGAGTTGGGGCTCAAGGAAGCAGAACAAAAGAAGAAGGCATGCATAGATTATACACAGGTGAACTCGCAAGCACGCAGTATTGTAATGGAATTACACTGCTACATTTCTGAAATATGTGAACCTCCTATGTCATCATCCTTGTTCAGTGTAATTTGTTTAAGCTTTTTCAAAGTATTGTTTCTCTGCTCAAGAACCACAATAAATTCCACAAATCTATACATGGAGTTGTCGATTTATGTATTATATGATGTGAAATTGTGAAAATCGTCTGGAATGTCCCTTTAATGATAAAGCATGTAACGAAAAAGTCAATCCCGTCAAGAAATTTGTGCTAAAGTGTAAATAAGAGCTGTATCATGTGAAAATGATCATGTACCATCCTGGAAAGCTTGTTTTATCACTTTTCCGCTTAATTTCCACACATGAAACTAATATTGAATAATCTTCAAGTATTGTTCTTTATTGATAGATAGTGCCCGTGTATGCCCAGTCGAGTAATTTTCATCTTTATTTCTGCATTTTTTGCTCAATTTCTATTCGCGCATCCTTGTGTCTGTACCGCCTACCTTTTATAAGAAGGGATAGCGAAAAGTATTTACTATCACAAAGACATATCTTCCTTTGAAAGTGGCTGGTGATTATGCAGTGAGACACGAGTCAATTGTCTTCGTACCGGCGCGGCAAATCCTGTTTGGCACATGCTTCAAATATTTTTGAGCGGCGGCTTCGAACATCTAGCAAAGGAAATAAGACAGTTGTGACTCCATTCTCTAGAACCTCCTTGGTTTTATCGACTTGAAACAGTCCCACTTGTTTAAGGTAGCAGAATATTTGTATGTAGATTATTATTGAACAATTTACCCTAAGAGGTGTCATTTAAATAAACTTCTTGCGTTAACTCTTGCACTGAATGTCATGAACGCGACCGAACCCGAGCGAGAGCGAGCGAAACGGGAGGGGGGGGGGGAGGAGGAGGGTGATGTGGGAGGGAGGTGTCCCCCTCCCACGGTGAGAACTTGTTGCACTATGATGTTGTAAATGGTGCAATTTTATTCATATTTGCATGTTTCATCGACTTGAAACAATCCCACTTGTTTAAGGTAGCAGAATATTTTGATGTAGATTACAATGAACAATTTGCCTTTGACATATTGACATACTTGCCCCCCCCCCCCCCCCCCCCTCCTCGTCCTCCAGGATCGACGTCCCTGCATACGATTGGGCCTTTGCATTCTTAGAATGCAAATAAAAATGAAAAAAATTAATGAAAAATTCGGAAAGCTGTTAATCCCAAAAGTATACTGTAGTTTTTAATGGGAAACAAAGCGGGGAAAGGGTTGATTGAAAGAAGATATCCCCTCCCTTCCGTGGTGGATCTTTTGTGTGTTTGTTTTTGTTTTTGTTTTTGTTTTTTTTTTGTAACTGAAGTGACAGAACTAGTGCACTCTTAAGATAAACATTTTGGAATCTGTCAATCTAAAAAGAAAAAAGGAAGAGGACCGAAAGGGGAGGGGGTATCCCCCTCCCACGTGAGATTTTTTTTTTTTTTTTCATTTTGAGAATTGAAATTCTGCAATGTGGTGCACACTATTGGATAAGATATTTGGACAGTTTCGCTATCAAAAAACGCAAGACTTTTTTTTTCTCATTTCGGGAATCATTGGGGATCAGAATGATATGTTTGCCCCTCCACCCTCCCCCATTCACGCCCCCGTCCTCCTGGATCGACGTCCCTGCACAGAGGGTGCCTTTGCATTTTTAGAATTCAGATGAGAATATCTCGTAATCAAATCTATGAGGTAATCTGGGAAAACTTCAACCCCAGAAGAGTATACTGTTTTGTTTTGGGTTTTTTTTTTTTTTTTTTTTTTGGGGGGGGGGACCTTCCATTAATTGAAAGTGTCTAGATATCTCCTCCCACCAACGGAACTTTTGCATTTTGTTAAACTGAAGTAACAGACCTGGCGCACGCTTTAGATGAAACATTTTAAAATCTGTAAATCTATAAAGTGTATTAAGTTGAAAGGACTGTACGGGGAGGGTATGGGAGGAGGTAGGCCTGTCCCCCTCTTACACGAGGGAGATTTTTTTTTCCAGAATTTAAATTCAGCCATCTTTGGGTGAAATATTTACAGTTTTCTATCAAAAAAGTAAGAACATTTCCATATCTCGGGAGATACGAGGAGGATAAAAATGATATGTTTGTCCCCATCCCAATACTTTTATGGGGGAACCATTTCCCCCCCCCCCCCCCATCGACGCCTCTGCATATGAGGGAGCTTTTGTAAGTGAAAGATCTGCCGCACACTCTTTGATAAAATCAGTGGCGTACCGTGGGTCAAGACATGGGGGGGGGGACCTCGTGGAAAAGTAATTTTGGGGGTGTGTATGCTTGTGCGTGCGTGTGTGTGTATGTGTGTGTGCGCGTGTGTGCGTGCCCTGTCAGTCTGCAAACTTAATGGGGACTACACATAACGGAATGTGATACATTCCACAGCGCAGTCATTGAGCAACATTGTAAGTTTTCCTTCCATGGATTATGGAATGACGGCATGAAACGACAAATTACTGGCAGCAACAGCAGGAAAATTGCATAACGATTAAATGCGAGCGAGCAGAGTGAGCGAGCTTGAAAATTTTGACATTTTACAGTCCAAAAACTGCCGTTTATAGCTACATTTTTTCGCTTTGGAAATTAAGGGGGGAGGGGGCGCACCGGGCGCAACTGCTGACAATTACTGGCAGCAACATCAGGAGAATGGCATAACGATTAAAATCAAATGAGAGCGAGCGAAGCGAGCGAGCTTGAAAATTTGGACATTTTTACAGTCCCAAAACTGCCGTTTAGTGTAGCTATACTTTTTCGGCTTGGAAATTAATGGGGGGGGGGGCGCACCGGGCGCAACTGCAGGCAATTACTGGCAGTAACATCAGGAGAATGGCATAGCGATTAAATGCGAGCGAGCGGAGCGAGCGAGCTTGAAAATTTTGACATTTTACAGTCAAAAAACTGCCGATTGTAGCTATATTTTTTCGCTTTATTAAGAGGGGGAGGGGGCGCTCGGTGCGCACTATATCCCTCTTCAATTATGGTTAAAAGAAATCTTAGAAAAATATCTTATTTCTCAATTGATCACCCTTTCATGTCGATTTCAAAAGTAGTTTACTAACCCTTGAATTACCATTTTGGTGTCTTTTTTTACCAGCGGATTTGGGGGGGGGGGCACGTGCCCCCAGTGGGCCCCCACCCCACCCCCGTACTTACGCCACTGGATAAAATATTAGGAAAAACGTCAATATCAAAAGTGTACAAAGTCTATCGAAAGGGATCCAGTAGCGGAGCTTTTGCATGTTTATCATTGCAATTCAACGATTTGGTGCATAGTTCTGGCGGTATTTGGACAATTTTCCATGAAGACAGTTCGAGATTTGTCCTCATGTCGGGAATTGCTTGGGGGACAAATGATTTGTCTGCCCCAACATTTCCGTAGGGATGGGGGAATGCCCCTTTGCCCCCCCCCCCCCCCCCCGATAGATTCCATTCCTGTGTATGCCCATAGATGTATCCTGACTGAGTCATCAGAGTCATCATTGTTTCAGGAATGATTCAGGAAATGGAGGGGGGTTTATTATGGCAGTGTAGTTTTGTTATTGCTTGTTTGTTTGTTTGTTTGTTTTCATACATAATTTGCAGATGGTCCCGAGTTGCTCGCGTTATAGCATGTTTACATGTAGGCCTATACGCTATTTGACGTTATCAACGTCTGGACCATACCTTATGTCGATATTATTTTCTTCGCGAGCGAGCGCTTGAGAAAATTATGTAGGCCTATACATTATCCTGTAAACGTATTTAGAGAGAATACTGTTCAGCTCTGTTACCTGTGTGAAGGCGGGCGTACGAACGTCATGCAATATGCCAAAATTAATACAATCACATTTCTGCTTCCTCCATTTCCCCTCAAATTTCAGGGGGGATGATTGTACAGGCCATCCCCCTCTCCTCCATTTCAGGGGGGGGGGGGGGATATATCCCCCCCCCCACCCCCCCCCCCCCCCCCCGGGATTTACGCCCATGTCAGGAGGGGTAAATGAAACTCATTAGATTGCCTAGTGGGATACTTATGAAAAATAAAACTGGTTCCGTGGGAACATTGAATTGAAAATATTGGGAAGTGCATTTGCGTTGTAATTAAACATAAAACTGTGACTGACCGAGACGAAAAAAAAAGTACAAATCTTTGATTTTCAAAATCTTATATCTAGTAAATAATGGATCTGAATGAGAACGTGGCGGGACACAAATGATATACGAAGTGATTTTTTTTTTTTTGTAACAGTAGTTTATCTAGTAAAGTTTGATGGGCACTACCCCATGCTAGGAGTCCGTAATTAAGATAAGGTAAAACTAGAGAAAATACAACGGCAACAAACAGGATAATGGAATATCAAACTTGAGTCTATTAATGATACCAATATTACTTGAAATTATTGTACTAATGTTAATAATATGCGGCCTCCACGAAAGTTTATCGTCCACCGTGATACGTGCAGAGTCATCAGAAATTATATCTGTGCGTAAAGCTTCTATGGAATTGCTAAAAAGTCAGTTTTCTGGAGATTAAGTGATAATTCATCATAGCTCTTATCCACTGAGTTACTTTTTCTTCAATTCGGAATTAACGATTCGTACGAGAGTACCTGGATTTTGGTGAGAAAAGAAAATATTTGAATCATCAGCAAAGAGTATAAATGAGAGTATGTCACATGATCTGCAAAAGTCATTAATGTAAATAACAAAAAGTGAAGGTCCTAACAAGCTACCCTGTGGGACGCCACATTTAATGAATCCTATAATAGACTTGAGTTGTTCTCGTTCTCGTTCGAATTCGCTGCTATGTAATCTCCACAGAGAGATGTTACAACACTTCAACAATACCAAAATTATGCCTACCGCCTGTTAAATTTCACTACAAAGTTTAATTGCTTATATATCACCAATCTTCCGTTCTTTACGTTGAAAAAAATATTGTTATTAAGATTCTAGCTGTTATTAGTACACCATTCAGTTCACTCTCTTTCCCCGCATACTTGCAAGACTCTATACGATTCCCAAATACACACTGAAGTCGAGACGAAGCCTTTACGTTCTTCATGTGAGATGCACTGTCCATTCTAATACCAAGAAATAAACATGGATGGGAATCGCTCTCTTTCAGTTATAGGATCATGCAAACTGTAGAATCAGTAACATATTCCATTGCGCCAACTTTCATCTACAGGAACATTCAAAACTGAACAAAAGACGTAATTTACATGTTCCTCGCACATTGAGGATTACGTATAACTGCAATCCATAAAGAATAAAAAATTGTGTTCTTTATCAGGGATTATGTTTCTTTTTTTTGGTCATTTACTTCCCTGTTGTCATGTTTTGTATATGTAGGCCTTTGTATATTTTTATTTCTTTCTTTCTTTTCGAAGTGCCTTTGGCACCGAAATTGAACATGTGCGCTATACAAAATAGTTACTACAGGTGTATTATCATTATTTTTTTCAAAACGAATTTCACGAAAGGTATACCCATGGTGGCATTCAGAATGCAGACGTAGAACTTGTGAAACACTGCTAGAACTCTATTCGCGTGGTAGTGGGGGTGTGGGTTAATGTTGACCCCCACCCCCCCCACCCCCCAAAAAAGTGTAATCACCAGTAAATAACACAGAAACATACTCAAGCGACACAACGTGTACATACTAAAAATAGGACGATTTTCTTGCCCTGCAAAAATAGGAATGTGTGGGACTGAGTGTTATGTCGAAAGTAGCAACTTAGTCACCACGTAAGTCTGGAATCAAACACTAATATTCGGTTATGAAGTGTAATTTTGTTATCCAAATCACATCAGAACTCCCACTCAACTATTAATAGATACAGTCATGGATATTAAACAGACAACACTTAATCTATAGATTTGAAATGATTAAATTTCGACCCAATGTCCTGTACTGTCGCAGTACATTTCGGCCGCTGGCGCTATCGCTGCTGGCAGATATACTGTGTGGGAGTAGGGACACTATTTCCTGACAGTGTTGAAAAGACCTAGGACCATATCGCCGGTTGAAATCAGGATATTACATCCTAAGACATTAAATCCTGAAATCTGACACGGAGATTTGGTTCCCCGGAGTGTTTCTCCAGGGGGGACATAATCGCCTACTACACCGGGTTGAAATTAGGGCCAAAGTTCATTCCTTTTTTTTGGGGGGGGGGGGTTGTTGTTGTTACATATTCAAATTCTTTTTGGAAACGCATGGTTAGATTTTTACCAAACTTAAGTTATGATTGTCGCTGGAGTGTAGAATATAATTTGTGCAAATGGGCACCACTTTCCACTTTGAGTCCCCTGGGGCACAATGCCCAATGATTGAGGGGGGGGGGGACAGCAAAGCATTAAATTTACTTAATCTTTACAAGACTTCTCTCAAGCCCTGATGAGCTAAGTTAGAGCTACGGGTTAATAGATTAGATTTGGTTTCAAGTTTGTTCAAGGCAGATTAGATGATGGGCCATGGGGGTAGGGGCAGGGACCAACATAATGGTGGCCCAATTTTGACATTTTATCTCTTATGTAATTCTTCAAAATACCTAATTACCTTCACAGTGCTAGGTTGACCCTAAAAATGTAGGTACAAAGGCACACCATTTCCAACTTTGGGACCCAAGGGGCACAATGCTAAGGGAGTGGGTTAGGGGGGGGGGAGGAAGACCCTCAATATAAGGGATCTTTACTATTGTTTTTCTCTAGAACCAGAAGTGATAAGCTAAGTTTATAGTGCTTTGAGTAAATACTTTATTGGTGACTTTTAGTTTCAAGTTTGTTCATGGCAGATCGAGGGGGGGGGGGGAGGTGAGGCAACGTGGGCTTAATGTTCACATGTTTCTATTCTCGAAAGCACATGGACAAGTTAGTTAACAATCTTGGCAGGCATTATCACAAGGGTGACAGGATATATATCTATGAATATGGATACACCATGCCCCCATCCCCAATGGGACCCTAGGACCCCGAAATTAGATATTGTCAACAGAAAAAAAACACACTTTTGAAACCACGCATACTTTGAGTGAATACGTTAGTAAATGTACGTCCAAGGTTATTTATTGTCGATGCAGGGATGCCCCTCCTCCCCCTCCTACTGGAAATGAATTTGGGACAATTTTTACATTTAATCTTCTTTCTGTAGAATGCATGGTTAGATTTTCTGCATAAAATAGGCACATATTTCTGCCAGGGTGTTAGAATACAAAGATAGACATCATGGCCCCTTGAGGTCCTAAAAAAAGTCTTGCAAGAATGCGTTTTAGGTGAACTTGTGACACTCGAGAGAGCGTGCGAGACTCTCGGGTCTCTTGTTTTAATCAAGGAGCTTCAACCTTGAAGCTCCTTGTTTTAATAGTTGTTGCATGTCACGAGTTCGATACCCTCGAGTCATACAGCCAGTGAGTCATACTACCTACTAGTTAAGCAGCCCACGAGCTAAACATCAAGCCAAATAGGCTGACGAGTCCACCAGTTCGATATTAGGACCCTATGCGTAAATTAAGCTATTAACTAGACCGATACTCGGCAAACAAAGTCCATGAGTTCGACACTTTATAGGCAAAAGCGCCGACAATTTCGAAAGGATGAACGGCGTCGAAGAAATGATCATTTCGTCGACGAACGTAACTGCTGACAGACTGACACATTAATGAATTGTATAGTCTTTTCCCGATCATGACGAGTCCATGGAGGGAAAAGTTTTTCGCTGAGCAATCAGGCTTGTCGTGAATAATATGTGTAAACGGTAGCCTCGGGAGCATATGATTAATATTTACTTTCCATATCACTCCAGTCATGGTGCCAGTATTCCAACCCATTGCTGACTAACATCTCCTGACTCCTGTAGCAATGAGAACAAACACAAGGACAAAAGCGGCAGGTCATGTATAGTTGAGAGCTGATTGATGGGTCTACACTTACATTTGTGGAGCAAAGTTTCAAGTGTATAGCACCATGCTATAATTTCACTGTACCCAATCTACTACGTGTGTACTCCAACCTTGTAATCAGCCAATACCAAGGCTAGTGTATCACGTTGCTGCTTTTTTTTCACAGTTCTGTGTTGTTTGTTTAGTAATGGTTAAAAAATGTTTTATCCCATTACCTGCAAGAGGATTTGTTCCACTTTTCATCTTATATGAATTAAAAGGAGAGATTTTGCAATTTTAGAAATGTAATTTAGCGATTTGGTGCACATACGGAATATGCATTTTTTGAAATCCTAAAAGACAGAAACATAAGAGGGGGAGGATGTGGGAAGGGGTATCTCCTTCCGACACGACCAAGCTATTACATTTTTGGAATTGAAATAGAACGATCTGATGAACTCTTTTTTTGTGGAATATTCAAAAAGTTGTCATCCTCAAAGTGTACCGAGTCTGAAATGGATGGGGACAAGGCATGGGGATCGAGAGTTAGTCTAGTTCTGGACCCTTTTTGTCGATTCATTTTTGCCGACTATAAGCGTTAAGCCGAGTGATGGCGCGATCCCGAGAACTGCTACCTTAGATCACGAAATTACACGCATGGCTCACACCTGTAAATAAAATGGAATGCCCCTACCCGCTTCACAAAATCGTACCAAGGATACTGAAATAAATGAAGATAAAAATTAGTTAAAAATCAGAAATGAAGTTTGGCAAAAAAAATGGATACGTGTAGCTGCAGATACTAAGTATGAATTCCTCTACAATCTGCATTTTGGTTGGAGGATGGAAGATTTTCTCATGGAATTTGAAGGGACTATATTTCATTGGGTGCGTGTACGTGAAATAGGTGATATTTTGAGTGAAAAGAACTCGTAGTCTGGTTTGTGAACCTTTGGACGGAGTGTGACCAGAAGAACTCCCCTTGGAAATTTGATGGATGAAAGGGTATATCTCACTTTTTCAGGTTCGTGAAGATGAAACACCTCATTTCTCCCAGCTATTTCACAGATTTTTAAATTTTTTTAATTCTAACACTCGTCTCTATGGGGAAGTATTTACCCGTGTGAGCCCTGCAGTTCCGTGCCTGAGATTCTCGGGGGCAGCAAGTTCCCTGAAGCTCTCGGGATCGCGCCATCACTTGGCTGAACGCGTATAGTAGACAAAAAAGATTTGATAAAAAAGTATGCCCCACCCATTTGAGGGATTTTTTTTTTTGCTTGTATTGTTTGTATTGTTTTGTTTTGTTTTGTTTTGTTTTGTTTTGTTTGTTTCTTTGTTTGTTAAATTGAAATTCAACCATCTGGCGCTCACGTTTGCTGCAATTTCCGGAAATCTGTTGTCAGTCATCTGTGGAGGGAGATCAAGTGGGGGGAAATTATGAGATGGAAGGAGGTATCCACATCCCACATGATGAGAAGAAAAAAATGTAATTGCTGTAGGGTGAATTTGATTGATGTAAATTTCATGCGTGCCGGACACAGTGAGGTGCATGCTACCAACAAATGAAACAAAACAAAACATAAAAATCAAAACTACACAAAATATATAATCATACCCTGAAAAAGTAATGACGACTATCAAATCATGGGTGTAATTGAATAAATCTTTTCATGATCTGATGATCTTAGGAGATTTTTCAAACCATTCGAACTTTCCAACAGTACATGCTAAAGCAAAAATATCAACAAACAATAAAATAGCATTTCATTTGGCCAAAAATAATTCATGATAAAGAATTGCTATGGTTTGGTGTCATGCAAGCAAAAGTAGTCGATGAGTTGGCTACAAAAGCACGAATAATATTAAAAGTTTAATTCCTTTGTATGCAAAGTGTACTTGGAAATTTACCACGATTTTGCTAGTTTGCGGGGCTTCATATTTTCAATTAAGGCCATGTTTCTATCACATGCATGTGACATGAGTGAGCGACAATAATAACGTTAATAAAGAATTCACCCTTGCGCTACGTGGCATAGTCCTAAAAGGGACTGATTAAAGTTAACAGTTGGCAAAATATAAAAAAAAACAATCAAGAAGGCCTAACACGTGAGTGGACTGTCGGAGTAAAGTTCCACGCTCTCTCTCTCTGAAATAATACAGGCATGGATTGTTATCAAGACCATAGATCCTGCCCACAAGACCATCACGCGTTCAATTCTCTAATTTGATTCCGGTACAACTGTTGGTCAACCATGTCTGAATTAATTTTTTTTTGATTGGTTGATTTTATTTTCCGTATAAAAACAACAACGGCTGGATGGCCCATATTCAGCGATGGCAACATGGCATCTCTTGTCTTCCATGGGGTCCAGAACATGGAAGTTAAATACAATATGAAAGTATGAAATACATAAGTTGTAAATATGAAGATATTAGGTACATTGATTTAGAGAAAAAAAACCAACAACATCGCATATTACAGCTGATACAAGCAAATAACAAAAGAAAGGGATACAAGGGAAAGAAAAGGGGAAACTAATAAGTCATAACTTATGATAACCTATGCTATTTATATTTCATAGCAAATCTGTGTTCAAATGATTTCTTCAAATATTCAGTTCTAGGTTGTCTAAAACGGAAGGATAGGAATGCATGACGTATGGGGGTCACTCTGGACAACTGTGCTTCTCACCCGTGTCCAATCTCACAAATGGACCCCAAAATGGCGTGTTACGGCACAACGAATTCCCTCTCTATTGGACCCCTCAATGGCGTTCACACCAGTAAAACATATCCCTCAAATGCTTTCGCCACGTACGTCACATATACGGAATGGCGTTTTCCAGTATTATCTATATTAAGTACGATGCATCAAGTTTGAATAAATGTTTCTCACATAAGTTCGTAAAAAAAATAACAGAACAACACTCTCTGAAATACAAGAAAGGACTGCAATGAAAAAGATTCGTTTCTAATCGTATCTAATTCACAACATAAAGAGTGGTGATTTTCGACGTGGGTGCGTAGCAAGTCATATAATATTATGGTTACTCCCTCTCCCCAAATCCCGGACATGACGTCATTCTTTGGCCTCCTATTCTGCTTAGCAGTGTCCCATGACGCATTATTACTGAGAGGGGATCACCAGATTTACATGTAAGTGTTCCACGCCAGTGACCTAAAAAAGAAAAAAAAATGTTGCACGTGATTCTCCTGTGAGAAAAATCCTACCCATGTGTTGATTTAAGTCAGGAGTAGCGTTGATGGCGTTACAGTTGCACTCAGTGAATGCATGGGGAGTCCCATGTAATGTGTATGATATTCTCGAAACACTGTATGTAGTTGTATTACCATCAGAACACTTGACTACTGTTTTACACACACAGACGTATACGAAAGCATGGCTTATCATGTCTTCACCGTTTACTCAGGTGTGTATTAATGTTTCAATGTAACAATGTTATGATTAAGATAGAATGCTCGCGGGGAAAAAAAAACCAGCAAAACACAGAATGCGTTACATTGTTTCTCCAGCCATTCAACCAATATGAAATAGATGGGCTATTGCGAAATCTGTAGTGACCTTTTACTAATGTTTCTGTGTATTTAAAAGCAATACATACGACGACCTAATCAGCAAACCTTGTTTTGTGTCCATTCTTCCTTCAACCCGATACTTTCTTCCTGTCCTGTTCGATATCACCTTTGTGATACAGGTTAACCCATTGAGGATGAGTCCCGAGTATACTTGGGCAAGCGGCTATGGGAATGCGTGTTGTAGCAAATTCAAACCAACCTCAGTGGGTTAATTCGTATCATATATATATATATACATATATTATATATATATATATATATAATATATATATATATATATATATATATATATACCTCAATCGCTCTGCTACGTAAAAGATTGTATCGAACTACATGTATGTGCTTGAATTTCAACCCGTTTATACTTCGGTACACGCCCATTCGTATGGTTTGCTTAAAACGGGCAATTGTCAACTTCGCAGCTAGAATTATTCGCCTTAACCCTATAAAACCCATGCTATCCTTCGAATGCACCCCCCCCCCCCGGGGGGGGGACATTGTGCCCCTATATTACTTTGTTATTGTTTGATGTATCATCGTCATATTTGGCACATTAGTAGAGCAACTCATACTCTATATGACAGCTTGTTTAAATTTTCTCAAGGTCACCTATGGAGGACACTATTTACCAAAATATAGAAAAAAAACATAGGAAATATGCTAAAACATGATTTTCTCTACAATTTCTTTATCCCCGGTATATATGTGTTATTATAGATCTATCATTTTCATATTTGTCGCAAATGATGTGCAAGTTGAATTTCATTATTTGTTATGGTTGAAATTTCGCAAGGTCACCATATGAGGGCGCTATTCACAACAACATCATAGAAATATATTATGAAACCTGTGTGTTTTGTTTGGGATATTTACATGTATAATTATCACATTTCATATTTCCATAATATTGGAATTTTAAGTTTGCAGGTTGATAAAAACAAAGGAAATAATAGCAAAGACATTTCAGGGCTATATTTACTTCACATTTTGCTTCTTCCGCAAATTTCAGCCATCTCATACGCTATAATATGGTTATTGAAATTGGAACAGAAAAATACGCAAAATCTGACTGAGATGGTTGTCAGTTTATGGTTGCCATGGCAACCAGCAATATCATATACAGCGAAATTATACATCAAAATGCTTGCAATAAGATTTTAGCAAGGAGTGGCAAATGAAAATCTGGTAGGGTACACAATGTGCCCCCTCGGGCTTTATAGGGTTAAATGAAAAGGCAACTATATCACTCCTGTACTGAAGTCATTTCACGTGTTACCTGTTCAGCATACCGTGTTCAGTTTATATTGTTACTTCTTGGCTTTCATTGTTTAAATAGATCTGCTCTTCAGTATGATCACTTCGTTCTTGTAACGTCAGACTCCTCGCTGTTCCTAAAACGAAGAATTTGTGGTGTGACAGGTCGATCTTTTTTCTCACAATGGATCAAACTTCCCAAACAAACAAACAAACAAACAAACAAATAACATCAACAACACAATTTGATTAATCATAAGAAATATGGAATATGATTGATTAATAATTAACTTGATTTTTCTCTTCTCACCATTGCTAGGCTATTTGAATAGATTTGCATGGATCGTGTCAATACATAGGCCTATTTATATAAAACATACCTAGGTATGGAGTCGTTATCAGGAAAATTCTTCTTTTTTTTTTAAATTAATGAAACTATATTTTCCTTTGACTTGACGTCACTGCTGCAGCCATCCATGTCAATACAACTCTTGTTAACTCGCTTGAACCACGATTATGTTCAGTTTGTTTGATTTTTTTTTTCCGGCTTGAGTGTTGAAATAAAATCACCTTCTTCAACTCTTCAACTCAAGCTGTAGCTCTTCTGTATCATATCGCTGATACGTTTGTCATATATTGTAAAGCCGGGGGAGACAAAACTACTTTGTACACAATTAATGTTTATAATGTATGTATATGGTGCCAACAATGTGTAGGCCTATACACGTGTATTTACGTGTACAACGACAATGCAGGGACCGATGAATCAAGTCAAATCAAAATCAAGACTTGAAATGTCGCTATGGCGTATGGCGACTGGTGTGCCTCCGTCATAATGCGTGGTTCTCCTAATAGGTCTATAGTACATTTTGACAGTGTCAAATAGTATCATTCAAACATTTTAACCTGCCCTTTGACCCGTGACATTTGACCCTATGACCCTAGAATACCCAAGAGAATCATTGTCAGGCAGTACATGCATAATTATACTAAGATTCATGATGATACCTTGGCCACTAGTATGGGGAAGAACTGAAATTTAGCATTTTCACTTTACATTTGACCTTTGACCTTTTGGGCAAAAATCTTTCCCAGCAAATTTCTATTGGGTAATACATGTAGGCCTATACACTAAGTTTTAAGAAAAATCCTGTGGGCAATGCATAGATATGAAGGAAATAGTGAAATTTTGAGGAGTTGATCTCGACCATTGACCCACACCTTTGACCCTCATGACCCAAAATTACCAAGATACTCACTGCCAGTCTGTACATGCATATGCACTAAGTTCTGTGAAAATACCTTGAACCATTTCCGACACATGGAGAAAAAAGGTGACATTTTAACATATTCACTTGACCTTAGACCTTATATCCCGAAACTCTCCCTAGAGAATTTGTATAGTATATCTGCACGACGTTTCAAGAAAATACTTTCAGGCGCTGCATAGATGTGGGGATAAAAGTGAAACTTTTGAGCATTTGATACTGACCTTTGACCTTCAGTATGTGCACCAAAAAGTTGAAAGGCACAACTTCGCCCCCTCATACATATACATGCCCAGTTTCGTTAGGATAGCTCAAACAGTTTTTTAGTTACGCTGTCCACATAATTGATTACGGACGAACGGACGAACGGACGGACGGACTAATCGAAAACATAATGCCTCCGGCGTCATTTCGTGGTGGAGGCATAACAGCTCGATTTTTTTTTTTTGAAATTATCGATACTGGATGCTTACAGCTTTTTTTCGGGATCAAGATTAATAAATTGTAACAATCGCATGTTTTAGGATAGTTAAGAGCCTGCTGTGTAATAATAGGATAGTTGAAGAATCACTGAAGTGTCGACACATTCATGTGGTATAAGATTGTCATGCCAGTATATCTTCAGTATACCTCCGAGAGATTTCAAGAATTAGGAAGGCAAAGTTGGGGGGAAAAATTACAACTCCATGAATTCAGGCTCTTTTGTATGTTGAGGATTAAAAAAACCCGATTAAGCTTGTAATGGGTATATGGAAATTAGCGGTACATTGTATTGAACCATCTAATAGGCCTACATCTCATATCAACTATAACTTATACATCGTATCAAATATAAACACATACGTCTAGATGCACCAAGTTCACGTACACTGAAATTCGAAGCAAGCTATATCTGACTGGACGTCCTACATGATCTAGTCATATAGGTCTGTAGAGCTTACCATATCCAAAGTCAATAATGTAAGGAGTTTTCTCCATTTGAGAAGAAAAGTGAATGAAGAAATATTTGCACTCCACGCATAGTGCGAGCGGGGCCAGAGACGACCATATTTTTTTTTTTATATATACATTCAATTTGTCGTCTTTTTCCAGGTCAGTGCTTCTAATCCGTGGGACGTGAAATGGCGTGCACTAGATACAGCGTGAAAAAGGGTCTGTACAGAATAATCGCATATTCTGCTCCGTGTACGTTATTGATATGCAGGCGTTAAACTGTCCCGAAATTGAGCAAATATCGACTCATGATAAAGGACATGTTTTAATGCGGCTCTGATCGTATAAACACAAGGCTATTCGTGAGGGCATGTTAAAGCCATTGTATAACCGGCCGGTGGAGTTTCTCAGCCTGCTAACAAAAGGTCTTACTTGCTTTGGCTGCTTTTGTTCAGCTTCTAACTAGGTTCGGGGAGAACTTAAATTGAGAACTCTGTATTCGTATGGCCATCCTGTTCCAAATTTGGACAGAGTGACGTCAGCCTAATAAAGACTAGGTGATCATCCTGAATTGTTGGGTACTAGCAGTTAGCACACTCGTAGTGATTGCTGCTATACATTGTAGGCCTACTGTACGATAGGTAAACATTGCCCGTCGAATCTTACGTTCGAAAAGTTAATAGGAATCCGTTTGAAGGGACCGCTGATTTTTTGTTTCATTTATTTCATTGTTTTTGTGGGGATCCATGGAGGGGGGGGGGGGAGGGGAGGGGTCAAGAGTCAATGGACTAACGAGATGAATGGCGGAACCCTTGGAGAGTCAGGAATCTTATACAAGATATAAAATCATACCAGAATTGATGTACAAGAATTACACTTTAAAGACTTCCAAAAGAGTCAAGTGAATGATTACTGATGTTATGGCGTCATGACACAGGCTCTGCGCATGTAGGGACCTATCACATTATTTAGGGTAGTAGCAAGGGGCAATAGGGCCTACAGGGCAAACGAAATCTGCCGGACAGCTATCATTTCTGCATGATTGTATTCCCTACAATAATTGCATTAGTGCATAGACATATATATATATATATATATATATATATATATATATATATTCATATATATACAATACACACGCACACACACACACATGCACACACACATATGCACACACACACACACACACACACACATACAGATGCATATGAATGTTCACACAGAAAATGCAAAAATACACTCCTTCTACTGAGTTTCATGAAAATGAATTCGGTCCATTCATTGCGACAACTGCAAAATATAATAATGGTGATCTCTACCATTACAATGGCGTGCGGTATGATCACTTCTGGCCGGTGCGGTCTCTTGCACCTGAGTAGGCACAGCAGTCATCTGATAAAAAAATTACTGGAACTATTCCGCAGACCGTTGGAGTATGAAATCACACGGGCCTCGTCGGTAGCAAGTGGATTATTACTATTCTCTGAACAACAACAACAACTTCTACACGATTGCTTGGTTTTCTATGTCAACAAGAAGAACGTCCTCGGCTTGAAGAAAAATAGGCATTGCTCTTCAATGATCTAAACTTTGTTCGTCTGGCTTTGAGAATTAAGAAGAAGATAAAAAGCGATTATTTTCTATAACTACACAATCTTCACATTAAGCTGAGTTCATTTGCATTTTGACCGTTGAACGTACAAAAGAACACTGACACAAAAATTATGTGAATGTGACTAAAGTTATTTTCTATAACCAAGGTAAAGTGTTTGTCGTATACAGTCATGTGCATTGATCAAATTCTGATCCAGGCAAACAACAATATTTGGAATTAGGACAGAAGGCAGATAAAAAGACACAATTTTCGAGGAAAGTTTCGATAATAAAGGCAGGGCACTTTGATTCCCCCGACTGCCAAGTTTCTTGTCGGCTTGATCAAGTTTAGACAGTCAGCTGAAAGCCATGACAGTGTAGGAAAACTACTTTGCCTTGACTATATCTTTTTTTTCACATTTCTCAAAAAAAGTAACAAAGTATCTCTACGTAGTTGTTTTTTTTTTCGGATAAAGTTCAACTGGAAACACATATTGTGGTTATGTTCCGCGTGACCAGAATGCGCTCCCTCAGTCCTTCAACGAAGTCAACGAAGCTTGACGTGTGTATAGCTTGTGTGTATACTGCTTTATATCAGCCGATGTAGTGGGACTTCTGTCATTACTGTATTACTCGTGCCACTAGTCATAACGCTATAGCTCCAGAATCCGTTGCAGTCTGGGCTTCAGGTAGGATCACATTACTCATATTCTCCAAAATGTTGTTATTTGAGTGTGCAGTATACGTGTGCATTCCACTGCAGATTAGCGTTGCGTCTCAGAAACGTGCTTTCGTAGTCTATTTCCTTTTTCTTGTCAGGGTAAAGATCATTAACTATATAATCCAGTCACCTCCAGACCAAATATGGGAAATGGAGCGGGAGACCAACTCCACTCCTACCCCGCCCCCCTCGAAAGCCGAAGGGTTGAGGTCTCTGATCAGGAATTTTTCTTTAGTTTCGTTCCTCACAGACGCATTCATATTTCTTTTAAAGAGTCAGTATGATAGTAATTGTCTCATTTTTCTCAGATCCTCGTTACACCAGATTTCTTTGCATTTGAAAAAGGTATCTCTTTCGAAGGTATTCAGAGGAGACGAAATATATAGGGCCTATAATGTAAATGGGTAGTACCAGGCCTGAGAGAATCTGGGTTCAACTATGTGCCTTCGGTGACTTCGACATAGACCATGGGATGACATGGAAAAATCAGCCTAGTTTTTGAGTTTCGTAGTCCGTATTTAGGCTCCACCTGAAAATGTTCCAAATTAAGGTAATTTGGGGTGCTGAATCCAAATATCAATGTTGCCAAGTTAGCAACATGCACGTTCTAATGATATTAGTGCTTAATTATGCAAATTTATGCAAGAATGTGATATTTTCAGTTTGTGTTGGTGGGTCTGCATTTGGATCACTGAAAATTAGCAAAGTGGGATAATTTTTGTGTGCTGAGTCCATATATGAATGTCATTTAGTCAGAAATGTGTGCCCTTTTTCATAATAATGCTTTATTATGCAAATTTCAGGTATTATATGCAAAATTCCTATTATTTCTATTTCATCTTGGTATCATGCATTTGAACCAATGAAAATTCATACATTGGAGTTATTTGGGATGCTGAGTTCATTTATGAATGATGAAAAATCATTAGCCATCATATTAACTTGGTATCAGTGCTTGATTATGCAAATTAGATTAATTTATGCAGAACATAGTATTTTCATTCTTTCAGAGCGAGTCTTCATTTGTGGAGCAATGAAAATTAGCACAGTTGTTAGATTGGGGGTGCTGATTCCAAATATAAATGTGGTAAAATCAGTCACCTGCATGATTGTACTTGATTATGTAAATTTGATTAATTTATGCAAGATACAGTAATTTCTTCGTTCTTGGTTGGTCTGTGTATTTTGATCCCTGGGGGAAAAATGCCCAGTGGGGTTATAAGGGTTAGGGTCCGTATGTACAGGAAATGTTTCCAAGTTAAGCTACATGTGATCAGAGCTTAATGACACAGAGTACAAACTGCAGTGATGCACTGCATTTGGTTTGCAAATTAAGTGCTTAATTAAAGCTTTTCCACATCCACACATTATCCAGGGGTAAAATTACGTGTATACTCAGATCTTTGTCATTGTAATAACAAATAATTCATAATCATATTGCCAGCTGATATGATCTCTTATTATTTAAAAAAAAAATTAAACTATTCAATCACACAGTCTCTGTATCTCTGTCTGTCTGTCTGTCTGTCTGGCTGTCTGTCTCTGTTTCTCTCTCTCTCTCTCTCTCTCTCTCTCTCGATATTATATATCGCACATCAGACCTTTTTGCAACACAGGCAAAATAGTGCACAAGGTACTTTAAAGTCAAATGAGAACTTACAAAATGTTTCACATCGGAATACCTATGCTATATTGCATGTTCAGTTTACAAATCACTTCTATTTCACTTAAATTTGATCTCAATTTCAGTCACACAAAGTGGTCCATAAGTATCATTAGATCATGGTCAACCAAGAAATATAAACATACATTGTAGATCTAGTGCAAACAGAAAAAAGGGCTGTATGGTTGTGTGGTTTCTTTAATCTTTACATTCAAGAACACTCTTTTTTTTTTTCTTTTCTATTGGTTTTACTCTCTAAAAAAAGTCGAGTGAAAATATTCACTCTTAAAAGAGTGAATGCAAAAAAGAGTGAATTTCGAGTAAAATTGGAGTGAATTTTGAGTGAAAATGCTCTTTTTCACTCGTTTTAGAGTGACGTCAGGGATCACTCCAAAATCTTCGAGTGATCCCTGACGTCACTCCAAAATGAGTGAAAATGAACATTTTCACTCAAAACTTTACTCCAATTTCACTCTCAATTCACTCTTTTTTGTATTCACTCTTTTAAGAGTGAATATTTTCACTCGACTTTTTTTTTAGAGAGTGCAGATGTACCTTTAATAGAGATTATTTATTTGTGAACATGGGAATCCAAATTTCATATTCTTTTACTGGCAAAGGGCAAGTTCAACATCGCAAGAAAGAGGAAATAATTGTCAAGAAAGTAATTGATTCTATCACATGTATAGAATGGAAATTACACTTATACCAAATATTATCAATTCATCACCTCTGTGTTCTATTCATTAAATGTATAGGCCTACTTTGCTTTGCAACACAAACTAAAAAGTGTGTTTTCATAGTATCTTCAACAGTATCATAAACAATAACTCTGATTGCTACAAATTCTAATTTATCTTTTAGACTATTTTGCCACAAAAGTCTACCAAGATGCATTTTTTTACAATGTCACATATGCACAAACTCTTAGTACAAAGTCACTTCTTTGAACCAGTTTAACAGCCCTTTTTTTATTATTACGATGTACATGTACAATGAAAAATATTCAGGGATACAAATCTCATATTGTATGTAAATACGCGATTTACAAGTGAAGGCCTACATGTGTATTTTCACTGCTAAATAATGCGAACATATCTTGACATATTGTTGTAATTAATGTGAAGGAAAAGTTCAATCTTCAGCATATGCTTTCAGCCACTTCTTGTTACAAAAAGATGCACCCACGGTGAGATTATTTGCTGTGCATATCATTAAGTATGAGACAGTGTCCAACCACAAATGCATATCTATTTGATGTATATGAATTGTGCAAATACCTAGATTCTGCTCTTTGGAGTTTCCCAACATGACAAAACTTCAGATAACAGCCACGATGGTATCCAGCACTCTTTTTCCTTTCACTAGAGAAACACACTGGTATCGATGTAATGACGTGAATGCCACATTTCTTGGCAAAATTCTTTGCTGCATCTCCTTCTATCGAGTCAGCAATCTTAGCCCAACGAAGACAGCAACCAACAATTTTTGTCCAACTTTTTTCTTGAAATGGTATGACTTTTCCTATTTCTTTTGATGACACATGAATACAACGCTCAGCTGAATTTCCAGAGTCTGAAGAGTCAGAAGATTCATAAACCCCTGTCAAATCAGGCAAAGCTTCCATGATGTGATTGTGTGCATTGTCAACAGTACAATGATACTACCACTGAGCTCTATTGTATAATGATATTCTATTCCCTTGCTAACTCCTTACATCCATCCCACTATGATGACCAGAACTGTCTCTTTTTCTCCGGCCAGTCATTCAATCAATCAATCAATCATAGTTTATTTCCAATCAACGAAAATCAAAAACATAGTACAATGTATACATGTCATTAAATGATATTGTTCAAACGCTTGCAAAAGATTCATGTAATATAGTAATAGTAATATAGTAATATAGTCACCTCCAGCAATACTCTATCTCCACTTGCAGTGAATAACAGACGTCTATCATCCCTCGAGTATAGGCCTACCACTAGAATGTTAGAATGACCCCATTGTACATCAGACAACATCCAGCCATGGTAACTTAGGACAAAGTGTATCAGTTAAACCATGATTTACGACCAGGGTGATTTAATCACCTCCCTGGTCAATCCCAAACATTCTGTCCTACCATAACTTAGAATTGTTGTTGAGCCAAGAGTTAATGCAGTAGGCCTATGGCTCTATGAATATATGCTACCTCCTAGTCACGTCTTTGTTTCCATAGCGACTAAAATTTTGTCTCAAACACCATTCACCCCGTCATTGTAAGTTTCGTTGTCTTTGAATATAACCCGCTAATACAAACACGCTATTCGAAATAAAATTTCATTTGAATTGAACTGAAAATTGCATGTTTACAAGTTGTGTATCATTGATGTATACAAATGAATTGTGACATGCTGGACGACTTCAGATTCAAATCAATTCAATTCATTTATTTTATTCTTTTCTCTTTTTCAGCATAACGTACCACAGAATAAGTCAGGAATTATAACATAGAAATGAATTCAACTTTTCATGATTGATAATGGTTAACAAATAAAATTATATATGCATACCGGCGAAACATAAAGTTATGCTTGGAGAAAAAAAAAGGAACTGCATGAGATTGAGAGGCCCACTGAAAAGCATGCTTGTATACTGTCAACCACTCAAAAGGATTCTTCTGAAAATATTTGTTTACAAAGCTGAGAGAGCATAATATCACACATTACATCAGTAAAGAAGCCTCTTTAAGAGAATACACTTCAAAACTACATTCATTGTGCATCAGAAGTCTAGTCCATGATACACAAACTATCCCTGTAGTAATACACTCAGTTTATGTGCATGAAGATATGAAACACACTGAAAGAGGATGTGAATCCTATCGACTCCTGTACCTAACACACACACACAACATTCACACACGCACATATGTAGCGATGCACACGGCTGACCACTCAGGCATGTCACTGCACACACGTCTATGGTGACCTCGTTCATGCTGATTCAAAGCCTCTTATTTTGTGGCTTTAAAAATCATTTTTGAAGTAAAATGCAACTTTAGCAAAAAAGCCAACAACTTTTTGGATGCAGTATATTTTAAACTAAATTGTTTAAGAAAAATTAGGTCAAGCTCTCTGACGGACAACGAAAAGTCAGAATTTTGAGGGTCATCCCATGGTCTAACAGCACTATTTTCTTCGGGCTGTGCCCCTCAGAAAATAGTACTATTGAAGTCACCTCATGCACGTAATTTCAATTAGAACCTCTCCAGGCCCGCTGTATTTGTATACCATTCGGCATGTTCTGTGCTTCCATTAACTGCACCTGGGACTTGTAGTCCTAATTAAAGGGATTGTATACTGGTAGTGTTGGTGGAGATGAGGATTGGGCTTTTGACTTTTTGTGAGATACAAAGAAACCACTTATGAAACAGTGTAGAACATACCATTCTAAGAGGACTTCAATGTTTATTTGATGGAAATCAGATGGCTTAAACTTCCAAAAACAAAGTAAAACAGGGCGATCGTAAGAAAAGGTGGGTCCCATGCACTTTTGATTGGGATCACCCTTTTTAGATATCTCAGCCATTTCAAATCCAATTTTCATTAAATAAAAGTTGAATTCCTCTTAAAATTACATGCATTTTCATCTTTTACAAGAGGTTTCTCTTCAACTCACCGAAAAATGACAGAAACCTGAAGTGAGGTCTCGACCATCACTATACGATCCCTTAAAGAAACCTTGAGGAGTCAGAAACTTCGTGACTAAAGAAGTAATTGATCAGTGTACATTAACACGATTTATTCGTCACATATCTTCACCCACCATGTCCCTTTCGACCCAGGTATTTGATAATTGGAAGGCTATATAGGTAGAGCTCTGACAAGACCGAAGAGGCCTAAATCCCTGGATGAGGAAGATCATATTGTTATTATTGTAAACCAATGATCAATCAGTTCACAATGACACAATTCATTTACCAGCTTTTAACATATGGGTTGTTAAATGTTATGTTATGTTATGTTATGTTATGTTATGTTATGTTATGTTATGTTATGTTATGTTATGTTATGTTATGTTATGTTATGTTATGTTAAACGTACTGTTTGCCAATGGGAGCAGTGATGTTTAAAAAAATCTTCGATTTACAGCATTGGCTGCATATTGTGTAGGTCAGGTGTATCACAAAACATCTTACCATGTAAATATTTCACAATACAGCCTGTAATATAAGGAGATATCACTATTTTTCTCACTAAACCATAACTGTAGACGGTGTAGTCAAGAAACATTCTTATTATAACTACTGTGCAGTTTTTTTTAATATTTAACAATACTAAGCATTAGTCATACTGATTCAAATTTTCGTATTGGTTGTTTCTATCCCTAACTCATATTTTAGAACCATTTTGAAGCACTGCAGATGACTATTGAGTTTCATCTGCAAATGCTAAATTATGCCTTTAATTTACCTCTGTTAGAAGCAAAGGAAGGAACAAAATGGACCAAGACAAGAATTGGAGCGCACTTAGTGACGATGACCTCTTCAAGGTAAGACTGATATCTCTCGAACATTCCATCGAATAACGAATGAAAATCATTTACTTTATCATTTTTTTGGTATGAATAGCACACATCAGAGAGAGAGAGAGAGAGAGTGTGTGTGTGTGTGTTTGGAATTTGCACCAGGAGGCAAAGTGATCGAAATTAGATTTTAAGATTCAGTACTTTTTGAGTTATGTATACAATACGATTATCCTACATGGATAATGTCAAACAGTATGATATTTTTAAAGGAGAATTTGAAACAGACACATGATCACCGATATCCGTGTTATAGAGGATTTCTTTATCAAAGTGTTACAAGGTAAGATAGCATTTTTGATCCGTATAAAAACGCACCACAAACACCATTGTTTTTCTTTATCCTCTCTCTTCATTCACGACGATGTTAAAAGATTGCTTTTTTTCCTCGCGTCTCTTGTCAAATCCACCAACCACTTTTTCTGTTTTTCAGTCCATGTTCTTATTCTGCTATGTTTTACTCACAGCTTTGGCAAGATGAATTTCGACGGAACCTCCAGTATCGAATTGACTTCGAACATGACCCCTTGGGTATGCGGGCGAAAACGACCAAGAAGTTTCTCAAACTCATCGGAATGGACGTAAGTGTAATCTAGCAAAGATGTATGTGAGGGTGTGTGTGTGTATGTGTGTGTGTGTGTGTGTGTGTGTGTGTGTGAAGGTTTTGAGGCCCAGTCTGACAAGATGAAGCAATCTTAGTATGTAGGGAACCATAAGCAGGCCCGGTGCAACGGGGGGGGGGGGGGGGGGGGGCTTCGACTCCCAAGCCACTTAAATGTATAATACATAGGCCTGAATTCACGAAGGTGGTACATTATTGAAACCATGGTTTAAACCATGGTCAAAGACCATAGTTTTTTTTTTATGGGGCGCCAAGTGTCGCATGACCTATTTCGTTACGAAATCAGTCATTTCGTCGACGAAATGACCATTTCGTTAACGAAATGATGAAAACAGTGTTATGGAAGCACATCGGGCTTATTAATATGAAAGGCCACTTATGACATAATACATGCTGGTCTGTTATAGAATACACGATGAACATAAATTGCATTATGACAGAAGAGACAAGAGGGAATAGGTATGGAGAGCTGCATGGACTTAAAAAACATGATGACATATCAAGTTTGCGATATGAATTTACTTTTGTACATTTGACCACTTGTTTGGCTAAATCGTTTTCAAATAAAACACTTCAATATTGTTTTTTTTTCCAAATTATCAGAAACTCGGAATCGATGTTCTTTGATGATATAATCTATTGTGTATTTGAATATTCAATTTCGTGGAAAGGGTGGATATTAATCGTTCCCATTTCTTCTGTATTACGCTTGTACAGGATATTTTGAATTAAGACAGCAATTGATGGAAATTGTTATGTTAGCATTGTAACAATTATGCATGAAAATGCATGTTTGTAAATCAAAAGTACTTTCAATGGGTAGTGATGGCGCTAAATAATGTGAATGTGTTATCACACGTGCTGCTCTTTTTAAACACACACACACACACACACACGTTACAAGTAGAGCAAGTATAGATTACGCTTAAAGGTACAGTTTACCATTGGGAGCAATAATATTAAAAATGTTCGATTTATCACAGTTGATGCCTATGTGTAGGTCAATTGTATCACAAAACATCCTACCATATAAAATGTTGCGATAAAACCTGAAATATAAGGAGATATCACTATTTTTCTCAATAAACCATAACTGTAGACGATTCAGTCTAGAAACAATTTTACTATAACTATTGTTCACATTTTGTATATATTTAACAGTATATACGTGACATTGATTATCATAATAAAGATTTTTACATTGGTCCTTTCTATCCTTAACTCACATTTTAGAACAATTTTAAGCACTATATAAAGCCGAGTTTTTGTTTCATCTGCAAATGGTTAATGAAACCCCAAAGTTAAAGAAATAGTTGAAGTGAGGTCAAAGAGTGATATTATAACTTCAGTAGGCCTACAGTCATAGGCGAAACTTGTACTTTTTTGAGTTTGGCAATATTCCTTGATAGCGTATCAAATAAGGTGATTGTATATTGTTCTCCATGACAATTTCTCATAAATAATCATACCCATTAGACCTTACATAAGAAAAGCGATTAATGATTCTCTTATCATTACAAAGAAATAATGTATCATTAAGGGAACGTGTGCTCAATGTAAAAAAAAAGTTTTTCCTACATTCAAAATATCCGTTTATATGCTTGATACCAATGATGTGATTTCACCAAGTGAGAATTTATATTTCTTACAAGATGTGTTAAATCGGCATTAAGTTGACTTCAATACACTCGTCTCGTCAGCAAACAGAATATATAATGAATCATTTCTGAACATTTCGACAAATCATTAGTATATACATATATATATATATATATATATATATATACACACACACACACACACACACACATATATATATATATATATATATATATATATATATATACATAAAAGCGAAGGGTCCAATAATGGACCCCTGGGTTTGAAAAGACTTTTTTCGTTGTTAAAGGCAACCATTTCATTATTGTTTGTCGTCGATATGCTTGGATAGAAAGCTTGCTTTTGAGCTCGCCACTGTGCTACAATGGCTGAAGCTTACCTAAGAGTAATCATGGGACATTATTCCACAGGACGATCTGGACCAGTTGTCGGTGATTCACGTGACAGGAACTAAAGGCAAAGGTTCCACGTGCTTCTTCACAGAGAAGATCCTTCAGACGTGTGGATTTAAAACGGGGCTGATAAGGCAAGTTGCAATTGAAGAGAAGTTTTAGACTCGTCTTTTTATCTTATATGCAAATACTAGGTCGTCATTTTCACTAATTTTGGAGTGACCTCAGGGATCACTCGAAGATTTTGGAGTGATCCCTGAGGTCACTCCCAAATGAGTGAAAATGAACATTTTCACACAAAATTCACTCCTATTTCACTCTAAACTCACCCTTTTCTGTTATTCACTCCTTCAAATAATTCTCGATGGCGTATTATTCAAGTGAGTGCTATTGCGGGTACATGTTGGATGTTTGATATAGTGTTGTGCAAAAAGCCAATACGTCGGTTTTACATGTATAGGACTGCAGTAATGTAGTGGAAAACTGCATCATTGCGAGTGTGCTCTGACGCCCAGTAAGGTTTATCAGTGTTCGTCCACCGAGATGATTTATATGGATATATATATATATATATATTTCAGACGGCTAGGAATATATCATCAGAATAATTCAAATATGTCTTTCACCAGGCTTATACTGTTCTATCTCCACCAGCTCGCCGCCGATGAACGAGACAAGAGAACGAATACGTTTGGATGGTAAAGTGGTTCCGCGACGAATGTTCGCAACTTATGGCCTGGAGCTTTTTCCGATGTTTGAAAAAGTGGAGGAGAACTTCAAGGAGTGGGAGATGGACAAATGTCGGCCAAATATATTTCAATACATGATGACATTGGGACTCTACATATTTCTCAAAGAAAAGGTGAACCAGTCCCGTATAAACAGGATTCCATGTTGGGTCCACAAGTGCGTCATGATTATGGATCCGTTTTCCCATGTGGCTACACATCAAACAAGGGGAAAAAAGGATAAAAAGATGAGGAATCAGAAAGGAGCTACCTGTTAATTTTTTATCTCTGTCTTCTTTTAACATAACTTTCGATAGCAATATTGAGATTCTGCTATTTACATTTTGCCAACAATACCAGAATACATCATACGAGGTTTTACAAGTTGAAGATTGAAACCAACCCTACCACTTTCCTACTGCTCCCGTAAATATGTATTTTGCTAGTCTCTAATTAAAAAATAAAGACAAAAAAAGTGTTATGGTTATTTGAATGACACACGCAAAACTCGTGAACGTAATAATGATCAACTGCGATGTTAACAAGAATAAGAATAATTGACGCGATTCCTGTTTTGTCGGTATCTCTCTATGATAAACTATGATTCTGAATACACTGTGCCATATTTTATAAGGACATTCGTCTACACTGACTTTTCAGGAACTTGTCCAGTGGAGGCACTGTGTGACAAATCAGGCATTTATCTTTCACCGGTAACAATTACGACATAGGAAATCAAGACGATGTTAAAGTTTTTGTGATCACAATCTTTGTTGTATAAAAAAATGCATTAGTATACATAATCACCGAAAAATGTGTGGCAAACGCATGCAGTATAAATGTCCATTTTTCTACATGCATTATTGACAGTATATATTTCTGTCACTACTCATGTTTTCCAGATAATTTATGTCACATCTAGCAGTCTACTGATGCATATTCTGTCGTGTGTCATTCAGCTTTGAAATTTATGTGTCAATATGTTTGTATCATAGGTTGACGTCGTCATCATTGAAGTGTTCATTGGAGGCGAAACCGACTACACGAATGTCTTCCGGTAAGTACGTTACAGATTTTCGATGACTCAAAACACCGTCTTTGTTCCTATCTTTAAATTCTTATCAAGTCAATCTTAGCAAGCACTATATACTTTTAATCAACTCTTAACGAAGGCAAAGAACAACAAATATATTTAATTCGAGTGGGAACAAATCAATTAGACAAATGAATCACCAATTTGAAGGGGGAGGGGAATGAATCCACTGTCACCGACATGATAATGCTGACGCATGGATAAGTTAATATATGTCTGCCATTTTTAGCGCATAACTGCTTGTGTTACAACTGCTTTGTCAGCATGGAATGCACGATTCTAATTTTCCTCTCTAAAAATGCTCCAAACAATATACATATAATATCTAGTAAAAATGCTCCAAACTATATATATATACGTATAATATCTAGCCATCATCAAAGACTTACAGTCCAAACATTACGTCGAAACATCATCTATACCCGCTCGTTGCTAACATACCTCAGTTGAAAGGTTGAATTAAAGACGCTACTTAGGTATGATAATTATCCCCGGCAGATGTAACATAATATCGACATACATAATATGTATAAAATATATATATATATATATATATATATATATATATATGTATATATGTTTATATATAATGAAGAAATAAATTGGTAATGCAGTTTTGGCCAATAAAGCATTAGTTTATTCAACTCAAATTTTCCTCGTCCTACGCCTTCTTCAGGAGTCTTGACAATGACGGTATCAAAACAAAGCAAAACAAAAACTTAACACGTAGAGAGCCATCATTATTTTTATTGCCCCAAAATCCATTACCAGTTTGTTCTTACATTTCATCGTGGAGCCAATACGTGAAATCTCAACACTTTATAACAAATACAAGTATGTTCATTTTTTCTTTCGGGAGGAGGGGTGTGTGATAAAATCCACAAGCCAGAAGTGAATAAAGTAAAATAAAATATAAAGAAGTGATAAGTGCGCTCGATATTGAAATTGGTGCTAAACTTTTGATCTCAATATAAGATATTTGACTCCGGAATTTTCAGAAGTGTGATAACAATTTCAACTGAATTTCCAATACAGATGAGCTTCCACTCTAATATGAGCTGGATATTTTTTTCTCTTATGACTCTTATTTGACAGAATGATAATCTTTTGACCTTTGACATTTATTGACTGAAGAAAAGTTACTCTTATCTTATTGTAACTGCACTGCACAGGACCCCTACTGTTGTTGGTCTCACGAGTCTTGGCATGGACCACCCTGAATACCTTGGAAACACAGTAGAGAGCATCGCCTGGCACAAATCGGGCATCGCTAAGGTACGTACAAATTATTTTCCCCTGACAAGGCTGTAGCACGGGACCATGGAATTATGCCATCACGCGCATAATTTCCTATAAAGTTAAAGACATGATAATTTTGGTTGAGAAGGGGCTTCAGGTTGCCAACTTTTTTGTGTGTGAAAAGATTAGAAACATCTTATGAAATATGGAAGACTACATCATTCCAAGAGGAATTCAAAGTTTATTATTTTGATAAAATAGATTTTGGAAAAGTCATCGATTAGACAAGTCTGTCAAGACCGATGCCAGTTCAATTTACTCGAAACTACAAAAAAAAAGGGGGGGGGGAAATATTTCAAAGGATCTCGAAGGGGTAATCCCTGGCATCTGTGTTGCCTTATATGTTGGTAGGGCCCTATATCATAATGTGTCTAGTGACATGCTATACAATATTTACGTCATGTTATACGCAACACGTTCGCAATGCTGTGCAATACGATTGTGGCATTATGTCTTGTCCTATGTTACGCCGTATGCTCAACAGGGCCCTCACGGAAAACAATGATTATTGAACATTGATAAGGCCACCGTTGATAGACAAAACTTTTCATCAATATATGAATAAATAATAGGGAACTAACTAAAGATATTTCTTTAGGTAATCATGTGATAGTTATATATCATGCATTATATAAATAAACTACTAGTATGTTGTAATATTTCATTCGACACACACGCACACACTCAAACACACACACACACGCTTTACCTGATTTCGAATGGTTTCTGACATTCTAGATTAGCTGCTTTATTCTGCGTCATTTTTCCAATAAACTTAATTCATGGATTAATGATGTTTTTCTTTAGATAGCTAATAAACGCTAATTAAATTTTCTTTAATGATGCGTTGTGATTTGCTTGCAGAATGACCGTCCTTTTTTCACCCTCAGCCAGCCGAAAGGACCTCTACAGGTGATCGCAGAGCGCACTAAGGAAATTGGTGTAAGTATCTCTGCTCGGTATAGTCCAAGGCATCGATAAGACGGTACAAAGTAAACCACTTAAAAAAAAAACCACAACAACAACAAACAAGCTGCAGGTCCAAGAGCCACGTTGCATGAAAAAAAAAATGATCTCATGCTGCGAGATTGTTGGTCAAACTTCAGTATCTTGAATATGCACTACAAACAGCATTATATACCACTTGTCGCAGCTTATTTGCGATGCATTAGTATTGCTATTACATTTCCTTTCTTTCGTTTCCATTGATCTTCTATCATTTTGAATGCAAAAGTTATTATGATATCTATTGTGAATGAATTCGAGTACCTCCATACTCAAATGGAATTCACTGTAGTGTTCACGTTTACAACAAAAAAAAAAAGCATATGCGTACATGAAACATGAAATAAATTTGCATTTGTCTTGCAGGCGACCCCTTATGTTTGCCCTCCCCTCTCTGCTTACGAGACCGATGGCAAAGCGTTCGAACTTGGTATACCTGGTGACTTTCAACGCGACAATGCCGCCTTGGCTGTTCAGATGGCAAAGCGCTGGGTTGAGGAAAAACATCCTGGTCGCTATGACTTCAACGGTTGGTTTCAATATTCTCTCGTTCTGGTATTGCTTCTTTTTTTTTTAATGCACTGTCATAACACGTTGAAAATAGCCTGATCAGAGACGCATCATCAAACCCATCGTGTGCCATCTATCAAGTGAAATAAATTATGAATATCTTTTTTTTTTCTAACGATCACAGTCCCTAATATCCAGACTGACGTTGTGAGGCATGTCGTCAGACATAAATGATTTTTAATCTTAATCGATAAAGTAATTGTTAATGTATGTATGCATGTATGTATCTCTTTATTTAACTTTGCGTAGATTTACATCCGTGTAGGCCTATATGCCTAAGGGTATATCCATCTAGCTATCTATTCTAATCACTCCAAATAGATGATGAATGCACCTTAAGGGAGAAGTGCCTTAACGGTCAAATTGAAGGACAAAGTCAAGACCAATCATTGTCACCTACAGATGTATATTGATGGTATCAGTTTGTTTAAAGGGGAGTAATCAGTATAATCATAAGAAGGAAGCAGTATTCCAGTCGACGGTGATCATGTTTGTCTTTTCTTGGGAGCACAAACTCAAGAGCTGCATTCAATTAGCATCACGTTGTACATGCTGTGTGTCAAAGGTATAGATTTCTCCGACTTTTCTCTTTCGATTTGTTATGTGATAGACTTTCCAGGGATATCGGGTGCGGATGAAGATATTCCTGTCGCGAAACCATTTGTGCTGCCCGATGCATTCATACAAGGTAGGACCACGTCATCAATGGTAATAATCATGTAATGTTGGACGCAAACTTTGAACAGTGTAAGATTTTGAGTGTATGCAAACTACGGTATCTAAGTTGTGAGGAGCTTACGTCAAACCACTTATCTTTTCTAGTTCACAGTTATTGACTGTTCAAGATGTTGAAGTCAGCAAAACTTCGCAATTTCATTGTGTCCTTAATTTTGATCTGATTTTGAAAGAAAATGTGTTAATCAGCATTTACTCTTTCTTATCAGACTATCAACTGAAATCCCCTGCAGAAATCATGATAAAAACTCTCATACATTTTCACACATGACTCCTAAAAGTTGCCTGGTTATTCCCTCAGGGTTGAAGGACTGCTCGCTACCGGGCCGCCACCAAGTTGTGCGTTGGAACCACGTGACCTTCTACTGCGACACCGCGAGCAATGAGATGAGCATGGCTGCGTGCAAGGAATGGTTCAAGGTAGCTGCGGAATAGGAGAGGAAGAGGCTGGGCGTACCCGTGACCCGCGTGCTCATGTTCAGCATGAGAGCCAAAGAGAAGACTCCAGGAGTGATGGCAAAACTTGCGGTAAAACTAGACACAAATTGGCAAGGGGTCTGTGATAGGGAGCTGTCATAGAGATTATGATAAGGGAAATTGGAAAAATCATTCATTCATGTGACAATAATTTTAAGGGAAATTGGAAAAATCAGTCATATGACAATAATTTACAACTGTCAATCGTCCGTTCCCATCCCTATGATAATTAGACTTAATGCAGATGTAATTATCAATTACTGCCTAATCAAATAATAAACAAGTGTATATATATATATATATATATATATATACACACTGTGTATTTAATAATAATTAACAACCCTTGTGCTTAACCCATATAAAGTGCATGATTTTGTCGATAGGATGTGCTCGAGAAAAGTAGATGCAATTTACATATGCAACAGTTTTTGTTTGTTTCATACTGTAAAATAAAAGACGCATATTTTCAAAGCAGATTTGCATTCGTTGATGTTGGTAGATTGTCTTGATTCTTAGATATATTATTTCATAAGAAGGAAGATTTATTCAATGAAAACATTCACTTAACGTAGATTTTGGTTCTTTCCTTCAACGGATAAGGATATATACAATATGTTTTATGCGATATATAAGTGTTGTTTTTCTCCCGTTCTTTTGTACTATTATTGTTATTATGATCTTATCAAAATCATTACCATTATTATTAAGTACTTATATTTGGCTCATTGGCTGGGCGAAAGTAGATGTTTCCTCCTCCCTTCCTCTTTCCATGAGAAGAGTTTCTGGGCGACGAAGATTCAGCCCTGTTGTACCCCCCCTTTAAAATTATGTAATATGATTGTTTGTTTTACAGGATTATGACTTCGATGCCGCCGTCTTCAGTTCGAGTTGGATGATAGCTGGCACGCTACCTGAAGCTCATCGTAAGTTTTCTTGGAAAACACTCATTATATCGTAGCTCGTGTACCGGGATCTGCACTAACGAACAGGCGCGCCGGAAGCAGTTTTGGATTGAGGGGGGGGGGGGGGGGGGGGCAAACATTGGAGGGGGCTCAAGATTAGACCATGCATATGTTACACAATATACACATACACACACACACACACTCACGCACACACATCTATTATTCATATATATAATATATAATTATATATATATATATATATATATATATATATATATATATATATATATATATATATATATATATATATATATATATATATATATATATATATAGATATAGATATAGATATAGATATATGTAAAGTGGCGTACGGTGGGTCGAAACATGGGGGGAACCATAAAGTAATTTTGACGGTCTGTATGCTTGTGCGTGTGTGCGTGAGCAATAATGGGACTACAATACATTACGGAATGTGATACATTCAACAACGCAGTCATTGAGGTATATTGTAAGTTTTCCTTACATGGATTATGGAATGACGGTGTGAAACGATTGACAAATTATATACTGTAAGCAACATAAGGTGAATGGCATAACAATAAAATGCGAGCGAGCGAAGCGAGCGAGCTTGAAAATTTTGATATTCTACAGTTCCAAAACTGGAGTTTTAATTTTAGCTACATATTTCGCTTTGAAATAAATGGGGGCGCATCGGGCGCAACTGCTGGCAATTATTGGCAGCAACATTAGGAGAATGGCAGAACGATTCAATGCGAGCGAGCGAAGCGAGCAAGCTTGAAGATTTTGACATTCTACAGTCCCAAAACTGGGGTTTGTAGCTTTATCTTTCACTTTTGAAATTAATGGGGCGGCGCATCGGGCGCAACTGCTGGCAATTACTGGCAGCAACATTAGGAGAATGGCATAACGATTCAATGCGAGCGAGTAAAGCGAGCGAGCTTGAGAATTTTGACATTTTATACAGTCCAAAAACTCCAGTTTGTAGCTATATCTTTCGCTTTGGAAATTAAGGGGGGGGGGCATCGGACGCAACTGCTGGCAGTTACTGGCAGCAACATTAGGAGAGCGGCATAACGATTCAATGCGAGCGAGCGAAGCGAGCGACCTTGAAAATTTTGACATTTTACAGTCCCCAAACTCCCGTTTGTAGCTATATTTATCTTTCGCTTTGGAAATTAAGGGGTGGGGGCATCGGGCGCAACTACTGGCTATTACTGTCAGCAACATTAGGAGAATGGCATAACGATTCAAAGCGAGCGAGCTTGAAAATTTTGACATTCTAGAGTCCAACAACTGCCGTCGTAGCTATGCTTTTCGCTTTAGAAATTAAGGGGGAGGCGCACCGGACTCAACTGTTGGATGCGAGCGAGCGAAGCGAGCGAGCTTGAAAATTTTGACATTTTACAGTCCAAAAGCTGCCGTTTGTAGCCATATTTTTTCCCTTTTATTCATATATATTATGAATATACATATTTATTTTATTTTCTTTGTTTATTCATTTATCTTTATTATCATTATTACTATTATTATTATTTTTTTTTGGGGGGGGGGGGGCTTTTTGGGGGGCAAAAATGCGTTTGGGGGGGGGGCGGCCGCCCCCCCCCCCCCCTGCCCCCCCACTTCCGGCGCCTATGCTATGAATATACTCTGCAGCATACAAACATCCATGAATAGTGTTTATTCCATTCCTTTAAAACCTAAGTTACTAGTGTGCTTCATGTTTGGATATAGAGTGTGATTCAAGATAAAGTTGAGAAAAGAGGAATCCAGGAATCCAGGAACTTTTGAACTCTTTTCGCAAACTGACAATGTGTAATTTAATTAAACAGATCCCAACCATGCATCAAATACTTCGGTTTATATTTTCACTCAACGACTCAGCAAAACTGCTGCAACACACCATTTCCGACTGTATGTCTGACGTCGACTTGTAGAATATATATTTCACAGACAACTTATTCGAATGTCAGTTGGTTATAAAATTTGTTTATTTTCATTTAATTTTATTTAATCGTCTACAAAAAAATACGAAGAAAATTAGCCTCCACTGGCTGATAAATAAGTTGAATATGATCAATAAACATACATGGGTGCGTGAAATCATGAAATGTATAAAGGAAAAAAATTTTGTACTCAAGCTCCATGAATACGTTTAAAGTGTAACATCTTAGATCTTACGAACGAAATGTCAACTCCAAGGACACATATATACATAGCAATTAAATGCAAAAAAAAAAAAAAGAAGAGAGATCAAATTAATGAATAAGTACGGAAGTAGGGAAAGAGAAAACAACAGGGCATGAAGTGTAATAGCAGGAAATCAGGAGAGGGACTCTGAAACCAAATGAGGCAGTTGCATGCAAAACTATGCATGTGATATTAAAAGTGATTTAATTTGATTTGATTTGATTTGACTTTTTTCTTCCAGCCTGCGATATATCCAGTGTACTGCAAGAGTACTCTCGGGATGATACATCACCTTACTATGACTATTGGCAATTTTGACCCCTTGGTCGACTGTTATTTTCATTCAAACTCACGTTAGTTCTTTTTTTTGGATCAAAATGTATCCCGAGCGTCTAACACTTTTACTGATGTATATTGAATGTTGTTACAATATCGTACCTTCAATATGGATGCATTTGTTCCTCGTCTTGTGAAATGTGGAGGTGATTATAAAGGAATATACCCCATGTAACAGTACGTTGCATTGTTTTTCAGTCTCGAGATCTACAAATGTAGTTCATAGCTACGTAGATGATAGGGATACTGTCGATGGACGGTGAACTGTTACGAACGGTAATTACGTAGATTAGTACGTAATTATCACCTTTAAAGGAATCATCATCTTTGAGGTAAAGATCGAGTCAGTACTGAATCTATTTTTAGTTTTGTTTTAAGCAAAACAAACACATATAAACACACATACACATCTAAAATCCGGTCCATATCAATTGAGCAGTGAATGCCGGTCGTATAAAAAAAAAAAAAATGCGTTGAGCATTCATGATAATTGTTCACGTAAAAAGTCAAGGTGATGTTTCGCTGCTGAAATGGTATGTGCTTGAAACAGACTTGGACAAAAATGAACTATTCAATAATGTCCTGCAAAAATGACATCCGTGTTTCCTTCTCTTTTAGCTTCTTTCTACACAGACGAAGAGCAGTACACTTTTGAGGGAGAAACGAAAAACTCCGAAAAACTGAAGACCTGCTTTGAGGAAGCCTTGGATAAACTGGGAAAGACAAAGCGCCCTATACTGAAGGCGGCCTCTTCGGTACCGGCCGCCCTCCGATGGGCCGTGGGTGCCGTCGACAACCTTCTGTATCTGCCCCCATTGCAGGCGTGCGAATCCGAGGACGAAGCACGACTCGACGTCGCAAGTCACGTCCAGGTGATGGTGACCGGGAATTTCTACATCGTTGGTCAAATCGTGAACCTCGGATCCCGCTTAAATTGAACTTGAAAATGAACCGATTACAGGAAACTGGCTATGCCATGATAAAACACCGAGTTATTAGCATTCCTATAAGACGAGTCGACTTTAGCATTACCTTTTCCTTGAAGATGTTTCTGCCACAGCGGCAAGAGTGTAAAGATAATGCAGGTACATTAGATTATATTGTCGTGAAATACTTTACATGGTAATTCTCGTAAATTTCGTAAAGCTCAAATGACCTTTCATTTCCACGTTTGAGCACAAATTTGTGAACAGCTGTTTCCCATTGCAAACAAAAAAAAAATCCTTATTTGATGGCATAGTAAAAAAGGATGACTTTTTATAATATAAACAGTCATCCTTTTATTATCGATTCTCAACAATGCCTTTTTTAGGCGCACACAGTTATTCATTGATTATTGTATCACATATGAATTTTTAATCTTACACTGTAGCTGTTATTGTGTTTTGCATTGTCCTTATGTTATTGTGCTTACCAGTTTTCTCATATAAATAGCATCAGTGCTTTAAAACACTCCACATAAAGCTCCACACAAATGCAATTATTATCATTATCATCGTTAAAATGATAAAGCATCGTATATTCAGTATTTTGCAAGCATTTATACAAAATGCATGAATAATGATTAAGGCCAGTGGTTGTTTGAATTCAATGCAAGTCCTATGCTCGCTTTTATCGTCATTGTTACTTGATATATCTGATGAATGAGTAGTTAAGGTATAAAAGATCGCGAAACCACACGGATCAATTCTTGAGAATTAAAAACAAAGCCTCATAAAACCACTGCTGTAGATAATATTTACCAGCCCCAAAGTGACATATTTTTTTCTAAGCAGTTCGTGCTCACAAGAACATTTTTTTTTTTAAAATATCCTTTCATATACATTCACGGAATAACAGCGTAACTTAAGAGATAACTTAGGTGCATTTTGCATCGCACGAGTAAAGTTTCTGTAGTGAAATAAGCTCCTGTAGTCAAACATGTTTCCATGTTATCCGACCGAGCATGAAACAACGATTAGACCACATGTTCAAATTTATGGGTCAACCGAGTCAGAGAAAACAAAAAGAATTACATGGGTGTTTACAAATTTCTGAAAACTCATACACTATGGAAAGCAGTTTTTTCATTAACTCCGTAGTTATCAAAAAACCTACAACGTTTTCAAAAAACATTTTTCACTAGCTATTTCAAACGGCTAGTACTATTGCCGAAATTTACATTGTCATATTTCGAACGAAATCGCAATTAAGAGGGTCTACTGAGGGTAGTTGATGGGTTGAGAGGGTTGTTGATGTTTTGTTTACCTGCAGTTGTTCAGAATTCCTTTTTTTTAATAATCTTTTGACATCTCACTTTCTTAAGTGACAGAAACAATGCAGGTGAATTTGTACTGTGCAAACAATAATTGAGACCTTACAGTAACGACGCTTTGTTATATGGGTGCTGAGGTAATCAAAGTTAAATATCAATGTGCAAGTTTGTTTGATTGTTTTGCTTCTGATCGATTAACAAAAGCTGAAATGTAAAGCAAGTTGTTTTGTCGTCTTGTATTTATTTTCCCCGTCCGACGTACTTTTGGGTGATAGTCAACAACAACAACAACAAAAGAAAAAGAAACTGTACGAATCCATATCTTTGATAAACTCTTAATCCTTCTTTAAAAAAATTGTGATGAATAATATGTATGTATGCATATATACATATATGTATATATATATATATATGTACATATATATATACCACCTCAAAAATAAAATGGTAAATCAAATTCAAAATGTTACTAATTTGTAACTCCACCAACCTTTTTGTAAAATGTCGAATTTAGCACTCAAAATATTGAACTATGTCATTTCAGAAATGGTAAATATATAGGCCTAGATTTTAACTGCTAAATTTAACATGTTTTTTAAAGTTGAGTTGTTAAATATAAAACTTAACGTATTGAACTACAATGTCAGATATGGTAACTCTAACATTTTGGGCGTTAGATGTAACATTATTAAAAGCCTGAAGGAGTGGCAAACTCTCTAATGTTGATTTATACCATTTCATTTTTTGGAGTGTTTATATTAATATGTAAACATACAGAGAGTTCATTGATACATACGTCTTCTAGGCTTCTTCATTTTGGGTAATCAAGCGTGGGTTTCTCCGAACTGCTATGAAGTCTCCGTGACCGGATGTTGGCGTTACATTCCGAAGGACCAGGATTCGATATTCTCGGCTGAGTTCATTTCACACATGAGTGAACACATTCGTCTCTGTCCTCCAAGGCACAAAAGTAAAAATTGCAAAAATTGACATTTTCTCTTTTATTTGCAAATGCCCTTCGTTATAACAATGATAACAAAAGACAGTTTAAAAGGATCGTACAGTTTTGATTGAGACCTAATTTCAGGTTTCTAACATTTTTTTTTTTTGTGTGTGAAATAATGAGAAACCTCTTATGAAATATGAAAGAACATGTAATTCTATGAGGAATTCAATTTTTATTTAATGAAAATTGGATTTGAAATGGCTGAGATATCCAAAAAAGAGCGATTCTAAGGAAGTGTGGGACCTACACTTTATTACGATCGCTTTGTTTTACTTTGCTTTTGGATGTTACAGTCATTCCAAACCCGATTTTTATCATAAAAACTTTGAATTCCTCTTAAAACGGTATGCTCTGTACTATTTCATAAGTGCTTTCTTGGTATCTGGCAAAAAGGTAAAAGCCCAATTCTCATCTTCACCATTAACCCCTTTAACACAATAAGGGACATGAATGAAATAGCAAAGATAAGTTTTCTTACTCTTTGTCTCTTTATAACCTGAAACAAAATCAAAGCAAGAAACTAAATGGGGAAAATAAGAATTTTCTGTCGACTCAAACTTCAAATGACATGGGGAGTGAGTGCACTATGTGAATAAATGAACAGAATATGTTTATTTCATTCTATCATTGAGTGATTTAAGAGTTCATGAGACAAATTAAAGATACAAATATTATTTATAATTTCCTAATTTGAGCAAATGGAAATTCCAAACATTCCTGTTAAAAAAACACGTGAGTGCACTGGAGGATAGTGTAGCCCCACGCGCTGATTGTAATAATGCGGTCATTAACCTATTATCCTCAAGACCTCCTGGCCACAAGACCATCGCGCTTTTGATTCTCTAGTGTTTCCGGCCAACTGTTGTTCAACCATGTCTAAACTCATGACCCAAAGGGGTCAGTCTTAGACAATAATCAGTCCGCGTTCAAACACCGCGTCCAAACACACGCATCCATACACCCTAAACTGCATATTATTACGGCGCATCCATTTGTATCCGTAAATGGCGTCACCAGATGCGTGCCATAACCTAACTTAAAATGACGTATTTTGTAGTGGTGTAAGGTACTATACCTTCAGTGAGTTTTTGAATAATGCTTATTACACTATTCGGAAAATAACAACGAAACAATACTTGCCTGAAAAAAAAATGAATTGAGTTAAATATAGTTAATGCGTATGGATTCAATTATTGTATTTCATCAATTCAATCAATTTCCAGTTATTTCCATCCTGCAAACGAGTACAACGATACACAAGTCATTTCGTTTTATTAATTTTTGCGAGGAATACATATCGCAGTGTGGATCGCAAAGTGTATGATGAAATCAAAGACACTCAGTGGGGATTATTTCAGTATTTTTGTAGTTGTTTCTTTCTCTTTAATGAACAACGAAAGAAATACTTTAAAAAAATATTACTGGAAATACCCCAACACTATGAAGATGGATCAATTATTTAATTGTCAAAAGAAAACAGTCCTTTCCAATTTATCCAAGTTTTGTAATCATATAATGACACATGTTTAGATTATTAGTATTTTTTATCCTTTTTGCAAATACTACATGCCTTTTTTACAGGCTGTGCCTTCTTTAGAATTGATTTGTAACTTATTTGTCTTTTCATTCTCTCCTCCTTTTTTCTTCCCCTCTCTACTTCTTCTTCTTCTCGTCCATATTTCCTTCCTTCTTGTTCACTTAGCGTATGAATTCATTTCCATATGTCTTTGTGTGTTTTCTTTTTTTCTGTTTCTTTTTTTTCTTTTTTTCCTGAACCAAAAGTCACTCGTATATCCTTTGTTAATTCACCAGTCTTGTGTCCTTCTCACTCTCCCTCTTCACCTCCATATATCCCTTCTTTCTCTCTCCTCTCTCTCTCTCTCTCGTCATATTTCCCTTTCTTTGTTTTTTTTTTCACTATATATCGTGTATATATTGTATATTTCTGTACATTTTTTTTTCTTTTCATCAATCGCATTTCATTCTTATTTTGTTTGTTATAGTTGTTTTGTACACTTTTCAGAGTTATTTGCAATTATTATTTATTGATATTATAATGTGCTATATGTTTTTCATTGGACTCCGATACCCAGAGTTTGGGTTGTGAGTAAATAAACTTTCAACTTTCAACTTTCAACTTTCAAGGCAAAGTCCGCCATTTTTAAGTGGAACAATGGCGGCCCCACAGAACTAGTTCTGTGTGGCGGCCCCCATGAAATCACTCACTCCATTGTAGAGTCCGCCCTCTAGTGGTGGGGAGGAGAAAAATCTCTTTGGAAATCACTGACTCCATTGTAGAGTCCGCCCTCTAGTGGTGGGGAGGAGAAAAATCTCTTTGCATTCACCCCACATCACGCAGCACAATACATTGCCTACTCACAGTGCAAACACATTTTATAAGCGCTTGACAGAGACATGCGGGATAACATGACGGAAAACTACTCATTTCTTACAGACAAATTACCAGCCGTTGCAGTATGAAATCTTTACATCAACTCGCATTGGACTATGCAAGAGCATAATATTGTATCAAAATATCCATTTTCTCACTGCCAGATGAAATTCTTGGAACATAGACGGAGGAACAAGAAATTCTGTCATAGACAATTTTTTGTTAATAATTCTTACTACCGAACAATGCAAAGACCGCCAATCGTGGTGGAAACAACATTCACAAGTCGTCATATTTTGAGTCATCATAAAAATTCGACTTCCACTTTTGTTTTTTATAGCAGGCAGGAATCAACTCTCTCAGGAAATAATGCCCAGTAGCACGGCGATGAACAAGCTTTTGAAACTGCCAATCAATATCATCAGCAAACACCTGTTGTCACGAGCACTCATAACTGCAGCCTAGTTTTGGTATATTGGATATACATGTATTGGTATCTACACAGAGAGATGGATCTTTCCACCTGTGTCCCTGGGAAATATTTTGACATATTAGGATTGAAGTTAATTGGTATTCTCTTGATTCCTTGTGGATGTCATTGAGGTTCGTGTGTCCTTTTTTTTTTTTTTTTTTTTTTTTTTTTGCAGCCCAGATGATTGTAATATACCTTTCTGGTAAAGTGTACAAAAGAGGCGGATCTATGGAAAGAGAGGGGGAGTCGGTTTAATAGCAACCCCCTTCCCCGACTCCTTTGTTTTTGCCTCCCCCGCGTTTGTTTGTTTGTTTGTTTGTTTGTTTCTTTGTTTGTTCGTTTGTTTGAGAAGTCGCAGCAAAAATTAACATTCGTCCTGTACAGGAAGGTACAAGTCAGACCTTTCTTCAAAATGATAAAACGGGAAACTACTTTATGATAAAGAGGGAAACGATACCTTAGATTTCCTGTGAATTCATGTGGTTCCCCCCCCCCCCAAAAAAATCCAACCGTTATTCGCGGTTCAAAGGGGGAGAGTACCCTGACTTGTGTGAGAAAAAGACACCCGAGGACAGAGCGGTTCTGTTATTTTCTTACACTCTATACTGACGAGTATTTTTATAGACTATCTATAAAGCAAAGACATCACAACTACAACCACACACTGATGTGGACAGTGAAGTTTGCACGTAAATTACGATGTAAGGCTACTATTGCAATACAACGAACTCACTGCTCATTCCAAAGACCCGATTTATTTTCATGAACATTATGATACAAACTTGAAAATGGTACAAGATAATTCTTTTTCTTCTAATGACATTTTACAGGAAGTAATCCTCTTGAAACAGTACATTATTTCCTTTCACTTATCAACAGTTAGAGGAGGTCCATACAACAAGTAGGTTTACCTGGAGACCATAATGCTTAGTCCAACATTCTTAAAGCCAGGGGTAATACTAATGTATTTCTTGGCTTCTCCGTCTACAGGTACTAAAACTTAATCTTAATCATCATAGAACAACACAAGCTTGCAAATCCTAGAACATAAATACGCACAGTTACAAGTTGATATTGTATAGATAGTGCGTGCTCTATCATGCATTATATACCTCATTTGAGGAATCCTCGATTCCGATTGGCCAATATATTCAGTCACCTAATCGTTACTTAGTTATCGCTGTTAAGTTTGCACCCTCCCCTTGATGTTGAACCCAACCGAACCCTTGACGAGTTTTGTATAACCATTCTCACGCAATTATCTTTTCCCTGCAGTAATTGATATCATTGTGTCATTCAGACTGTATACGTGTATCTTCGCCCTGAATAATTGATGAATGTCGAAAAATCGACTTTGTTGGCGTTAGAAGACTTAAAGAAAAAACCCTTATGATTCGTACAATGAAACATTTCTCAACAACAACAACCACAACAACAACAACAAAACCCAGCAACCCGCCACTGTGGGGTATCTAAAACTAATCTAAAGGTAACACTGATATATCTTTGCAAGTTATAAGAATTTCACCGACATGACCGAAAAAGAGAATCTTAATGTCTATAATTTAGATCTGAGGTTTCAGAGTCGTTTCTTGTCACTGATATTCGCCCTCGTCTCTGAGGGAATGTAAGGATCACTTTCGTCTTTCGTTCATACAATTTCGCATTTAAAAGGTATATTATATATATATGACGAGTTTGTTTGCAAAATCCATACATATATGGAATTATCATTATGAGGAGGGGTAACCAACTCTTGAACCACCGAATACTCACCTTTTTGATAATTGTCGAAGATCAAAATGTAAACAATATACACGTACTTGTTTCATGTAGGCCAATCCGTTGTTGACAGTTTCAGTTTAAAAAGGCTACAGTTTTCTACACATCCATAATATGTATAACTGTCTTAAAACAATTCACCCTGATCATCATGATTGTGTCGCTGTCTATACTTGTTTGGCTTTGCACTTTTTTTTCTCAATTTTTACTCTGAGAGGGATTGGGAATGTGCCGTGCGTGTGTGCGTGTATACATGTGGAGGCATACAGTGGGGTACCCCATAATATGACAAACGAAGGAATATATCGAGAAATCAACAAAATTATAAGATCAATCACAACGTAAATCACATGAGACGATTTTGATTGTAATTTGACGAAAATAGAGCGCAAAAAGACAATTCAGAGATTGTGACGGACGAATCTGAGTTGTAAATGACGCTAATGTGCGCCAATTAGGTGATGGAGTTTATCATCTTTATACTAGTGCATCTGTGATAGAAGGACTTTTACGGCAAAAAAAAAAAGTGATTAAAACGAGTTGTTAAGAAACCTAATTAACTTTGTGTTTTCTCATGCTATTGCAGGATAGCGGCAATTGGTTCATTTTAAGCATCAAGTTCAATTTAAGCGGGATCCATGGTGCACAATTTGACCAACGATGTAGAAATTCCCGGTCACCATCACCTGAACGTGACTTGCGACGTCGAGTCGTCCTTCGTCAATGGATTCGCAGGCCTGCAATGGGGGCATATCCCGAAGGTCGTCGACAGTGCCCACGGCCCATCGAAGGGCGGCCGGTATCGAAGAGGCCGCCTTCACTAGAGGGCGCTTCTTCTTTCCCAGTTTATCCAAGGCTTCCTCGAAATAGGTCTTCAGTTTTTCAGAGTTTTTTATTTCTCCTTCATAATTGAACTGCTCTTCGTCTGTGTAGAAATTAGCTTAAAAGAAGAAAATATGGAGCTCATTTTTAGAGAACATTACGTGATTCTATATCTCTACATAGGCAATATGGATGCGTAACGCAATTTTTGAATACGGGAAGCATTCACTGAAGAAAGAATGTGGGGGTGTTATTGCCTTTGAAAAATAGGCAGATTTAATAAATTAATCTTACAAATTTCCATTAAGTAATAATCATTTATTAACATAATATTTTGCTCCAATTTCGTTGCAATTGGACAATCAAACACTTTTTATCAGTGTCAGAAGAGTTATGTAAAATAGTGGGCTGTCCAACGATGTTAACTGTCTCCACCAACCATGCCAATTATAACATTCATATATATTAACTAGTTCTCTAGACTAAACACACACTACAATGATTGCAGAGGTGTATTTATGAAATTCACTTCCATACCGCACAAGACAAGGAACACATGCATCCATATTAGAGGTACGGTTCACAACAACATACAAAAATAAACATAAGTGAAATTATACACAGGTTGATTTAACACAAACGTTTACAAAAAAAAGATAAAAAGTCACTGATTATTCTCTCACATTATTTAGAAAAAGAGAGAGGAAGTAAGAAAAAAAAAACTAATGTCTCCAGTCTTGCTGAAAAGAAAGATGTATCATCCTTAGGGCATTCCTGCAGATATTGCAGGCTGCCATTTGATTAATGCAGATTCAAATAGACGAGTTGAGTTATAGTGGAGTTTCAACCAGGTTTTCCCAGACAACTTACGATGAGCTTCAGGCAGCGTGCCAGCTATCATCCAACTCGGGCAGAAGATGGCGGCATCGAAGTCAAAATCCTGTAAAGCACACAATAATCCAGTAGAAATTTTTCAGACCTGGGAAAGGTTTTAAGTATAAGGTGTTTTGGTGATTTGTCTTCTAGAAGGGTACTGGAGTAAATTTAGCTTGGTTGTCACCTTGGCAACCCCGGGCAATTTTTTTATTAGCCTCGTTAGCATAATTATACGAAATAAGCATATGTAAAATAATTATTACGTAATATATTCCTGATTTTAATAAATTTTTCTATAAACGAGGAATCCATTGACAACACCAATTTCAAATTTCAAATTATGCAAGTGTCTTAGATATTGTAATTAGCATAATGAGCTAATTTGAATCATCAACAACAACAACAAACCCTGTACTTAACAACTCTTCCAGGTCATGTACATGGTCTATGTCACCGTCTACTCGACTACAATCACATTACATACATTACAGGGCCCCCGGAGAGCAAGTCGCCTACACTTTGGGCTCTTTAAAAGAGAGATAAGAATTTTGAAACATAAGAAAATCCGATGACTTTCGAGATCATAACGATAACAAATGACAAATTTAACACAAAGAGGGAAATTAATGAAATAGGAAAAAATAGATGTATGTTGTATTTCTGTTTAACATCAAACAAAAAACAAAGTGGGGAACTAAAAGGGGAAGTAAGTATTTTATGTCAACTCTAAATTCAAATGACATAGGAGTAAAGCCACGAAAGTGATGAAATGGACATGATTTCTTTATGTCATTCTTTTAACGTAGAAATGTAAAATTCAAAGGACAAATTCATGAACCAAATATTTGTTAAAATTTTCCTAATTTGAAATAATGATTCATATTCCTTCCATTTTATTTTGCTAATACATATATTGCTTCTCTTCAATTATCATTTCAAGTTGGATTTGACAGAAGATTCTTCATTTTCCTTCATTTTTCCTGGACTCTTTATTTGGGGGGTGTACAAAGACATAGACTTCATAGGTTTATTTTTTTGAAATAAAGTCATGTTTCTTATTATTCACAATGTTTTATGGAAGAAAAATTACACAAGAATTATAACTTGTTCATTTTTGCTTTTTTTAATACTTTTGTGCCTTGGAAGACAAAAACGAATGTGTTCACCCATACATAAAGTTTTCCTTTCTATTGACATACCTGGTTGATAGCCAATTACTTACAGAAAATCATCATTAAACAATTGTTAAATGGTGTATCGGGCCTGATGCATTAATTTTTAGCCAAAAAATATTCTATGAGAAAGAAAAACTTGAAACATGTTAATTTTTTCTCTTTTTTGTTGTTGCTGTATACACATTGCACACGCATTTATTCATCTATTTATTCAGTAAATGATTATTTCACCCCTGTAGTAAATACGATTATATCAGAGATAAGAATGGACTCTGACTATGCAACAAATTATTGTAAGAAGAATGACTAGTGAAGAATGACTGATTTGTCAAGTTCCTTTTCGGCCTAATTTGCTTCACATGACCTTCTACACAGCTCCCCGTCTCAGACCCATTGCCAAGTTGTTTCTACTTTTCATCTTACTGCAAGTTTTGCCAGGACGCCTGCAGTCTTCTCTTTGGCTCTCATGCTGAACATGAGCACGCGGGTCACTGGTACGCCAAGCCTCTTCCTTTCCTTTTCCGCCTCTGAGAGGAACCATTCCTTGCATGATGCCACGCTCATATCATTGCTCGCTGTGTCGCAGTAGAAAGTCACGTGGTTCCAACGCACCACTTCGTGGCGGCCCGGTAACGAGCAGTCCTTCAACCCTGGGGGAATAATCATGTAACTTTTTGCAGTGTGTGTGTATATTAAATTAAGCAGTTTGAAAATGTATGTGAAGTTAAAACAAGTTACCTTTTTTCATAGTCGTAATAAGAGTAAATTCTTGTAAATACAGCAAAAAAATTTATCAATCGGGGGAAAAAATAGCATGTTATTATTTTGATATTTCGTTCATTATCACACAATGTGAATATATTATGCATGCCCATGTGTGACTTCATGATGTCATCACCTCACAAATTGCCATAGTGTGTACACACAATCTTGAAATGTCCATTATTTTAAAGTTTTTCAGACATCAGACAGGAACTATGTTACGTTTTACACTTTTATATAAAAAAAAGTGTTGTGATTCTGATTAAGCAGCAATTCTTTGTACAAAAGTTTGAAAAACAAAGTGCCTAGGTTTAACTCTAATGAAGAAAGAAATTATTGAAGATTATGCAAATGAGAGATATATTTATTCTGTATTGGGTCCTCTCAACAAGTTCAAAGTGGGAGAGAAATGTGAAGAAACAAAACGACATGGAGGGCTAAAAAAATTTGGGAAAAAATTTTAATGCCAACACTGACGGCGTGGTCCTACCTTGTCTGAATGCATCGGGCAGCACAAATGGTTTCGCGACAGGAATACCTTCTTCCTCAGTCGATATCCCCGGAAGGTCTTTATAACAAATCAAAAGAGAACAGACGGAGAAATCTTTACCTTTGATATACTGCGTGTACAACACGATGCTAAATGCAGCTTTTCAGCATGTGCCGCAAATTGGAAACATAATTACTAACTGAATTCGTGATATGTTGCCAACTTTTGTGTGAAGGCAACTTTCTTGCATTAGACAAGAATTGCAGGATCTCAGGTGAAATTATTTGCCAATCATCGATTAGTGCTATGATAAAATGCAAAAAAAAAAAGACCTATACATGTATTAAGAAATTTGAAAATTCGTGGATCTAAATGATAGGTTGCACTTAAATTGACAAAACGTCATTAATTGATTTCTATCGATTCGTCTTAAAAATAATTTAAATAACCTTAAATGAATTATGGGGTTGCCAAAAGTCTCGCTCGTATTTTCCTAAACTATCATTACATTCCATGCAAAGATATTATCAAAAATTCCATCGAAATTGAACTGCCCAAAACGAATGCTCGAATTCACAGTGAGTTTCTGCACTTAACTAACGCTCGAATATCTTGTGTATTTCTGTACAAAACTGCCTCTCTAATTCACATTCAATTTCTGCACAAAACTAACGCTCTAATTACCTGTGCGATGAATTAACACTCAAATTCTCAGTTGATTTCGATCTGCACTGAACTAAGGCGCGAATTCCATCTGAATTTCTCCTGGGAATTTCTTCACAAACAAATGTCGAATTTCAAGCGTTTTTTGCACAAGATGACTGCTGTAAATCGATGTAAATTTGATAGTGATGTCACAATTTGAAATTAGTGAAATCATAAATTCCAATCTGTGATATATCACAAAATTGACTTCTTGATATCAAGAATGTGTATTTGTGAAATCTTGAATTGATTTGTGATATCACAAATTCGATTATGTAATAATAATTAAAAAAAATAGGGTTTGGTAATAAACTAATGGGTATTTGGGATAGCAGAAATAGTTTTAAATAGTAAAACGGCTTGCCATACCCGCGCAGTGGGCACACCTGTTGTCTGATGTATTGTAATCGATGTAATTGGATATGAAATATCATGTAGCAACCATGATTGAGTAAGCTCTGAGATATCAGTATTTCCGACGACAATTTTTGCCAAATATTTTTCATTTCCGTCATACGTTTGAGAAGAAAATCGACAGTTTTTTAGGCGTACGAGAACTATGTTTTGACTTTATTATGTTTTGACATTATTATGTTAAAGATACCTCAAATATATTTGCCTGAGTGATACCAAGCCGTAGAAAGCCATACTGGACATCAAGGATATTGATCATAGAAAGACGTTTATCCACATTTCATTTGATAGATGGATTACTAGGTTTCTGATCAAGCTATTCTCAACCTATATACATGTACATTCCAAGAAATATCACCAGAAAAAATGGATGTGGAACAAACCGGTAAAATCAAAGCGACCAGGATGTTTCTCTTCAATCCAGCGCTTCGCCATCTGAACAGCCAAGGTGGCGTTGTTGGGTTGAAAGTCACCACGAAGACCAAGTTCGAACGCTTTGCCATCGGTCTCGTAAGCAGAGAGAGGAGGGCAAACGTAAGGGATCGCCTGTCAAGATGAATACAATGTGTTTCATGTACCTGTCATGTATTACACTGGTACAGTGGAACCAATATAAACATGTTGATTGTAAAAGGTATTAAGTAATATGCAATGAATGACAACATTTTCGTAGCAACATCGATGTATTGCAAAAATAATGCGACAAGTGCTGGAATGTTGTCAGATTCTTTTTTTTTTTCTGTCTATGCAACTTAAAATCTCTTGGACCTGCACCTTGTTTAATATTTTTTTTGAAATGGTTTGCTTTTACTGGCTAATTGGCTGCCTAGGACTATAGCAAGATGCTTACTCCAATTTCTTTCGTGCGCTCTGCGATCACCTTGAGGGGTCCTTTCGGCTGGCTGAGGGTGAAGTAAGGTCGGCCTTTCTGCAAGTTGATAGCGGTTACAGCGTTACAGAAAAACATTAAACGGTTGTTAACAAAAAATCAGTCAAAATATCAACTTTGTTGGCAAAAATAACATAGAATAAAGCAGCTAACCAATGATCGATATGATAATTCCAAGACAGTTTCCCATCTATTAAAATACCTAAGAATTCAATTCTCTAAATTTTCTTTAATTTCCTTGTCTTTGTAAATTGAATTCAAATTATTATCAATTTTGGTTTTTGTTCCAAGTAATATATATAATTGATTTTATCAACATTCAAATTAATCTGTTTGTTAACATCCAGCTATAAATGCTATTATGTTGAATTTTCATATGGAGAAAAAAGGCTTTTATGAAATACACCTGGGTCATCTGAAATGATATATTATCTAAATTATGTTCTGAATACGGTAAATCATTGATATTATATTGAAAAAAGAGAGTCCCTTAATAAACCATGCGGTATTCCGCTCTTTATTTTTTTGAGATCTGAGACTCCAGCAATATAACGTATTAATTGTTGACGATTTGTTTAGATATAAATTGTCAGTAATTTCAATGAGATGACCATTATCGTAATAGCGTACTCTTTGTGGTTAAAGAGAATGAGCTATGATATAGATGCTTTAGTTAAATCAATGAAAATAGCCCATAGCGCATTTTATGTATCAAATCAATTAGTTGTAATACTGCTCTTCCTTTTTTTGTTTGTTTGTTTGGTTGGTTGGTTGTATTTTTGCACTTTTCCACATTTCAATTCAAAATAACATCATTTATAATATTTTTCAACACCACGGACGAGAGGATATACAGTGTAAACATAACTTACAAAAAAAATACCAAATCTGATTTTTTTTTAAAAGCTATAAGTAATAATCGTCAAACAGAATTCAGAAATAATTGCACTAAAACCAATGCAAATGAAATATTTTTTGTTGAATGACTCCTGATAGATATAAATTGATTTTAACAAGTATGTTATGTTCATCTAATAACTCTATTAGTCTTATACAAATGAATTCTTATAACACTTTGGAGAATACAGGCAATACTGATATTGCTAATAAAATTGTTAACATCAGATTGTTTTCCTTGTGAATAAACTGCATCATTTTTCAATTTCTTAGGAAATGTACCAATGCGCAAACATTTTGTTCAAGTGATACATTTGTTTGATCGATTGCTTTAATCTACCAAGTTTTATTTCGAGTTTACCCTCTTCTAACAGTGTTTTCACTTGGAATGAAATCTTTAAAGACACTTCTCTACGATTTATTTACACCAGATGTATTTACTCAGCGCATTTAGTAACACATCATCAAACAAGAGTTTATGACCTTTTCAGTGCCAAACAAAGTGAAAAAAATAACATATCAATACTCCGATATATCATATATTAATATTTGCTGGCGAAAAACTACAGGAACAACGAAAATGCAGACTGCTCCGGGCTCCAGTTTTATTTTGTCTTAAATAGGATAACTGCTGCAGCTGCTGCAGGTAAGGTTAGTTCGAAATTCCAGCAGTAGCGTGATGTTAATTAACTTTCATGGTGTTATTTCAGCGGTAAGTAATTCTTACCTTAGCGATGCCCGATTTGTGCCAGGCAATACTCTCCAGTGTGTTTCCAAGATGTTCAGGGTGGTCCATGCCGAGAGTTGTGAGGCCCACAACAGTAGGGATCCTTTGTAATAGAGTGTGGAGGGTCAGTGGCGGCATAAATTGAAGTAAAAGAGTCGGCTTTCATTCGTCGATGGTCAAAATGAACATTATAGTCGCTTTGATAAAAGCCATGGGAGAGAACACAGCATGCTGATAAATCATATCACGCACACATTTGCAATTACCAATGACCCGGAAAAGGCGATAGTTCGTGATGTTTGGATCTTACGGTAACTCTATGATGATGTTTGGATATTATATGAAACTTGAATCGCTTTTAGGGAAATACTTATAATGATAAATTGCATTTTTATAGCTCTTCATACAAACATTTCTCAGTGCTTTGTTAAATTCACTACAGATGCATAATCATTTTCATAAATTTATTGAAACGAACTACAATGATATGTAAAAATTGTCAGAAAGGAGAATAAGATGCTTCACATGGTAGTTTAGATACATACACTTTTAAGATGACGACTTCATTCAATTTATTCATACCTAAAAAGTAAAATGAATGTGACAGTGGATTCTTTTCCATTTTCTCTGCGTGCTATTAGACTGACTCAATGAAAATTTAAAATCAGATACAAAGGTTCAAGCCATTCAAAATCTGTACCGTACTTACCGGAAAACATTCGAGTAGTCAGTTTCGCCTCCAATGAACACTTCAAAGATGACGACATCAACCTAGAATACAAACATATTGACAAGTGACTTTCAATGCTGGATGACACACGACAAAAAAAAAAAAATTGTGACAAAAATGAACGACAAATGACGAGAAGCGACAACGATCATGTCGATAAGGCATACAAGAAAAAAAAAACATATATAGTATTAGTGCGTTTGACACGTATCGTATAGACATGTTTATGTTTCCCGATGCACTGAAAAAATATTGAAATTGTGAAAGCTTTCGCGATGTTATGAATACTTGTGTCGTAATCGTTACCCTTGAACGAAACGTGCCAGTATGACGCAGTGTCCTTCGTGGGCCTTGCTGAACAGTTGGCAAAGTGGATTCGTACTCAGGAAAAGATCTCAACACAACAGGGCATCATCAGTATGTCTTGATTATTCTCGTTAATTTTTTTCTGTTGGATAAATTATCATTTTAATTTGTGGTTGCTGTACCATTTACGTGAACTTCTTACAGGGAGAGAGGGGCGACAGTCGGTTTTATTTTTCCATGGCAATGAAAACTTCTTTGCTTCAGGCTTTCTTTTCTTCTTCTTTTTTTTTTCTTTTTGGTTACAGAGCAGAGAAAAATAAAAATCTGCAAAAGCGGTGAGCATTGGGTTCAATCTTTCAACTTGCAGAATATCATATAGCCTGGTATCGTGTGGAAAACGCCAGGGGAAAACGTTAAAAGCGGGGTCTGCTACTACTGGTTCTCTGAAAAAGATTTTTAAAGATTGTTTGATTTAGGGACTTTGACCCGGATCGATAGGAGGGGCGTGGTGCCCATTTGAACAAGTCGAGATCCCATTTTCCTAGAAATGCTATACCTGCCAAGTGTGTCATGCGGTTTTCAACAAGAAGATGAAAATGTAAAAAGCAATAGCTCGCTTGGTCCTCTGGATCAGGCGAGTTAAAACGACAGGGACACAAAACTACCATCTTCTCTGCTTTTTCTTTCGACTTTCTCTCGTCTTTCCCAGTTTGATATTCAATGATATGCAGTGTGTCTCCCCCCCCCCCCCAAAAAAAAAAATACAATTGAATTTTCGCATTGATAACTTTCAATATGATGAAACTGTCTGAATGCTATTTTAGGGTCTGAAGGTATAATATCTTAGCCCTATTTTGCTAGAAAATACCATTAAATTTGATTAAGTGGTCACAGAGATATGTTGATGGTTGAAAGCATGTCAAGGGTCTGATTCTTTAAAGTTTAGCACTTATGGTTGATCTTCGAACTGCATATTAATGTTTTAAAACAATATAGAAAACTTGGAGGGAAGAGATTCCTGACATGCTCTAAAAAAAAAAAAAAAAAAAATCCTCATTTCTCTTTGACCAATGAACCAAATCGGATCGGGTTTCTGTAGGTTTTGATTGATTCACTATTTTTTTGATTAATCATTGCAAAGGGTCCCACACACACACGCACACACACACACACATACACAAACACACACACACACACACACACACACACACACATACACACACACAATGCAGCAAGAAAGAGATCCGAGGTCTTGACACACTTGTCTATGAATTCATGGAATCCTGGTTTCAGACCTGGTTCGGTTCACCTTTTCTTTGAGACATATGTAGAGTCCCAATATCATCAAATAATTAAAGACATTTGGGCCGCCCTGGTCAATCTCCACCGCGTTGAAATTCTCCTCGACTTTTTCAAACATCTCTAAAAGCTCCAGGCCGTAGGTTGCAAACATTCGGCGCGGAACCACTTTACCACCCAAACGTATTCGTTCTCTTGTCTCGGTCATCGGGGGCGAGCTGGCAAGGACAGAACAGCACATTTGGTGATTAGGACATTTGGGATTCACAGTATTACGAAAACTCAACCTGTCTGAAAAATATACAATCTCCGTGTATGCACACACGTAAACATACTAGGCGTCAAAGCACACCCTCAGTGATGCATTATCCCACCATTACTGCAGTTCTATAGATTAGCTTTACGCACAAAAGTATAGTATCTCAAATTCAGTCATACATATTTACATACATATAATGCATATATGAATTTATATATGTACATATATATATATATATATATATATATATCAAAATATGAAAGTTCTGCGACGGTGTGTAGTAAATAGATATCAAGTGTAAAAACAGTCGTATAAACACCGCAGGAGCCAAAAAATTGGACTGACGTTTCGGTCAAAGACCTTTATCAAAGTAGATCTGAACATAAACAATTTGATGCAAGAAACAATTTGATGCATGGCGTCCAGCCAGCCTTTTGTTATCATCATTCGTATCTTGGCAACTTATGCGTCTTCTTAGATTCTTGCATCAATTTTTTATGTTCAGATCTACTTTGATAAAGGTCTTTGACCGAAATGTCAGTCCAATTTTTTGGCTCCTGCGGTGTTTATACGACTGTTTTTACACTTTATATATATATATATATATATATATATATATATATATATATATATATATTTATAATGCATGAATAAATATATGCATACATTTATATATATATATACTTATGTATTTATACAAATAAACTGATGTCCATTGGGATGAGAACCTCTGGGAAGAAGACACTACTATGGGAACTATAATTCCTGAAGTTAAAACAAGTTTCTACAGAGATCACCAGAGTCACTGTCTCGATAAACAGCACAAGTAAGATTGTATTTGCATAGTGTAAAATAAACAGACAAACTTATTACTTCTCCCAAGTCACAACTCACCATATCATCCCCGTTTTAAATCCACACGTCTGAAGGATTTTCTCTGTGAAGTAGCACGTGGAACCTTTGCCCTTTGTTCCTGTCACGTGAATCACCGACAACTGGTCCAGATCTTTCTGTGAAATGGAGCCATAGTGAATCGGCTTTAAGTATGCTTTAGCAATTCACATAGTGGCTGAAATATCATAGAAAACATTGATTTTTCATTCAAGTATCGATAATAACAATAATGATATTGTCGCAAGCAACAATGATACAATTTACTATCTACCATTTTTATTTTTGTTACAAAAGAAACCAGTGAGTGTCATCTGCTTCAAAGGACCTAGAGAGCATACTGGCCCTTTATTTCATAATTTATACAGAATGACATAATATGTTGTAATTGGATCTGTAATGTTCGGCCTTATTCATCATGATTTGCCGCATGACATGTCTGATTATTGTTTTAAAATTGAGTATGGCCATGATACAAGACTTAAACTATGAGCTAAAGCTTTCACAAAGTATGAATTATAAACTAGCAGAAATCAAACCTAAAATTGATAAGCATTTAATGCCATATGAGGGTAGAATAATTTGTGGATGTTTTCCAGGAGATCTAAAGAATAAACATTCACGTAACGCTTTGGAAGCGAAATTAAGAGGAAAGGGAATCAGCAGCCTACATGAAGAAATTATAGAAATACTTTCGACCTACGTGGCGCAAGAAAAAAATCAGGATTTTCTAGGCATTCCGGAGAAACAGAGCGTAGCTGCGGAGGAGGTTAAGCCCCTTTTACTGTTTTACACTTTCACGGATCGCTTCACGGATGACCACGGATCGTCATCCGTGATGTTCCGGAGCGTGCACAATCACGAATGTCCTCTCAATGCCGGAGTGAATACGATCCCAGCTGGGTGTCTACACGGACAAGTACGGTGCCTACAAGGACCGACACGGTAGGAACGCGAACTACACCGGGAACATTATATACGGAGCTTATACACGGACATCAAGGAAGAGCACGGATGCAACTGGGTCCCTTCACGATCCTTACACAGATATCCCTAAAATGTTGACAGATGACTTTTGCTTTGTAGGCACTCATTTGATACTTAATCATTCTCGGGCGAAATGCCTTCAGAGCTAAGTATGACAAGCACACCAGAAAATCTACAGTTGCCTACAAATGCTTCTGCTTGTTGACGTCATAAAGGTAAAACTCTTTGTTGCAAACTCTCATTTTGCGGCAACATCATGGTATAAAGAAAGCAGACCAAACAGAAAAAAAAAGATATTTGTGTGGGTCACTGAAGCTTGGCTTCTCAGGTGACCACTATTATGGGCAGTATGAGGGGTTAATGACTGAACTGATGGGGGAAGATGTGAGCAAATTTCATGGACTTTATGAGCTCACACTGCCAAAATGCAGGTAGAGTATGTATTTATTAATCAAGCAAGCCTTTTTTTTGTCCACGGACATGCCGGAAGATCAAGGATTATGCCAGATAACTTCACGGAGTCAACATGGTGAAGCCGGAAACAATACGGATGATCCGTGATGTGATCTGTGAAAAAAGGCTTAGTAATGTACGAGCTTCTGATTAACTCTTTAAAATATCTGTGGAAGAGGTGGCGGGGATTGAATGTCAATGTAGACTTATTCACAGAGTGCCTTGCAAGAACAAGCATAACAAAGCTCACTAACTACGCTACCAGGATAACGTAAAGATCGAAGAAAATTGCCCCCTCCCCCCCCCCCAAAAAAAAAAAGAAAAAAAGAAAAAATAATAAATAAATGGAAGGCACCAGCCTGTTCATTACACAGGGTCTTCCAGGTATGTAGGATCCGCATGTCACGGTGTGCACAAGGAGATAGGCTCTACTAGGCTCGCCTACTACCTCCTTAGATGGTGTGCTCAGGTGCCAACGCTGATTGAAGCACAGAAGGAAGGCAAGCTAGATGGCGTTATTTTTTTCCAACAGCGAACCAACGAAGCTATTCATGGACAGGGTACGGTCGCCTCGCGATATGTTCGTCTAGGTTTTGGTTGTTGTTGTTGTTGTTGTTGTTGTTGTTGTTGTTGTTGTTTTGTTTTGTTTTCTACATATCCGCATCGATAACGACAACGGCGTCAAGCGCACAAGCATGAGTTCTATAAAACACGTTTTTAGACCTACTCACAACTCATGCACGCTTCAGAAAACACAATGACTAGTATATCGTCAATCGGGCATGTTACTATAAAGCCAGTGGCGTATCTAGGGCGGGGGGCAAGAAGGCACGTGCCCCGGACGCCACTCCTCGGGGGCGCAAAAACCCGAAAAAAAAACCACACAAAAAAAAAACGAAGAAGAAGAAGAAGAAAAAAAAAAACTCTCCCGGACCGGCTGGGGGGAGGAGCAGAAAAACAAATCAAACAAATTAAGAACAAAACGTGATGATGACGCGGAAATATACAAATTTCGGCTTATTGATCGCGCGTACCAATTTAGAGTATTTTTTCAAGTCCTCAGTTTGTTAGTATAAATCGTCATCTATAAGGCCGTCACTACAGGTGTACATCTTGATTAGAATTGCAAGGTTTAATAAGCAAAAATGACAAGAATTACATGTTTCGTAAGCTGCAATACAAAAATTTTCAGCTAGATCGCCTGCGCTCGCTCGCCAAAATTTATATATAAAAAAGATAAGAACAAAACGTGATGATGACGCGGAAACATACAAATTTCGGCTCACTCGCGCGTACTAACTCAGAGTGTGTTTTTTCAAGTCTTCAGTTTGTTGCTATAAATCGTTATCTATAAGGCCGTCACTATAACTTGATTAGAATTGTAAGATTTAACAAGCAAAAAATGACAAGAATTCCATGTTTTGTAAGCTGCAATACAAAAATTTTCGGCTAGCTCGCTGCGCTCGCTCGCCAAAATTTATTTAAAAAGAGTGAGAACAAAACGTGATGATGACGCAGAAATATACAAATTTCGGCTCACTCGCACGTACTAATCTAACCCTATAAAGCCCAAGCTATTTTGACCCTTTCCAGGCGAAAGGGGGGGGGGGCACATTGTGCCCCCCTATATAACTTCTTTATTATATGATGTATGACCGTCATATTTGGCACATGGGGAGAGCAGCTCATACTCTACATGACCCAACATTTGAAATTTCTCGAGGTCATCCACTGAGGGCGCTATTTACCAAAATATAAAGACGTACATAGGAAATATGCTAAAATCATGTTTTTTCTTTTTATTTCTTTATCCCCAGTATATATGTTTCTATTTCATATCAATCATTTTCATATTTACCATAAAGGAAAAGCAAGTCAACCTTCACTATTTGTAATGGTTGAAATTCCTCAAGGTCAACATGTGGGGGCGCTATTCATTACAATGTAAAGAAATATATGAAACCTATGATGTATTGCTTGGAATGGGTACATATATTGGTATCACATTTCATATTTCCAAAATATTGAAATTTTGAGTTTACAGATTGATAATATGATAAACAAATGATATTACAGGCAAAGCTTGTGTGAAAATAACCCAAAATAAAAATGCTGTATTTTCAATTATTTCTATTATATCTATTGTTTCATGCCTATGTCATATAAAAATAAAGGAAATAATAAGAAGAGCATTTCAGGGTAATTCACAACCATTATTACTTCACATTTTGGTCCTTCAGCAAATTACAGCCAAGAAAACCCCCATTTCATCCATTATTATACTGTTAACTGAAATTGGAACAGAAAATCATGCAAAATCTGACGAACATGGTTGTCACTTTACGGTTTGCCATGGCAACCAGCAATATCGGACATAGCTAAATTATATATCTAAATGTTTGCAATAAGATTCTAGGAAAATTCACCGAATTTGGTTGAAATCGAGTAAAGGGTGTGGGAGTGGCAAACGAAAATATGATAGGGGGCACAATGTGCCCCCCCCCCCCTTGGGCTTTATAGGGTTAAAGTAGTTTTTCAAGTTCTCAGTTTGTTGGTATAAATCGTTATCTATAAGGCCGTTACTATATCTTGATAAGAATTGTAAGATTTCATGAGCAAAAAATTACAAGAGTTCCATGTTTTGTAAGCTGCAATACAAAAATTTTCGGCTCGCTCGCCAAAATTTATAAAAATTTATTACATTTAAATCACCCTCAAAAGGAGCCCTTTTAAGTGCTTGAAAAAGCATATCACGTGGACTTTTTTTAAAGTCCCTACCGGAATGGGGTTGGGGTTGAACACTTTTTCAGGAATTAGGGGCGCAATTTTCGCGCTTGCCCCGGGCGCCGTTTTCCCTAGATACGCCACTGTATAAAGCTCGGTATGCTCCCCTAATTTCCTCCTACTGTCCATCACACAAAGCATTGCACTGCATTACAAAGTATTCACTTTGGGGGACAGCTAGCCCAAAGACTAGAGTCAGCCGTGAATTTTATACGAGAATATATCATGATGGGGAAGACTGCGCATGCTCATGCGCTTTGAGTTTACACAAACGGGCTTGCATGTACTTCGGCCCAGGGTAAAAAATGAAAAATAAAAAAAACAAAAAATATATAATATGTATACATGTATATATAAACAACTCAACAAGACACAAATCCTCTCGAAAATCTTTTCAGCTCTCAACATTCCAAAGCCAAAACGCCTCTTGATATGATAATGTTCTATGGTATCAGCATTGAAATGATTGTATGACATTCGGCGCTTTCTGCAAACCAGCCCATTTGAAATCTGTAGGCGCAAGCTAGAATGGTTGATTCGTTCAGTCAAATGCAAATTCACACATCGCCTCATATTCGCTTAATACATCCTTCAGGATTTTTATTAATGATTCCACACAAATTTTGCTTGCTGTACGGTGTACCGCGGGCAAATAATATTCGTTGTTACTTTGTCATAGAATAGATATGCACTGGAAGCGTTATCTCTTATTTCGGAAACCGGGCATGAGACATTTTGGAAGATGTGTAAATTGTAGGTTTTGTCCGATTGAAGGTCTTGCTCAACACACACACCTTCGCTAGATTGCACTCACGTCCATTCCAATTTGTTTGAGAAACTTCCTTGATGTACTCGCCCGCAGATCTCGGCCCGAAGGAATGTTATCGATATTAACTCGATACCGGAGGTTCCGTCGAAATTTATCTTGCCAAAGCTGCGATGAACAAAGCAAAATTAAAATAAGAACATGGACTGAGAACAGAAAAAGTGGTTGTCTATTATTGCCTCCCTGCATGACGAGTCTTCCAATGTAAATTCGATGGGTAGGCGTGACAAGGGACATGAGACAAATTCGTTAACGCAGCTGGTCGTCGGGGATGAAGATTAGTATATATATATATATATATATATATATATATATATATATATATATATATATATACAGCAGCAATAGGTTTCCTGCTCGGAGTCCAAGAAAGTATTGTGTATGTGCGTATTTTATTATGGACGCACTATGTATACCACTGACGAGGCATCCTTTATTTCGATTTATATCTGCTTCAAAATAAAATCTCCCATTGACTTGACAAAGCCCTATGGACAAAAATTCGTCAAAACTACTGTTGTGAATTTACATACATTAAAAAATGTATACATATCTACATGCGAATCATACCTGTACAATAACAGTTTAAAGAAAAAAGATAAACTCTACAGCATGGATGCCCTCGGTCATATTTCTCCTATCCATTGAAAAAAAAAGGTTTTTTTTTTTAGTATGGAATAGTAATATTGTGCATCACTCAAAGTACCGAATCGAAAATATTTAGTTTAATCACTTGCCCTTATTGTGGTTATTCAAGATCTCTCTTTGATGTATATTATCATATCTCAGAGTTCCATGATTATATTAAATGATTTGAAATTACCTTGAAGAGGTCATCTTCGCTAAGTGCGTTCCAGTCCTTGGCTTCGTCCATTGAATTCCTTCTGTATGCTTCAATCATAAGAAAAGACAAGCATACTTATGGTGTCCGACATGCTGATGATATATCTTCTTCTGAAATGATTGATCAATTCGATAGGCTGTCATCCTGAAATTCAAATCCCTGCCAAATTTGGCACACACACAAAAAAAAAAAATCTGACCATGTGTTTTCAAGAAGAAGATGAAAATGTGAAAATTGGCCTCAATTTGGTCTCCCTCCACCCCCCCCCCCGCCCTTTATCACTTTACCTTTGAGAGAATATTTGCAAAGACTCCTTATAATTTAGAGGTTTTGTCTGTCTCTCCCTCACCCCTCCTTCCCCCCCCCCCCTCGAGAATTGTGTGATCCAGGGGGCCCCTAGATGGGGAACGGTGATCATTGAACAAATCACCCGAGCAATAATGTGGATATAAGATATAATAAAATTTGACTACGTATTCAAAAAAAAAGAAGAAGACAGAAATAAAACTTAAGGCTCTAGTGTGGACCCCCTCCCCCCCCCCTCACCCGAGCAATAATGTAAATATAAGATATAATGAAATTTGACTGCGTATTAAAAAAAAAAAAAGAAGACAAAAACAAACACTTAAGGCTACAGTTTGGACCCCCTCAAGATGGGGGCAACCCTGGATACGCCATAAATACACTTGAATTGAATTAAGATACAGTAATCAATGCCCAGGAGAGCATGGTGCGCATTTAAACAATGATATCCTATCCCCTACAGGAATGCTGCCAGCCAGGTTTGGAGGACATTCACCATGGGGTTTTCAAGAATCTATGGACCCCCACCCTCAAGCTTCAAGCGGGCTCCCCTGGATCCGCCATGAACCACCCTGAAACTACAGTCGTCACTGTTCTTTATACTCATCTACTAGTATCAACTTTGCTCTATGCTCACTTCTGGTTCTCTAGAAGATCTTAAAAGATTCTATAATGAGGGGGGCATGGCGCCAATTTGAACAAACTGTTTTCCCCCTAGGGGTGCTACCTGCAAAGTTTGTAAAAAATCAGTCTCATGGTTTTCAAGAAGAAGATGTAAATGCAAAAAGTTTGGGCATGACGCGCGCCGGACGCCGGACGATGAGTGATCGCAGTAGCTCGCTTGAACCTTCGGCTCAGGTGAGCTAATGATAAGCCAATAAAATCAATCTTGAAATGACGGGCTGAAAACGCGGTTGAAACGAATGAAACTACATTTGGCTTCTTCTTTTTAATGCAGCACCCCGAAAATGGCAAAGTTCGTCAATACAATCAGCAGTGATCAGCTTTGAAAATCTCAGAAGATTACAAACTAGCCTCCACTATATGAAATCCTACCTGATACCCAAACTGCACGGATTCTGGAGCTGTAGTCTTCCGAATGAATAGTGACAGAAGTCCCACGTTCACATCGACTGACATAAAGTATTAGCGCGCACACACACACATATCACAAAGAGAGAAAACTACAAACATGCATATTTGCGACAAGCTTCGTTGATTCATAATGACGGTGATCTCGATCGCGGAACGCCTCATATGTCTCTTTCACAAACATGACAATGACAGCTACTATTGCGTTTGCAGTCGAATTTTATGCGAAAAAAAATCGCAGAAATGCTTCCCAACATTTATAGTCAAGGCGCTAATTCCTGTAGGAGGCTTAATTAAGGAGTTCGTTCAACCCACCCCGCAGAAAAGGTTTGACCAGACAGGGTGGTAGATGGGACCTCCATGAACATCCCCAGGTAGTATGTGGTTCCAAATTGTGGTGTCAGTAGAATTTTACTGGCCATTTTTCATCATTATTTGTTGGAACAAACGCAAAGGGGTCTGCGCACGCCAAGACTATTACACTCACCACTAGCACTGCTACGTGCGCCAGTGCAGTGGTGCGTGTAGTAGTCTTAGCACACACATACTTTTTCTTCGACAAACAAGGGTTTTGCCTGCAAACTAACTTTTCACACCAAGCTGGGGGTCGGTATAGTGTAGTTTCTGGACGTTTTTATTTCGTGTTTATTTCTCCGAGTTGAAGTAAGCAGAGTGAGAGCGCATACCCAGTGATTGCGACGCCCGAATCGCAATCACTGGGTATGTGCCCTCACTCGGCTTAGCGCAATACAGCGGGCTTCCGCACAATACACAAGTTGCAACTCAGAGAAATAAAGACGAAATAAAAACGACTAGAAATAAAGACTAGGGTCGGTAACGCTTGTCGCTATTGGGGCACTGATAACACCAAACTTATCACAGTTTTTGCATTTATTTCATTAAGAATTCATCAAACCTGCATAAAACTTTATATGTACACGTTGCTAGAGATGTTGGCAATACAGTAGGATTCAATGTAAGTTATTGTACATGGTTACCATGGTAATCGGATGCCTACAGGTGATTGGTAACCCCCAAAATGCCTCCTGCTGCTGCAAACTTTGATTTTTTTTAATTTTATAGATGCAATTTTAAAAAAACACTTTTTATTGACTATTGTAAAAAAAAAAAATCTTCTGCTGCCAAGGCAACTAGTATTATCCAATCATGATTCAGCTGTCAATAACTCAAAAACTAAAGCCCATAATTTCAAAAAACTGAATGAGCATGTCCTTCCTTTTGCATATTTTGTGTACAACTTATGTGAAGAATATACTGAAGCATTCTCAAGTTACAGCAATATTTGTAAACAAAGGCATAATAAACGGCCATTGAAAGAAAGATATCATTTTCGAATAGTAAAATGCATGAAAAAGTTGCATCCGTCGTACTTTCAACACAAATTTGACTTCAAAGTACATAGGCAAATGTAGTTTTTAGTAATGTATGGACACAAATTTCCCTTAAAAATATAGGTGAATACAGAGAGCAAAGGCAATTATATTTTAATGTTAGCTCTTTTGAGCATTAACAGAGCGATGGTTATGCAAAACAATCCTGCAAGAGAGCAAAGGAAAGCAATAATTGTTCATGTCCGTAAAGGAAATTTATTCAAGAATGCAGATAAATTTCTTTGTAAAGAAGGAATACACACGTGCGCTGGATTATCCACCAAAGAATTAAACGTACTTTTGTGTTCGTTATCTTTTGTAAATATATATATATATATATGTATATATATATATATATATATATATATATAATAAAATGAAAAAATCATGATATGTAAATTTGTATCAAAACGTGCAGTAATGAATTAATGCTAAGGAGACAATGAGGGAAAACTCTTGGGCGTCTTTTCCCTTTTATCCAGGCTAATTTAACAGTGCTGAGGTAGGTCTACAATGGGTGATGTGCACGAAAGCAAAAGAAACAAATCTGTCTAAATTCCATATAATGTACATTATATATATATATATATATTATATATATATATATATATACATATATATATATTTTTTTGGGGGGGGGGGTTACCAATCACCTGTACGCATCCCGTTACCATGGTTACCATGCACAATATTATAACTTATAATGAATCCCACTGTTTTGCTGACATTTCTAGCAACGTGTACGTATATAGTTTTAGGCAGTTTTGATGAATTTTTCATGAAATAAGTGCAAGAACTGTGATAAGTTTGTCATTTTCAGTGCCCCAATAGCGACAAGCATTACTGACCCTAGTCTTAATTTCTAGCCGCTTTTATTTCGTCTTTATTTCTCTGAGTTGCAGCTTGTGTATTGTGCAGAAGCCCGCTGTATTGCGCTAAGCCAAATGAGGGTGCATACCCAGTGATTGCGACAAAAAACGGTTGTGGCGTCGCAATCACTAGTCTAGCTTCTGGACTCTTTTTACTCGTAGCCGTGATTGTACGCGACAAGCCGTATGAGGGCGTGACACCCGAGGATTGCGATTGGGCGCGCAGTCTCTCGATTATCGCAATAAGAAAATTTGCGCCCTCTCTTGGTCGCACCAAGGAAAAGGGGACGGAGCCCAGACTACGCAATCACTGGGTATGCGCTCTCACTCTGCTTACTTCAACTCGGAGAAATAAACACGAAATAAAAACGTCTAGAAACTACACTACACCGACCCCAGCTTTGCGTGAAATGTTAGTTTGCAGGCAAAAACCCTCGTTTGTGACCTAAAAAGTCCGTATGCGTTAAGACTACTACACGCACCACTAGTATTGGCGCCTGTAGCAGAGCTGGTGGTACGTGTAGTAGTCTTAGCGTGCGCAGACTCTTTCTCGAAGGATAAGGTCTTGTCGCAACTTAAGTGGCCTGTAAAATTTTATTGATACCACAACTTAGAGTCACATACTACCTAGGGGTGTTCCAGAGGGTCCAACCGACCACCCCATGCAGTCAATTTTTTTTCTGCGGGGTGGGTTGAACGAAGTCATTTTTTCTGGGTCCCTGCGCCTTGACTATTAGACATTCCGCAGAAATGTGACCAAAAGGATACAGCCAGATGATTGTCCTGTACTGAGCATTAACCAAAATTTGATCTTGATAGAGGCAAAGAAAAAAATGGCAGTCAGCGGCATAAGAGAGCCCTCCTTTTGTTTCCGAAACTTTCCTACAAAAGATTGTGACTCGTTTTATTTTTTCTTCTTTTCTAATTTCAAATTGGTTGCCATGATCAAAATTTGATCAATGCACAGTATTAGTACAAATATTTGTCTTGGCTATACAGCTGTATACGGTTCTACCTCCATGGTATAATGTACCTCTTTGGTCATATTTCTCCAGCCGATAATATATTCTTATGTCAGCCTTCTTTACGTACTTTGAAAGGCGCGAATGCATTTTCTCACCTCTCTGATGATTATGCAGTTAAGAAAATTCGCTTGTTTGGCAGACGAGCAAAGTGTAAGTTATTGCAAAGAGCAATGCCTATTCCGAGCGGCACCATGGTCAAGGACAGAAAGCTGGTATCTCACTGAGCGGCGAACGTTTGCGAACGTAGCGAATTTGAGATTCGCAAACATTTCTGACGAACGTTTGTGAAAAATCAAGGTTCGCTTTTGCCATTAGCGACAGTTAGCGACTTTTAGCGATGTTTAGCGACAATTAGCAACACTTGAGCGAATGTTTGCGGAAGGTTTGCGAAACACAGGTGGCGACTGTTAGCAAATGCTAGCGACAAATTTGCAACTGTTAGCGACAGTGTTGCAAATATTAGCAACTATTTGCAAATCCCTTGCGACAATTTGCGAATGTTTTGGGACCTGGAAAAGTACCAGGCGATATATAGTCAGACTCATAAGACGAACGTACAAGCTTCCACTGCATTCTTGTGACCACCGTTCAAGATGGATTTCCAGAACATGGAAATGAATTTCTGCCAAGGAGAGGCTCAACGTGCTGCTATCCTTGAAAAGCTGCTTTGCCTGGCTGCTGCTACAGCTATCGTACAGCTTAAGAGAAAGAACATGGAGAAAAACAAGAAAGGAAGAAGAAAAGAAAGACTGTTTGGGTCAGAGAGTGGTTGTTGCAGAGGATAGACTTTGGTTAATATGAAAAGCTTTTGCAGCAATACATGATGGAGATGTCAAGAGCTTCAAGAACTTTCTTAGAGTGGAACCTTGCCTGTTTCAGGAGCTTTTATATTGGAACTATATGGTTACTTGTTCGCTAGCAGTGGCGAATCAAAGACAAATGTTAGCGACACCGTGTTATGACCGTTTGCGAATTCTTACGAGTGTTTTGCGAATGTTTACAACTGTTAGCGAAAATACAAATTCGCAAAGAAATTTTGAACATGTTCAAAATTTCTTTGCGACAAGAAAAACTGCTTGCGACAATAAACACCGTTTGCGAACTTTCTTGCAACTGTTAACGAACCTTTTGCAACCCTTTACGAAACCTGACGAAATCCCAAATTCGCTATGTTCGCAAACGTTCGCCGCTCAGTGAGATACCAGCTTTATAGTTCTTGTTAGCATAATAGAAAATCATTCAGCCATATAGACCGTATAGTCACAGTTTGATAGAAGAATAATAATCCCCTTGCTATACCGAAGGGATCCCTGTGGTTTCACATTCAAACGGTTTGTGGAATAGTTCAAGTATATTTATACTTAATGCCAGATGACTGTTGTGAGTGCTGTGCCCACTGCAACGCAAGAGACCGGACCAGCGAGAAGCGAGAACGCCATTGTAACGGTGCACATCACCATCCGTTGTACTTGTCGCAACGAAAGGACAGAATTCAATTAAAGGGAATGTACTTTGGCATTTTCTGTTATATTATTACATTTCAATTCAATTCAATTCGATTCATTTCACATCTCTTAAAATGCACAAACACAGACGTGTATGTATAAATTATACAGATCGTGACACGGAAATATGCACAAAACAGTTTTATTTCAAAGCGCAAAAGTAGCCTGCTACCATATACGGTTGTAGTATGAAAAAGTAAAAGAGTACAAAATTAATATGCAGCAGATGTGAGGGAATGACAAAGGCCCGTGGCCTATCAGAGGTCAAACCCTTGGTGGACTGCATTTTTTTAGCTTGCATTATAAAAAAAAGTACATGTAAATGCCACAAGAACGGAGATAAGAAGAAAGACAAATCATGCAGGCAAACAATGAAGATTAAAGACATGTTATTTTGTGGGAAGACAACGGTGACATTGCAAGAATCGATTAAAATAAAAGAAGTTTATATACTGACAAAAAGCTGCAGCTGGTAATAAACTCGGAAAATTAGCCTCTATGTACTTCTTTCGCCAAGCAAGATCCTACGAAGATTCGATGTAGAACAGATGCTCTTTTACACTAGTTATTGTATGTAATTTAACATGCAGATCGATTGCTGTCCGAATAGCTTCCGTTTCCTCTTAATACCCATTGCGATATACTTATTCTGTGTGAGCTGTTATTTTCAAGAGGGTTCAATTTTCCCAAATTTCGCGAATCACAGTTGGATCGCGAATTTAACAACACGCGAAAATGTCTCGATGTGCTTGGGTGACAGTGCAGTTATGTTAGCGTCGGCGTCAATTCGCGAAAACAACATCTCTCGTAAATGTCTATGACCTCCTCATTCGCGAAAATATCTGTACGTGAAAATAACAGCGTATACAGAGTAAGTATACTGTCATCGCTATGCGCAATTACTTCACCCGGTGTCGTGAGAAATGATTCAGTACCTTAAATAATGTATAGGTCCTACTGTTGACCTATACAAAGCATAGCAGCAATCACAGCGAGTGTGCTAAACTGCTATAGCACCCAACAATCTGACAATTCAGGGTGATCAAAAAAGCTGGCGTCACACTGTCCCGAAAGTCGCACGGGATGGCCACTCGAATACGGAAATTTCAATTCGCGCGAAGATGGTTCCGGACTATTGGTTCCAGACTGTTGGTTGTAAAAGCTTATCAATAGCAAAAGCAACTAGACTTGGAATTTGTCAAGACTGACAAATTAGGTGATCCGATGTATTCAGAAATCAACGATTTTAGTCCTGATCCCATAAAGCATGACCATACAGGTTTCATCTGTGTTTAGGGACATTGGCCGTACGTGTGATGTTTGGATTCTCGTTTAGAAAATGGAGTCAGGTCTGTCATCCTTGGTACCAAATTCCGTATACACTGTAACGAAGATACAGAATGAAGTATGTTTGACCATTGACCCTACTTTGAACAGCCAACATGGCATCTGAGCAAAAAGCTTTAATTTTAGCAAAGATTTTCGACATGATTTCGACGTCGTATGAAAAAAACGGAGGACACATAGCTGTAGCGCAAAGTCTCAGCTACAACATATTAAAGTCTGGGAAATTCTCTGAAATTCACGGAAGGGTAAGTGAGCTAGTGATCGATAAAGACAATCATGTCAATTTTCACATCTAGAAAAATTCCCTCCCATAGAGATAACACGTCGTAACGAAGATAGAGAAAAAAAGTACATTTGACCTTTGACCCCATTTTGCTCAGACAAGATGGCATCTGCGGAAAAAGTGGTTATTTTGTGAAATGATTCTTGTAACATGGTCTTTGCGTGTGCAAAATATGGGAAAGATAGGACATGGTATTGTATTCACCAAGATACAGGATAAAACATTTATGACCTTTGACCCTAATTTACACACTCAAGATGGTGTCTGATCAAGTAGTTATTATTTTACGAAATAATGTACGTGACATGAACAAAACGTGTGCAAAATATGGAGGTGATAGGAGCTGTTTCTCTTGAGTTGTTGCAAAGAAAGTTGCAGAAAGAAAGAAATATCGCAGTACATCGAATATAAGCTTTAATTTCAACCACGTTTTTTTACGTAATCCCGACATCGTATGAAAAAGAAAGGGTAAATTTGCGATAGCGCGTAGTCTCAGCTATAACATATTAAAATCTGGGAGAAATTCACCGAAGGGTAAGTGAGCTAGTGCTCGATAAATACAATCATGTCAATTTTCATATATAGAAAAATTCCCTCCCATAGAGATAACACGTCATAACGAGGATAAAGAAAGAAGTACATATGACCTTTGACCCCGATCTGCACAGACAAGATGGCATCTGAGCAAAAAGTAGTTATTTTGTGAAATGATCCTTGTAATATGGTCTTTACGTGTGCAAAATATAGGAAAGATAGGACACGTATTCACCAAGATACAGGATAAAACATTTATGACCTTTGACCCTAATTTACATACCCAAGATGGTGTCCGATCAAGTCGTTGTTATTTTATGAAATAATGTACGTGACATGAACTAAACATGTAAAAAATATGGGGGTGATAGAAGCTGTTTTTCTTGAGTTATTGCAAAGAAAGTTGCAAAAAGAAAGGAATATGAAAGTAGATCGAAGATAAGCTTTAATTTCAACTAAGTTTTTGGGCGTGATTACGACACCGTATGAAAAAATGAAGGGAACATTAACGATAGCCCAAAGTCTCAGCTACAACATATCGAAATCTGGGAGAAATTCACCGAAGCATAAGTGAGCTAGTGCTCGAAAAAGACAGTCACGTCAATTTTCATTTCCAGAAAAACTGCACTCCCATAGAGATAACACGTAAACTGGTCAAATTTGATAAGATTACTTTCAATCCATTTTTACGAGGTGATGCCGTCATCCAATCAAAATATTGTTATTATATTAATGAAAGATCATTTAATAAGCTACAACATACTGAAATTTGGGTGAAAATTGGCGAAGAATAAGTGAGATACGCTCGAACAAACTTGAAATTTGATGACGTCATTTTGGAAATTTACTTTTTTCATTTTATTAAGAAATTTGATATCTTTTAATCATTTTTCCAGCATCGCCAACTCATGAAATGACATGTACAACTCATCAGCTTTCAAAATATGTAAAGAAAATGGGGGGTCACCGTCCATCCTGACGAGTAAAATCGGATTTAAAATTGGCGGTTTTTTGGCATAGTTGCACTGTATATCGCCATTGACGCGCGCGCGGAATTTCAACTTTGACGGGCCCGTATGACGTCATATTGAGTTGGATCGACTTGAAACTTGATATAAATATTACTTGACATTTCAGGCATCCGATAAGTGTAAAAAAACGGGAAATTTCTATTGCATATGAGCTGTGCGTGCGTATATGTGCGCGCGCGTACGCGTCCGTCCAATTTTTTCAATTTTTCAAAAAATGCTCCAAATGGTCTGAAACGTATGCAAAAAAAAATTGAGCTTGATTGGAGCATACAAATATTTCAACGCGCGCGTACGCGCACGTCTTTACGATGCGAGGAATTCTGAAAATATGGGTAGAATTCCCTTGAATTGAAATTTATATGACGTAAATTTCATTGAGAAATTCCACTCCATTAATGAGATATGATTGAAAATGTGTTTTCATATAATGACGTCATAGTGACGTCACGGTCGACTGATCACTACGATTTTACTTGACATGTCGTCTTTGGGACATGATACACATATGGTATAAGTTTGACATTCATAGGCAATGCACTTTCTGAGCTTATCTCTACACAACTTTTGCGGAGAAATAAAGAAGAAGAAGAAGAAGAAGAAGAAGAACAAAGAATCAGTACAGATACAGAAGGTGATCCGAGAGGATTCTCGGATCACCTAAATATGACCTTATATGTTACAGCCTGAGAAAATCCATCGGCGGTTATAATGCTGTTATAATGGCGGCAATATTCTTTCAGTTTGGGCAATATTTTTTGGTATCTCCCTCAAGGCCAGTCAATATTATATAACGATTTATCTTGATCCCGAAAGGCGCTGTTAGCTTCCAGCATCGATGACCCCCCCCCCCCTCCCAAAAAAGAAAAAAAAAGCCAAAGAGCATATCTCGATAAATTCAGTTTGAGAAGAAAATTTGAATTTCGTCAGTCGAGCCGTCAAAGAAGTCAATCAAACTGAACATAATCGTTAAAGCGAGTAAAGACGAGCTCTATGAACCTGGATAGCTGGAGCACTGACGCCCAGACAAAGGAAAATGCAGTTTCACTCGTTTCACTCAGTTTAACTCGGCTCTTTCATCGATATTACGACAAAACCTTGTATATTACGAGTCACACTATTTTGCTTTTTAAACTGTCAAAGTATGGCTTGAATGAGAGTACGCTCTCATGCATGGTTCACCAGTTACTTTACCGGGAGGGAACAATGCGTGTCTGTCAATGGGGTAATGTCGGATTTTAAGTCTGTTCAAACAGGTGTACTACAGGGGTCACTTCAGGGACCGTTGTTGTTTTCCGTTTTCATTAACGACATATTGTGTCATTTGCCTTATGACAGTAATACCAAAGTTTGTTTCTTGTGGACGACACAGCCGTGTTTGTCCTCTCGAAGAATAGCATTGTTTTCTCAGAGCTGCTTCAAACGGAAATGATCGAGAAAACTCTACGTACAAGTGGTTGAACAAATTAGTACTATTAACATGATAGGCTCCAAACGGAGAACTACGGTCATTCCACTTTCAGTGAAGCATGGAATCGAACCGATCAAGCAATTGAACGATTTTAAGTACCTTGGTGTGATAACAGGACAGTCACTTGAAATGGGCCAACCGCACTGACCACACTGTACAGAGAATTTCTAGGACGATTTGTTAACTTTTATGGATTACTCGGTTAATATATGATAGTGTAGTTATGATTTTACCCCATTTCTGTGAATGATGTAGGGAAAACGCAGCCAGTTGTTACATAACAAGGTTGCAGAAGCTCCAAAACAGATGCGCTAGATTAATTCTCAATGTAGGTTTTCTTTAACCCCACACAAAATAGCTTAAGAGATGAAAGTGGCAATCAGTGACGTAATGAATCCAGTACTAATATTGCGTTTTTACATACAAAATTGTAAATGGACTAAGCACAACCTTTCATTATCATGGATCTAAAATTTGGAACAATCTACCTGATTTCATTCGAAACGTTACATCTGTAAACTCATTCAAATGTCATTGCAAAAGATTGATAGACTGTAGATATCTCATTCGCAAGCACAGGTGTGTTTGTGGGTGTATAAGTGTGTGTGTGCGTGTTTGTGTGTGCGTACAGTATGCGTGTGGGGGGAGGGCATTTCGTAGAATCTTGGAATGAAGCGTATTCTAGAGGTAGTTTATCAATATCTCAAAGGCAAGGATTTATCACATTGATAGAAAAGGATGGTAAATTGTATAGATTCTTTGAATTTTAGAGTTATAGACCAATTACACTCTTGAATGTTGATTATAAGATTCTTTCAAAAGCATTAGCAAAGAAAATAAGAAAATTTGAGTGAAGTAACACATATGGATCAAGTGGGATATATAGAAAACTGACATTTTGGAGAGGCAATACGATTAATAGACGATATGATTTTTCATTGTTTGACATACAATATTGATATTTATTCAATAGCTGTTGATTTTGAGAAAGCATTCGGTGTCGCACTCGTTTTTATATACTGCATTAAAACGTTTTGGATTTGGCCCATCATTTTGCTCTTTGATAAAGATTATGTCTACAGATAAGCAGTTGTGTATTGAATGGGGGTCCTCCACGGGATATTTTAAAATAGGACGTGGAGTTCGTCAAGGTCACCCAATTTTCACCCTATTTGTTTTTCCTTGTTACTGAAATTTTAGCACGTGCTTTGAGAAGAGAGAAAACTTTGACAGAATTTAATGTGGGTGATTTTGAGGTAAAGCGAATACTATATGCTGATGATATGACAATGTCAGTAAGGATGCTGAAAGTTATATTTCAAACGTTCTTTGAAGTAAGTACTGTAGTCGAAAGGTTAACATGGATAAAACAAAAATTTGGTTGATTGGTAAGAATATCGAGGATAATACAATTTCAATTTGGAAATGTAGTTTGAAGAAATATTAATACAGATTTTAGGGATTGTTGTTGTTTTCATCGGATAGGAAAAGAAGTGATGAATTTGATTTTGAGGAAATATTGAGTAAAATGTAAAGATCAGTGGGGTGGTGGAAGCAAAGAGACCTTACTTTTAATTATGCAGAATTCGGCATCTGTAGTCCCAAAATGCCCCTTTGCTGAAATTCAAAAGATTTGTTTTGATTTTGTTTGGAAATGATTGGGTTAAAAGGATTATAATGTATCAGGATTAAAGATGGTGGTTTAAGGATGGTAAATTTTGAATTGTTCGTAAAACTCAGAGGTAAAACGGTGAAAAGACTCTTGTATGGGGAACGAAACGAGTTGGAAAATATATTTTATTATAGTTTTAGGTCAGAAGGGGGTAGAAACATTTCCTTTGCAATTATGAGGCCAAAAAATATCAAGACGTCTTTGTTTAATTTAGAATGTTACAAGCTAGGCAGGATCAGCACAACTGCTGATTACTTATGTATTGCTTATATACACAAATATCAGTATGGATACAGCAGATTTTACAATAACCCAATTCCATGTCTTATTGGTCGAATGGCTGGAGAAATTATGCAATACAAATCTTCTCTTTTTTTCGGCAAACGATTTTCACTGTCAAATATAGACATCGATAGACACCGAAGTTAACTGGGAAGACACAATAGACCGTGTTTTCACATAGTCGGACTCACACTTGCGAAACGGCACTCAGTATTGAATTCTTATTTGTTTGATGATAATACAAATATATCATATTAAACTCAGTGTTTTCGAGAAAAGAAATGAACTGTTCATTCGCAGAGTGCAACAACACGCTATCAGTAACGCCACTCCTTGCTTAAATCAAAGCATGGATGATTCTTCCCACAGGAGTAACAAGAGGAACCTTTTCCTCTTTAAGGTCACTGGCGTGCATCGCTTAAATCTGATTCAGGGGATCTCCTCTCAGTCAGATAATGCGTCATGGGAGACTGCTAAAAACTGCTAAAAGCAGAATGGGAGGCCAAAGATTGGCTCGCTGTGTCCGGAGGATGGAGGAGGGGGTGGCGCGCTCCATATGACTTGCTACGCACTCCCGTCGAAAATCACCGCTCATTCTTGTGGATTAATCACATAAATGCGATATATTTTAACTTGTATTCCTTCTTGCAAAGTAGTTGAGTGTGGGTTTGTTGATGTTTACCAATCATTGTGAAAAGCATTTATCAAACTTGGTAAATCGGATTTGATAAAATAACGGGGGGAATGTCATTTTATGTAGCGACGCCTGGCGACGCATGTAGGGCAATGTTTGTATACCCGGTACATGTACATTCTATTTTTTCCATGCCATATTCGTGAGAAATATGAAATAACTTTAAGATTGACAAAACTGAATTCAATACTTTAATGCAGTCCTTTTCAGGGGGTGTTTCATCAATTTAGTCAGCGCTGACAATTTATCAGTAAAATCCTTGGTTTTGATTGGCTGAGAAGCTCTGGTCACTGACTGATACTATGGTTATTGTCAGTGACTGACGTACTTGTCAGCGCTGACAACTTTCGTGAAACGGTGCCTAGGACTATATGCCTGCATACGCCATTTAGCCTACATTTATGATATTTAGGTCCCGTTTAAGAATTGCAATGAATACAGTAGTATGATTTTTTTTTCTTTCATTGTCTATTTGGAATTAAGCATTGCCATACTGACGATAGTCACATTTTGGGGTTTTTCGCAGTCTCTCAGTACATGTAAATCACACCCTCTTTATTAGTACTGATCCATTTTTGGTGCATCATAGGATTGCAAATTTGCATGTATCATACATGTCTAAATGAATAGAACCGACTTCCTTTTTTTTTTCTGTGTAAGTGTGTGTGTGTGTGTAATTGTTTGCTCTTTTTTACACTAAGAGGATTAGTTTAATTTCTCCCCATTCTCACTGGCAATACAGAATTGCATTTTACGGTGTAGAATCTTGACCAGGAAAGATGGCATTAAAGACATTAGGCCTACCAAGCAAAATCGACGACACAAACACACACAAACACACACACACACACACACACACACACACACACACACACACACACACAAACACACACACACATACACACACACACACACACACATGTAGGAGCATGTTATGCCCATTCAGCCCTCTTCCACTTTTCAAACACAAGGCTATAGGATGAAGCTTTTCTAAACTGCTCTCTACATTTCAATGTTTGTTTGTCGTTTTGAAATTAATGAAACCCCAGTCATCTTTTTTTGCATGACAAGTGTAATGATATGCTGCTTACTTCACAAGATGAGCAAGTTAGACAGGAACTGGTTAGTCATAATGTGTTCTTTGATAGGGTGCACTGCAACCCATATCTCTGTGTACAAATGTAGTCTGCAGTGTGGTCACATACATAGGGTATGCATGTACAGTAGGCATGCATGTTAGTGGGGTGCCCTGGCACTCAGTCATTTCAAATTCATGCAAAAGTTTCAATTTTGGTACCAAATTGAAGGTTATGATCTGTAGAACAATTTTCGTTCGAGTGTCAAGCATGTATCATAAAAAATTCAAAATGGCGGCCAAAATCCAAAATGGCCGCCAATTTCAAGGTTTTTTCGCATTATGACTCGTAAATCTTGTACTATTGAGTCTAGAATGAAGATTTTGCTCTCTATACCTATGATTGCATATGTCAGGAATTGAATACGAGTAAAATGAACACATTTAGAGCACATCTTCAATTCAAAATGGCCGCCAAAATCAAGATGGCTGCCGTTTTCAAGCTTATTTGCAGTATGACTCGTAAGTCTTGTAGTATTGAGTGTAGAATGGAGATTTTGATCTCTATACCTATGATTACACATGTGAGGAATTGAATAAAAATAAAATGAACACAATTAGAGCACATCTTCTAGTCAAAATGGCCGCAAAAATCCAAGATGGCTGCCATTTTCAAGCTATTTTGCGTTGTGACTCGTAACACCTGTACTATTGAGTCTGGAATGGAGATATTTGTCTCTACACCTTTGACTACACATGTGAGGAATTGAATATGAATAGAATTAACGCAATTAGAGCACATCTTCTATTCAAAATGGCTGCTAAAATCTAAGATGGCTGCCATTTTCAAGCTATTTTGCATAGCGACTCATAACTCTTGTACTATTGAGTCTAGACTTTAGATTTTGGTCGCTATGCCTATTATTGCACGTGTCAGGAATTGAATAGAAATAAAATGATCACAAGTAGAGCACATCCTCTATTTAAAATGGCCGCCAAAATCCAAGATGGCTGCCATTTCAAGCTTATTTGCTTTATGACTCGTAACTCTTGTACTATTAAGTCTAGAATTTACATTTTGGACTCTCTACCTATGATTGCATGCATTATCAATTGAATGGAAATAAAACGAACACAATTAGAGCACATCTCCAATTCAAAATGGTCGCCAAAATCGAAGATGGCTGCCATTTTCAAGCTTTTTATATTTGCAATGTGACTCGTAACTTTTGTACTATTGAGTCTAGAATGGAGATTTTGTTCTCTATACCTATGATTGCATGTGTAGGGAATCAAATAAAAAAAACCCACACAATTGGTGCATGCATTCAATTCAAAATACCAACCAAATCCAAGATGGCTGCCACTAGTCCGGGAGCCAGCGGGGGTCAGCCTAGCTGAAAAGGTTACCAATTTTTATGTGTATAGCAATTTAGTACATATGCCCCTGAGTATGGAAATGCACGTCTGGCTGGTCATCGGTGGTGGGTGTGGCCAGGAGAGCCACAAAAAGGACCCCCCAAAATTAGGCTAGCCTAGCTGGAAAAGTAACCCCATAAAAACCACTGGAACTTGTTCGTTACATTTACAGGATAAATGAATGACCATTGCCAGACGTTTTAAGTGGTGGGGGGTAGCCGCCAGACGCTCTTAAAGGCCCAACTCCAGCTAGGCTAGCCTAGCTGAAAAAGTAACCTCATGAAAACCACTGGAACTTGTTCGTTACACTTACAGGATAAATGAATGACCATTGCCAGACGTTTTAAGTGGTGGGGGGTAGCCGCCAGACGCCCTTAAAGACCCAAATTTTTCCAGCTAGGCTAGCCTAGCTGAAAAAGTAACCTCATGAAACCCACTGGAACTTGTTCGTTACACTTACAGGATAAATGAATGACCATTGCCAGACGTTTTAAGTGGTGGGGGGTAGCCGCCAGACGCCCTTAAAGACCCAAATTTTTCCAGCTAGGCTAGCCTAGCTGAAAAAGTAACCTAATGAAACCCACTGGAACTTGTTCGTTACACTGACAGGATAAATGAATGACCATTGCCAGACGTTTTAAGTGGTGGGGGGTAGCCGCCAGACGCCCTTAAAGACCCAAATTTTTCCAGCTAGGCTAGCCTAGCTGAAAAAGTAACCTAATGTAACCCACTGGAACTTGTTCGTTACACTTACAGGATAAATGAATGACCATTGCCAGACGTTTTAAGTGGTGGGGGGTAGCCGCCAGACGCCCTTAAAGACCAAACTTTTTCCAGCTAGGCTAGCCTAGCTGAACAAGTAACCTAATGAAACCCACTGGAACTTGTTCTTTACACTTACAGCATATATGCATGACCGTTGCCAGACGTTTTAAATGGTGGTGGGTAGCCGCCAGGCGCCCTCAAAGACCCAATTTTACCAGCTAGACTAGCCTATATATAGCTGGAAAAATAACCTCCTGAAACCCACTGGAACTTGTTCTTGTGATACACTCAAAGGATAATTGAATGATTGTTGCCAGACAATAGCCGCCAGAGGCCCCAAAGACCAAACTCTTACCAGCTAGGCTAGCCTAGCTGAAAATTAGGAAAGTAACCCCATGAAACCCACTGGAACTTGTTCTTACACTTACAGAATAAATGCATGACCGTTGCCAGACGCTTTAAGTGGTGGGGCGTAGCCCCCAGACGCTCTCAAAGACCCAATTTTACCAGCTATAAGCTTCACATATTTCAGAAAATGATAGCAGTGTAATTCCATAGCAATACCGCTTGCTTGCGAGTTCACCTGTCTATAATCTATGCATGCCTTATTCTTTTGTTCTGCTTCCTTGAGCACCAACTCATGCATTGTTATGGTGACTAGCTCTCCCATGTCATCATCCTTGTTCATTGCAATTTGTTCTATTTTTTGAAAATGTTCTTATTCTTCATCCCAATTATCACAAATTCTGAAACTCTGTCCTCAGTATAACTAATTCATAGTTGTACAAATGTAAAAATCTGAGAATCACCCGGAGGTCTCCTTTAATAAGGGAGTTTCTTTAGCGCACAGGGAAACATGATTTGAAATATCAATAGGGCAAGTGTTGAGACGAAATACTGTAGAAATATGAGAATATACAGTGCTGTGGTTTTGGTAGAAGAAATAGGGTATCTGTATTTGTCCTCAGTGATAACCAAAAAACTTATTTGGGAAGAATAATAGACATCAAAAAAGAATTGCCCAATCAAACATGTCAGGATTTTTCTCAAACATCAGTGTTCTCATTTTCTTTGCAGTGTAAAACAAAAATAAAGAACAAAATAAAACAAAACAAAAAACAGGGCCGGGTACAGTATCCTGATGGAAATTGGTAGGATGGGCGTAAACCCGCGGGTATTATAACATACTGACGTGAAAAAAAAAAACAAGACCAAAAACTACTTTCTTTCTGTGCCCTGGGGAGAAATATTCATCAATTGCATTTTGCAAATGTTGAAAATCACAACTTTTGATAAAATTGTGTCCTACAGTAATCTCTTCTTATATGAAGGCTTTTTTTATAATTAAGTTTCTTTCCTCTATGACCATGATAAAACAAACCCCTGATGATTAAAACAAAAGACAATCAAAACTTGGCAAATGAACTCTTTGGACATTAGCAAAAGGGAATACATTAACAGTTTTTGCAAACACTTTATACAATTGTCTAATACTCCATCAAGCTCATAAAAAATACAATTCTACTGCAACAAGAAATCCATTCAGTAAGACTCGTCCTCGGTGTACAAAGCTTAAAATGCCAACTTTTTAAAAATAATGCCCCAGCTCTTAAATTTACTTTAAAAAGGGGAAGTAAAGCTCAACACCTTTGGCCTATGACTTTTTAGGTACCGTATCACCTTACGGTTGAGGAGATGGGTAAAGAAAAAGTATTAACGAAATAAAACTTATAGGAACATGCTTCACATGACCTCACCGTTTTCTTCTCTTAAGAAAGAAACGAAATCTGAAAATTGTTCAAGAGTGTTTTTGAACATAGTACATTGCAAAAGCAGAAAAAATCAGTGTTTTTAAGAAACATAACACACAACAACAAGGAATTCCTGTCGTGTCTAGTATTGCACGTTTTTGGTTTGGAGGGTTTTGGATGCTAATATTTCAAGACAAGTTTATGCTCCGGCACTTCAATGAACTTAAATGTAAAGTAATGATCAACCTCTCTTGCCAATAAACTCAACATTTGCTGTTCTTCAGTAAAGCATATGACAGAAACATATGAGAAACATGTCTACAATTCATATGAATAAGCTCACAGCAACAACAAAAATAATATGTTATCTATAAACTAATACTGCATGTACTTAGTTTCGAGGGATTAAGATGCAAAATGTTTAAGCCCCTACGTGGCTACCAGCAATTAAACATCCTTCAAATTCTTTAGCAAATGAGCTCATGTGTATCATCTTCTTGTTGGGAAGACGAAGATGAGTAATGATAAAATAACCAAACTATCAACTTTCCTTAACATGTTTTACATGAAATCATTATTGCCTTCTCGTAACGAAATTGAAAAAACCAGAACATCTGAAATTGTTCAAAATCGCTTCTTGACAACGATGAAAGCAAAGGAAACTTAGTGTTTGTAACCACTATGACACGTGTCTACAGATCTGTCATGCTCATAAGAAACGTAACTCACAGGAATATAATTTTATACAGTGATAAGTACTTGGTTTGGAGGACATTTAGATGCCAACTTTTCAAGAATAATACACCAGCACTGACACTAACTGATGAAAAAAAAGGAATGCTCAGCTTCTTTATCCAATTAGCTCATAGGTAAATCCTTGTAGTTGAAAAAAAAAAACCGAGTACACATAAAAATATAGACTTCCCGTAACATGTATCACAGGTCATGATCTCCACATTTGCTCCTCTTAACTTAAAAGAAATAAATATATATCTAAATTTGTTTTAAATGACCTTTAAACAATATGAAGAAAAAAATTCTGTGTCTGCAAAGGCTTGACACGTGTCTAATACTGGGTCACGCTCATATTAAACGTAGCTCACAGGAACAAGGAATTCACGTGTGCATAAAATAATACTGCAGAGAGGGTGCAAAGTTGAACCCTTTATTGAGGGTGTGAAAATGTTCCCTTGGGTACATCTTTCCACCCACACTAAGTTGTGCTAGATTGCACCTCTTCTTGAGGGTGCATCTTTCCACCCACACTAAGTGGTGCTAATTTGCACCTTTCTTGAGGGTGCGATCTTGCACCCTTTACCTTTCGGCGCACCTTTGCACCCCGTGTAGCCTTTACATCTTGGTGCAACTTTACATCCTTTCGTGAGGGTGCAAAGAAACACCCAAAGTTCCAAGATTGTGCCTTGTTTTGAGGGTGCAATCTTGGAACTTTGGGTGCTACTTTGTGCCCGCAAAAAAGGGTGAAAGTTACACCCTCGGGAGCAACTTTGCCCCCTTGAAAAAGGCGCAACCTCGTACCTTTAGGTGCAACTTTATGCCCGAAGGATGCAAGAATGTACCCTCTCTTGAGGGTGCAATCTTGTGCCTTATTGGTATGACTATGATGTTGCACCTATGTGGTGCTTATTTGCTCCATGACTGCTGCAAAATTGCTCCTTTAAAGGAGCAAGTCAGTGTCACTGCCCGCTCCTTTATAAGGGCAATATTGCCCATCATCTCAAGGTGCAACTTAGCATCACGTAATCGGGTACGATTTAGTTCCTTAACTACTCTAAACCTTGAATAGTGCGAACTGATGTAAGCCTATTTGCTCAGTATATAACTTATGTTGTTGTTGCACTCTGCAAAGTAAATAGGATTAGTGTAACTTGGATCTTGTGAATCATGAAATGTGTGTGCGTGTGGAATTTGTGAGTTGTGAAAATGTTAATGTAAAAGTTAACTTAGTTGTGTTTGAATAATATACTGAAACCAAAAATTTACCCAATTACCTTTTCAATAAGGTGAGCACTATATCTATCAAACACTTAACCTTCTCGGCAAGAGTATACATCTGCATGAAGGAAGAGGTGAAATTATGATATGCAGTTGTCTGGATACGTTTTATTCAAAACGTTCTTGAATGCGTACTCATTCACATAATCTATAAAAATAACATACTTCTTACCAGTACTCAAAGCCTCTAAAACAAGAGCATGCTTCTTACACTTCTAAAGTATACACCATATCTTAAAAACAAAATGTAAGAGGATTTAAGAAGCTGTTTGTATGCATTCAAACGAATCCATATTTCTATCTAAAATCTAAAACTTGTCTTGTAAAAGGGGAATTCGTTTTATAATGACGATGCCAATTGTCTTAAAGTCCTTATCACGACATGTCTTGGAGTTCACGCTTATTAAAAACATGAGATTCTTGGCACGTATCACTATGGTTTAAAGAATTAACTGAGATACGCATACCGTATACGGGCATTTCGATGAAAACATTTAAATACAAGGTGCTGTAAATAATATGAAAATCAAACTTGATACCAGCCCTTATCGGCAACCAATAGAGACTATGGAGGACTGCAGTTATAATTGTGTTCAGATATTGTTTTGGGTGATACACGCATGCCGACTGATTTGGGATCAATTCGAGTCCATCGAGCTGAGATTCCGGAACTGCAATGAGCAAACCATCATTATGCATAACAAAGTGACTGAAAATAATGCATGCACCAGTTTCTGTTTCGTTGTTCTATACACAGAAAGTTGTTTCGTTTTCCAATCCTGTGCAGGCACACAGAGATTTACAGAATTCAATCATCTTTGGCTATAACGCCATGGTCGCGTGCAAAATGAATGCAGCTTATCTAACTTAACCTGTAGTTACTGAATAGGGGACTATTGTATATTCAATTTATACATTATTAATCGGATGATAGAACCTGTCAAAGAGTAAATTGCGGATATCATATACCATTGTCAAATTCACTTTCTGTTCTATACATAGTATCAATGGAATGTTATGAACCACTTCAGCATTACCAATCATTATCATAATTATTTCCCTGAAACGGCTGCATTTGTATGAGCGGGAAGAGTTTGGCATCATACATAGCAAGAGTCGTGACTTCAAAACTAAATACATGTATTATACAAGGTTTTAGGACACTTTGAATCATGCCCCCCCCCCCAAAAAAAAACAAAAACAAAACAAAACAACAACAACAACAACCAACAACTTAGTGAAATGTTGTACAATGTATGCCCTACTTCCATTAACCTACGATCTTTGACCTTTGAATACATGGCCCGCATTTTTTCAGCGAATAGGCATTTGGATGCAACTTAGGTATTATATAAAAGAAAAAATGTTTTAGGAAAATACATTTAACCACTTCAGAAATAATTATGGAACAAATAGCAAAATATTGACACGTTCACTTCTTCCGTAATGACATGACAGAAAACTTTCCTCACCGAATCGTTCTACCGTAATTCATGAGCAAGTCATGGATATAATAATTAGTTCGATTAAACGTATACATTGAGTCATTGCAAAAGCATCTAATGAAAAGTATGCTCCAGAACTACATCATTGTCATTTATTCTATAGCACTAATAATATAGAGCTATTGGTCCGCCATATTGCGTAACAGGTCGTTGTCCTCCTATCACTATACCACGTTTGTTTAGCAAATAAGGCACAGAATTTAATTTTGCACTTCTTGCCAAAGACTCTAATCTTCTTTACCGCTATTCTTAGACATGTATGCTGGTGCTGTATGAATTAGAAACGGAAGCTTACAAATATTCACCATCTAACAAGGCAAAAGCGAAGTGATGTCTCGTCCACGTATCGACTTTGTGATTACAGAGATTTTCAAATGGCATATGCCTAGTTCATTGACTTTTTGACTGTTGACGTAGTCGGACTTCACCAATATTAACACTTGACAGCAATCATTAGGTGATCTGAGGAGTGAATTTGGTGGTCATATAGCTCAAAAGTGTGAAAAGTTATCGAAAGAACACCAGAATACTATGTCGACAGTGTTTATCAGGTGAGATACAAACATAGAACAAGTTCCAGTGGGTTTCAGGAGGTTACTTTTCCAGCCAGGGCTATAGTCTAGCTGGTAAAATTGGGCCTTTGAGGGCATCTGGCGGCTATACCCCCCCCCCCCCCACTTCTTAAAACGTCTGGCAACGCGACCATGCATATATCCTGTAAGTGTAAATAACAAGTTCAAGTGGGTTTCATTAGGTTATATTTTCAACTAGGCTAGACTAGCTGGAAAAAGTTGGGTCTTTAAGGGCGTCTGGCGGCTACCCCCCACAACTTAAAACGTCTGGCAATGGTCATTCATTTATCCTGTAAGTGTAACGAACAAGTTCCAGTGGGTTTCATTAGGTTACTTTTTCAGCTAGGCTAGCCTAGCTGGAAAAATTTGGGTCTTTAAGGGCGTCTGGCGGCTACCCCCCACCACTTAAAACGTCTGGCAATGGTCATTCATTTATCCTGTAAGTGTAACGAACAAGTTCCAGTGGGTTTCATGAGGTTACTTTTTCAGCTAGGCTAGCCTAGCTGGAAAAATTTGGGTCTTTAAGGGCGTCTGGCGGCTACCCCCCACCACTTAAAACGTCTGGCAATGGTCATTCATTTATCCTGTAAGTGTAACGAACAAGTTCCAGTGGGTTTCATGAGGTTACTTTTTCAGCTAGGCTAGCCTAGCTGGAAAAATTTGGGTCTTTAAGGGCGTCTGGCGGCTACCCCCCACCACTTAAAACGTCTGGCAATGGTCATTCATTTATCCTGTAAGTGTAACGAACAAGTTCCAGTGGTTTTCATGAGGTTACTTTTTCAGCTAGGCTAGCCTAGCTGGAGTTGGGCCTTTAAGAGCGTCTGGCGGCTACCCCCCACCACTTAAAACGTCTGGCAATGGTCATTCATTTATCCTGTAAGTGTAACGAACAAGTTCCAGTTGTTTTTATGGGGTTACTTTTCCAGCTAGGCTAGCCTAATTTTGAGGGGTCCTTTTTTTGGCCCCCCTGGCCACACCCACCACCGATGACCAGCCAGACGTGCATTTCCATACTTAGGGGCATATGTACTAAATTGCTATATACATAAAAATTGGTAACCTTTTCAGCTAGGCTGACCCCCGCTGGCTCCCGGACTACACTTTCAAGTTTCCTTTTTTCTGCATCATGCCTCATAAGATTCATACTTATGCTATTGGTAATAACAGTCTCTCCACCAATTTTATTTACTTGTATGAGGAATTGACTGCGAAACAAATAGACATCATGGGAGCATATCTTCTTTCATTATTACATAAACAGTTGCTCTAAGAAATCCGTCCACAATGCATTAAAGTAACAGAATGGTTGACAAGTTATCCAAATATACATATTTTTGTGGTCGCATTGAAAAATGTTGTAGTCTAGCAACTTCTGGCATGTAAACACATCTGACATGTGCACTTCAGCTTTGTCTTAACACATTTGCACTAAGAGCAGGCATTTGGGCAGGTGCACCTCGCATCCAGGTGAAAAACATCCTTAGCGAGGAGTAGCATGGTCCAAATGGGAAGCAGCTTGCCATCTTCTTTTTTCCATCCATGGTTCATTGGCCAGGTTGTTGGCAGGCATCACTAACATTAAGGCTTGCTTCCAACGACGCTTGAAAACTGGCCTAGCGCTCATAGACCTTTCATCAGCATACAGCACAGTGTGGAGACGAGGTCTCCTTTTGAAATTTTCTCAAATCCTGAATTGCCAGACTACTCTGCGCTGCTTGTCTTTGGTCTAAAATTCAGGGTCACTCTGGGTAAACAGACCAGCTCTGTGTTGGTTCTGTGTTGGTTCCATTCCTTTTCAACATATACATGAGTGACATGCCCACCACTTCATCCAGGAAATTTACTTATGCAGGTGACCTCGCCCTTACATCTCAAGGAAGGTCCTTGGATGACATCAGCCAAGTCCTAACCCAAGATCTGAAGACAATGGAGGAGTACTTCACCTTCTAGAGACTTAGCGCCAACCCTTCAAAGACTACCATTACTGCTTTCCATTTTAGTAACCATCTTGCCAAAGCTAAGCTGAAGGTTGCCTTCTGTGGCAAGCCTGGAAGCATAAGGAGTTTCCAAAGGACCTTGGAGTTATGTTTGACCGCACTCTCACTTACCAAGAACACCTAAAGAGAGTTGCAGACAAGTTGAAATCACGGGTCAACATCATCAGGAAACTTGCAGGCAACACTTGGGGTTCAAAAGCCAGTACTCTCCGTACTGCAACACTGGCCCTCGCCTACTCAACTGCAGAGTACTGCTCGTCTTCGTTGGCCAAAAGCTGCCACACAAAATGAGTGCACTCAAGTCTACCCTCTTCACTGGCTACCTGTTTTGGCACACATCACTCCCCCCTTCCCACGCAGGATGGAAAGGATGGTAAGTGTCGCCAATGCCATCAATGCTGACCCTGACCTCCAAATCCACGACGACCTGAACAACTTGCCATCAATGCGCCTGAAATACCGCAGCCAGTCTAGATGTTCCTTCCATAACGCTGGAACACATTGACTCCAAAAGTGAATGGCGCAGATGCTGGTCTGATGCTGTCTCAAACATAACTCAAGTCACGTGCAACACCATCACTGACCTGACTTTAAAGCCAGAGGGCTTCAACCTCCCTCAGAAACAGTGGCTTACCCTAAACCTCATCTGAAACCTCCATGCAAGGACATATGTCACCGTCTACACAAATGGGGTTCTCCATGGCTAGCCCAGCGTGTGACTGGGGCCATCCTTTCCAAACTCTGTGCCACATTGTGGAAGACTGCCACCTGCCGAAGTTCCCAGCAGGGCTCAAAGAACTTATTCAAGCAAGTACGCGATGCTACCCTGAACTGGATCTGCAGCTTAGATATCAACTTATACTGTAAGTCTATAACCCCTCACCTACGACAGGAGAAAAGATAGACATGTGGGCTGTTACCCAGGCATTCGATTGAAAAACAATTCTCTTAGATGTGGATACAAAGCATCTCTGGATGGAGGAATTCTCTCCACGTCCATAGTCTTCTGTGAGAACAACTTCACTTGGACGAGGTCAACATCATTGTCTTCACGTGATTCAGTAAAGTAAAGGATTGTCAACAATACTTACAAATTGTCCCATGGGAACGGCATTTCATGCATCAACATGCAGCGGGATCGCTTACCCTTGAACTTGAAGGAAGAAGTACTATCTGATCCAGTTTATGCGTGGAAAAGGGTCATGGCATGCACACTGTCGCACCCAGGTTTGTGGCTATACTGTTCAGGGAGACCATTTAGTTGTATTTCTCATTTTGAAGGAGATCCAGATTTCTTTAGTCGGTTTCGACTAGAGCGTTGATGTGATGGAAATCACTTAGAAGGATTGCGACATTAGTGTCTCCAGTATACATCATACCAAGTGATGAAGAACAGAGAGCATTGGGCAGATGTACTACGACGTGTGTCAATTTGCACTGATCTATCGGTGAACCGTTTCCAGCATGGAGCACTTGATTGCCTGACATGACACAGACACTCTGTCATCAGCAAAATGCTCTCCTATGATCTTACTGGACAGGAATGAGAATAAAGATCCTCCTTGTTGCTATCATTTGCTAGAAACTTTTGACATGACAATTTCCCAGAATTATTGCGGAACCAGATATTCGTCATGTGCCCTTTCCAAGTTATTCTCTTGTCCCTCCTTTGCTTGATACTGGTCCCAGACAATCTCTAATCTTGATAATCACTTCAAGTTGTGGCAAATACCTGGGCAGAACATCTTGTTTAAATCTGATGAAAAGTTGTTGCCTCGGACAGTTATACCAGGAAGTGAGCGTATCAGTGCTACACCGTCGATGATAATGATGTCGTAACAATCTGGTGCGAGTGGTTCCCTGCTGACATAAATGGCACTATCTTTTGTATCTTCTATGCCAACAAATCTGACTTGGTACAAGAGTTGAGCTACCTTTCGGATGACAATGTAGGTGGGTGTGGGGAAGATTCATAATGAAAAACTGTTCCCAATCCCCTCCGCGATAGTATAGTAGGAAAGGTCAGCTGCCTTTTTATGCAAGGTTGTACAATGCTTGGTCAACTACCAACACTGGGACTTGGTGTAGGTCGGGGTGCGCAGTTTTCTCTTTCACCCGTTTCACTCCATGTGAAATCATTCATGGAGAGGCGGCCTTTTCATGGTAAAGTGGCAAGGAGGCTTCAATGTTTTGCTGCTTTTTTTTTGGGGGGGGGGGGAGGGGGTCCCTGGTTGTCCAACAGTGTTGAGCTGCACGGTAGGAAGACTATGACGCTGGAGTGTGCATTTTTTTATCTTAGGATGTCATATAACTGCAGTCATCCATGCCTGTTCGTGCTGTTTCTCCTCATCAAGCAAATTCGTTACTACTGCAAACGGTTGCGCATCTTTCATGGGAGGTTGGGTGACAAAATCTTGGCCCACTGGTGGTGCAAACATATACGAACGAGGAAGGATGGGTAACCCATCCTTCCTCGAACCCATCATGGGTTCACTGCTACATGTTCCTGCTTTCTATGAGTTGATTCGTAAGCATTCTCTGTCCAACCCAGGCTTTTGTGATGAGTTAAACTGAAATATTAAGACGCCAGTTCCCTGGAAGGATGAGCTTTATTGCAGTCCCACACCATGGTGTGGGACTGTGATCCAGGTTATCCAGGACTGAAACTGTGAAAATGTCTTGATGCAATTTGTAGCACAGTCTATACAAGTTTTGTTCCTTGTTTAATCTGCAACAGCCAACGACAGCCTCTGCAAATCTAGATTCAGTGCTAAGGACTTTATTGTGTGACACGCTGAGACTATACTTGTTAAGTAGTTCCACCAAGGAGGTTCGAGAGAATGGAGCCACATTGTCTTATTTTCTTTGAAACAATGTTTGTGAAAGAATTTACGAAATAAGAATCAAAATTACTCGACTGGACTTGCCACTAAGCTTACATGATAATCTGTAAGGAACTATACTTGATCATTGTACCACGGAATGAAGCAGAAAATGATAAAATCTGCTTTCCTGGAGGACACTGTTTCAAACATTTTGCATGATAGAGCTCTGATTTACACTTTTTCACATATTTCTGGACAGGATTGATTTTAGTTATATGATTATGTTTTATCATTAGGTGAAATTTCAGGTCTTTGATGATTTGACTGTCCATCTATTGAAAACTGACAGCTCATTATATAATTCAAGCCAGTTGGAACACCATGCTCTTGAACTTCCTTGGTTCTACAGTCCAGCTTCTTGCTCCTTGTTTGGGAAAGCAATCTGAGGAACAAAAACACTGGAAGAGGCAGCTCACAATTCAGATTCGCAGAAAGAGCAGTCATATTTAGCATGGCTTTCTGACTCACAGAGTATCTTCCGGAATTCTCTTTATGGCATTGATTTGGGTTTTGAGAGGAGTTGACGGAAGAAATACAGATGTTCTTTGGAACCTTTTGGGGAAAAAAAAAATCACCAAACCTGAATGCGGTTTCTTCATCCCAAACAGCTTTATTGAGAATAAATGCTGCCATTAATAATATACAAACTTGTACGTGCTGCCTCATCCACGTGGTGTTCGAGTTGCATCTGATATGACCTTTTTAGCATCTTTTAACAAACGATTTAAACTAGGTCTTTCCTCTGTCAAACTAGGGATGTGTTCTGGTATTCTTTCCTCTAGGCGTGTATGGTTGACAGTTTTCTTGATCACATATTGTTCTAATGTTTCAGTCATCATATCCGTCACATCAGGATTTGTACAACTTGTTGTCTCAGATAGATGAAAGCAGGTATACTTTATCACAATAGTCACGTGGGTGCGCTAGCAGTTCCAAGACCTTTCTTTGGAGTATAATGCCTCTGTAAAACATGGAGGTATTGACCCCATATTCATCGGATGTGCTGAAAATGTATTTTAGGACATTTCTGGAAGATTTTGCTGTAATTCTTTCCTCATTATCATTTCCTTGTGATTATTTCATTTTTATATACATTTTGTCTCTAAATAATTATATTTTTTTAAGGAAAAAAGCTTAAAAAATGGAATTTATGTAAATTTATGCAAATTAAGCAAAAGGCATTGATTGTTTTTATTTCTAAATGTGTCCAATAATCTCATTACCCTTGAAAATATCAGGTTCAGCACTTAAATCACTTCAAATGGAGAGTTTTATCCAAGTTTTTGACAAAAGTCTAGAAGTTGGCGGCCATCTTGGATTTTGGCGGCCATTTTGAGTATTTCTTACTTGTGTGCTTGACACTCGAACCAAAATTGATCTATAGACAATTACCTTTACAATGGTACCAAAAATTAAACTTTTACATCAACTTGAACTGAAAATCAAAAATAACACATGCAAGGCCCCCCACTATGTGAGAGCATGAAGGCTGAAGGCAAGTATAGCATATGGAATGCCAAATGTGCATAATGAAGGTGCAACGTATGGAATGCCAAGTGTGCACATATTACAACAAGAATTCTGAAGCTGATCATTAGCTTCTAAAACTTTTGTTGGTTTTGTTGTGGACAGAATGACTTGACTTGCTGATATCTTTAAAAGAAATTAACCGCCATAACGCGCGACCCTGACATGTGCTTCAATGCCTATTGTAATTGGTGTAATGTACATTGCACTAAACCCATGTATAAGTCCACAATTGGATTAACCCATCTGGTTTCAGAGTGGCGGACAACGGGCGGGGAAAATCATACCAATTATGAAAAAGATAGACAAGCACGCCAAAAATCGACACAAACAATCATGGTGTCTGCCATCTATACAGATAATGTCAGTCAGGACCACACTATAGCATTTATATAAGACTGTATATACTTTTTTTCCTTTCTTAAAGGTCTAATTTCTGCATGCAGAGTCATCAAATATAGAGAGAGGGAAATTATGCAAGCTGAAAATTATTACTGCTAATGCTCTTTATTCAAAATGGATACTGTCCAGGATAATTATCATGACATGAGCCTGTTTTAGCCAGATTACGATATATACAATTTGTTTGCATTTCAGGCCCAACACCTGACCAGTAGACAGGATAAAAGGGTTTCCTCTTCTCATAATAGGACATTATTTTAAATAAAATGTATATGTCTACAGCACCAATGACATCTTAGGCTACCAGATTTCATCACATATTAACCCCTTCCATACTGAATTCTGAAATATCCATAGACTCAATACACAGGCTAATAGGTTCCCTTATGGAACAGGTTAAATGTAAAAATTATCACAGTCACAAATCTGCTGGTCTTCATTGACAGTTTCCCTGTGTTTGCATGCATGCTGTAAAGTTATGATTCGAAAAACCCAGTCGGTAAGAGTTGGTTGGTATTTGTGTGTGTGTGTGTGTGTGTGGGGGGGTGGGGGTGTTTGATAAAAGAGCAGCAAGTCAAAGTGCAGAACAAATGGAGGATGAATCCATAGATTATGAGTCGAGTAAGTCGATCATGTGACAAGCTGCTACTACTCCCTAGCATCTTGACGCCTGTGCATTCACACACATATGCACACACACACACACACACACACACACACACCCACACACACACACACAAAATGCTAGCTCATGTGTGGATGTGATTTTAGCTTACACAAAAAGTCACTGAAAAGGACTGTTAAGCTTTGTGACTATTAGGTACATTGGTGAACAGAGAACTTGGGTGTGAAAAGGTCATCAGTGGCGTATGGATCAAAAAAAATAGAAAATCAATGCAGAACATCAAAGAGGTGTTGAAGAAAAAAACGATGTCTGAAAATGCAATATGCACTCGGCGGAACATCAAGCTTCGATGAACGTTATCATGTATTGTTGCTCACTGCTGGCTGGCTTTTCATTGAAGGACACAGGTACTATATTTCTGTGCATTGCTCTTTATATTTACATGTGACTGAATTTTCACAATATGTGCCTTTTCCTACATAGGCATATGTAGAGAATACCAGAAATATGAGAAACATACAACCCGTTACTCACCCCCACATACACAGTACAACATACATTGCTCACACACAGCGCACACACGCTCATAAATGCTAGATAGAGATTGATGACATTATGGAAGACTGGCTCACTTTATATAGGGAATCATCACTGTCATTATAGAATGAATCTACATGACTCACAATCGACCATACAACAGCACAATAATTAATTACTTATAGAAGAAGAAGGAACAAGATATTCTGTAAAACAATATGCTATTAAATAACAATCCTTGCCAACACATAATGCAAAAAAAAAAAGAATGATTATAGTGGAGAGATACCCATCAAACAGGGGTAACGTTTTGAATTGTGATATAGTATATATAGGTCATATATTTTCATTGCAAATTGCAGCTCCTTCAAGAAACAATGCCCAGTAGCACCCAATGAACAAGCTTTGTTACTTATTAACTGCCATATCATCAAGACACCTGGTGTCAACAGCAATATATGTGTTTAACCTTGTAGCAAACTACAGTCCAGTTTTTGTAAATTGGTATATGCAGAGGGGTGGATCTTTCCACTTACCTGGTACATATATGTTTCGACATACAGTCTGTATACCAATGCAATTACTCTTTTAAGCCTTGTCAATGCCTATGGGCAAATTAATGTTGTCAGAATATTTAGAATGGTTACCGTTCGTGTAGCTGAGTGAACTCCCATACAGAACCCTTAAAGCTTCAAGAATGGAGGCTACAATAACTTCATCTAAATTTTGACATAAAACATGTACCACAGTGTAAGCTTAGGCCATCTCAAACTCAAAACCCAGGTTTGGTATATTGGTATAAACTATATATGCAGGGAGGGGAACCTTCCACCTCCCTGGTATATCATGTTTTGATGCATAATTTGGATAATTTGGATCACATTTGCTTTATATACATGTAGCTCGTGAATGCTTGAGGGCACATATAAAATGTAATTACATGAATAACATTTTTGTAGATGCTTGTAAGTATGGTCCCTTCCAACATCTTCCATCTTGAATAATCAAGGCTACATTTATTGTTTTTTGTCTTTCTATCTGATTTTTACATGTAAATTTCCTTTTGTGCATCAGAACATGGGTGAATGACATTCTGTCAATAGAACTGTAGCTGTAACAGGTGGGTAACTATTCAGTGGAGGTCTTTATTTTTTCATGTAGGGCAGACGAATATTTATTCTTTTACAAGTAATTGATATAGACTTATCTTTTACCATTACTATAAAAAAACAGATAAAGAACTGTGAAAACAAACAAGGTACACAAGCCTTAGAAGTGGCTGGTTACAAGGTTTTAGTACACACTTATGAAATAAATAGGGTACAGGAAAGCATCGTAGCATATTAAAGGAAACTTGCACACATATACCAATCAGTCAGGTTGTCAAATATACATGTCGTGCCGCTTTATATGTCCTTAAGTGTGTTCAAACTGTCAACAGGAGCATGGAGAACAGACACCACTAGGAGAGAATACTGGAGTGATACGGAAAGGAAATATTATCACACGGTTGTGAGACTACCACATTCGTACAAGGGGACTGTTAAATGCCCTACGAATCAGAAGAAACATAAAATGGATGACCAGAGTGGCCCAGAAGTGTGGTCAAGGACACACGAAAACTTTTATATCAGAGTCCACTGCAGATACCATCACTTGCAGCTTGGTATTGATACACGCAGAGCTTCGAGTAACGCTATCTTGGTAACCAAATTCTCACAAGAATGAGCAAAAAATTGTGTACGAGCTTGCCCGCTTGCAATACGAACAACTGTCTCTCATACAAGTCAAAAAATTCAAGTATCTCTGGCTGGACGATGACTCATTTCCATCTTTTCGTCCTCTCTGCATTATGGCTTCCCGGCGTCAACACCAGCACTTCGTCTGTGTCGAGTTGTGCTGAAATAAGATAGAATAATGGGCAGAAATGGAACAAGGTTTGGCTATGTACGCTGTACCTCTTCACCACACATCATCATCATCTCATATTTCATTAAGATTTATATTCATCTGTTCACAGAATGGGAATTAACATTCGCTTAAACTTAAATGCAATTCTGGAAGCTGGTGTATATATTAAGTCATATGATATGTTGGTTCGAAGACGAAGTGAATCACATATGTCATGAGCATGATTAAGCAAATGGCAAGTCAAATCATCTGTTCTAGCTCATTGACTTGAGCGCCCAACGGTGATGAGTGACATAAATCACAAGTTCAGGGGGAAAACTACTTGAGATTTTATTGTTGTTGCTGTTGTTGAAAATTTGTTTCAATAAGTCATGATTTCGACAAAATTCAGTGGAAATTGATATGCTAAGACAGCATTCCAAGCTATCATATTGTGATTATGAAAGTAAGAACACAAAATGGGTATAAGTATACCAGAAAAGAAAATAAACCTTGAAAAACCACCACAACAATAACAAGATTAACGTTAATACACGACAGGATTTTTAACTGGTACAATGTATTCATGCCTGATTTCATACTCAATTGTGTTGAAGGACATGGGTTGGTGGGGAGCTACATAACACGCCTGAATGCTCAGTGAAAATGTTCTTCCTCTTTTGGAATCAACGTAACGGGAGAAAAAAAAAAGGCCACAATTCAATTTACTGACTTGGTAATAATTCTTCGCTCACAAGATGAATAGAGCTGGAACATGTCAACATGCTTGCATGGGTAAGAGCACAAAAGCCTTTAAACTTGGCACTGCATACAGAGTTCAGAGGTCATAGAAGTCTTTTATTACAATGTAAACCACACAAAACAGAAATCTGCAAGTCTGAGTTGTCTTTGAGTAAGAATTCTGTGAACACCAAAGGGCATCTTACCCGACAAGCTCAATGTTGTCCAATGCCCATTGGTCGTGGTTCTCTCCATCGTGGCGAGGCTGCCACCACCGGAAGCGGATGCCCAGGCCGCGGGCCTCTTCGGGCAGGTCATAGGTCACTCTCGTGGGCTGGCCGTAGTCCTCCGGTTCGTGGGCCTGGACTAGGTTCCAGTGGACCCCGTTGTCTGGACTGAACTGGAGGAGAACCGACTTGGCCCGAAGGTTGGGTGAAGCCCAGTTGATGTGACACGCAGAGTTATTAGGATCGAGACTGCCTATCTGCAGGACATATCCAATCTCACTATAGGCGGAATAGGGGGAAGAATTCAAAGAAATAACTTTTCTCACCTGAAAGAAACAATTCACAAAACTGTCTGAATTCAAATTGAATGACAAATATTTTATACAAGCATCACAACGTGGATTCCTAGTTACATTTAGAATGATGTGAAATTTGCCTAGTCTGGATTTGCAGCCACAGGAAATGGTGATCAAAAGGTTTACACTGAATAAAGGGATGCATCTGATATAACCAGCTTCATGTCAAGCACAAACAGGTGTCATCTCAATTACAGCCACTGTCATGAATGGATTGACAAATATCAAACGGGATAAATCTTACACTCTCTTCCATGGTACCCTGTATCTGTGTTTTAAATTGGGTGCATTGCCTCTCTTTATATGTAACAAAAAAAGAAGAAGAAAAAATACACAACAAATAAGGAAAAAAAAAAATTTACATAATTGTCTTTCAAATTTTTTAAACAAAGGTTTACAGAACACCATACTGCTTGCATTATAATTGCTTGATCTGCCATCTAAAAACATGGGGGATAAGTATTTTCATTGACAGTGTGAACCAGGCTAAAATGACTAAACAAAAAGACAATTAGTGTCTGGCTTTCACAATATAAACAAGAGACCCGCGGGTCTAGCGCTCACCTGAGTATCGCAAGTTCACCTTTCACGCAGTCACAAATCTAAATTAAAATTTGACCAGGCATTCTCAAGTAGAAGATGAAAATGTACAATAAGGGCCCAATTTTTTTAAGATTCCTTAATTTGGGGGGATTGGGGCCCCCTGGGGCCCTCTGGGTGGGGCATGGTGCCCATTTTGATAAATTGAGATCCTGACCCCCTAGGGATGCTACCTGCCAAGTTTGACAAAAATCCATCATGAGGTTTTCAGGAAGAAGATGAAAATGTACAATTCAGGCCCCCATTTGGACCCTTCCAACCACCCCCCCCCCCCCTACCCAAGAGGGGCACCCCTGGATCTCCTATGAACAAACTTGAAACTACAGTCACTAATGTACTCACTCATAATATTATCTCAGCTCTATAACTTCTGATTCTAGAGAAGATTTATAAAGATTCCTTCATTTGGGGGGTTTGGGACCCCTGGGGGCCCCCTGGGTTGGGCATGGTGCCCATTTTAACAAATTGAGATCCTAACCCCCTAGGGATGCTACCTGCCAAGTTTGGTGAAAATGGGTCATGGGGTTTTCAAGAAGAAGATAAAAATGTACAATTTAGGCCCCATTAGGACCCCTCCTCACCCCCTCCCCTGGGTCCCAAGGGGGGCACCCCTGATTCTGCCATGAACAAACTTGAAACTACAGTCATCAATGTACTAACTCATAGTATTAACTTAGCTCTATCACTTCTGGTTCTAGAGAAGAAGATTTTTGCGGATTCCTTAATTTTGGGGGGTTTGGGCCCCCTGGGGGCCCCCTAGGTGGGGCATGGTGCCCATTTTAACAAATTGAGTTCCTAACCCCCTAGGGATGCTACCTGCCAAGTTTGGTGAAAATGGGTCATGGGGTTCTCAAGAAGAAGATGAAAATGTACAATTTAGGCCCCATTAGAACCCTTCCCCACCCCCCTCCCCTGGGTCCCAAGGGGGGCACCCCTGATTCTGCCATGAACAAACTTGAAACTACAGTCATCAATGTACTAACTCATAGTATTAACTTAGCTCTATCACTTCTGGTTCTAGAGAAGAAGATTTTTACAGATTCCTTAATTTTGGGGGGTTTGGGCCCCCCTGGGGGCCCCCTGGGTGGGGCATGGTGCCCATTTTAACAAATTGAGTTCCTAACCCCCTAGGGATGCTACCTGCCAAGTTTGAAAAAAATCGGTCTTGGGGTTTTCAAGAAGAAGATGAAAATGTAAAAAGTTTACGCACGACGCACGACGGACGCCGGACGCCGGACGAAGGGCGATCGCAATAGCTCACTTGAGCCTTTGGCTCAGGTGAGCTAACTAGAGAAGCACTCTGAGAGCGCACACCCCTGCCAAGCAGCTCATTTCTAGCACTGATCTTGTTTTTTTCGTGTGCGTATGCAAACATCAAAAAATGCACAGCTTGAACTCCCAAATTCATTGACTCTACCTGTCAAAATATCAAAAATCCTTCCAAAAAACCATACAAATTCCCTAATCACTACCAAAATTTAATCTACTGTCCCTTGGGTCATTTTCAACCTTCCTTGTAAGTTTCATTCAAATCTGTTCACAACTTTTTGAGTTATTTTGAACACAGAGAAAGAAACCAACCAACAAACAAACAAACACTGATAAAAATATAACCTCCTCCCTTGGCTGAGGTAATTACCTGTCATTTTAAGGAGATTATGAAGTATGTCCTTCCATAGTTTTTAACATCATTCTATACGTAGCTAGCCATGATTCTGAAGATGTCTCAATCAAATGTATAAAATTGAATGATATAAACATCTTTGAAACATATCATGTCAAAAATGCAGGATATAATCATATCACAAAACCAGTTTATCCCACTCACATTAACCGCCTGGTATCCAGCTCCATGGTAACAGCCTGTCTCAAGCCACACCCACTGAAATAGAGGGACATCCCATGGGCGTGGGGAAGGAGGGGACTGCATCCTTGGCCCTCCTGCCCTCCGTCCACCACCTTCCAGGGGTTCAGAGATGGAATGAGTCCCTGGTCCACCCCATAGCGGAAGAAGGTCGGTAGTCCAACTGCTGGGGTGCAAGAATCTCCTGTAGACAGGGGACATGGTCAGCACAGGAGTTTTATTTTATGGTACCAAAGAAAAAAAAATACACACACACTGCAGCGAGGTTTTCTTCACTTCAAAATTGTTGGAACATTGAATAATCTCTGTGCATTGCTGTTATCTTATTATTCTCAACAAAGGTTTATTCACTCCATGTCACTCATGCATGCTCACGCCTGGAAATACAAAGTTGTAGGTACAAGAACCTATGTGCAAATAATAGAGTACTGGTACTGGTATTTGCTTTTATGACTTCATTGCAACATAAAGTAATCATACTTTGTCTTGCAGTTTTATTGGCCATTTTACAAATGAATAGAGACAGATGACTACTACTAAAAAATTACTGATAAAAAAATCCATAAAACACAATTACAAGAGCTTTATCATATCCTACGGCTTTTTGAACTATTGTTAACCCACTGAAGACTAGTCGCGAGTATTCTTGGGGTGGGGTAAATGGGAAATAATTCATGTCACAAGAAAAATCAGTTGGTCTTCAATGGGTTAATAAGAAATCATAGGCAGTGCCATTGATTGACTTCTCTTTGATGATAAAAAGGAAGAGTCTATTGATGCTTCTTCACATGACATCCATATAATGACTTCTAGCACATCACATCACCATAATCACATCCAACTTTCGTTGTCCTTTCCCCATTATCTCATAAAGAACAAGAAACACAATTTTAGCGCTTTGCAACTGTACATTGTTCAACTCTCATTTTACAATTCATTGCTGGTACATCATAACGTAAAAAACAAACTTCTATTTCTTTTCATTTGAGTCCTATTTGGTCTTATACCGTTGTACATTTTGGAATATAATTTACCAAATGAAATTACTAACAGTTCCTCAAATTGGCAACACATTTCAGATGACTGAAATTATACATTCCTGTCTCACATCGGCAATTTTTTGTATTTTTTCCTCATTTTCTACACTTTCAACTATTTCAACCAGTTCCATCTAATCTTTCTGAAATATACGATTTGAAAAAAAAAAGAAAAAAAAATAGAAGAGATGCTCATTTCATGGGTCAAAACCATAACTTCTGCGGCAAAATTACGTCGGCACATCGTGGGTCAATACACTGAAGTCTGCTCTGAACACCTACCTTCATATCCCTGATCACACAAACATCTTGCCCCTTCTGTACATTGCCCATGACCACTGCACAAGTTGGGACACTTCTCTCCAATGTACACGTCGTCCACTGCCCACGAGGGGGCCAGACTAGAGGCTTCTCTTTGAATCCAGCGGAATTGGGTTGTGCTACGTGTGCAGGGTGAGAAGTGAGGAGAAAACAATGTTTGATGAATTTCCTTGCTCATCTCTCCTTGCCCACCCTAAAAAAATGTCATACTTTCATTTATGGAAAAGGCTTGACATTACCACTTGCCTGCTTGCCCGAAGCAAGTAAGATTTTACGTCGGTGAGTAAAATTATGAAAATGCTTACGTCGTTAAGTAAGATTTTGACTTAAATATGAAAATTACGAGCTCCTCAAGTCAATTGATACATTGGTGCTTATTTTTCAAGCAAGCTCTTTTTTTTTTCTTTCAGGTATTTACACATTTGAAGGCATTACTTCCTATTCAACAACAGGTAGGAGCTGTTCATCAGAAATTTGTTGCAATCCTTTTATCAGATCAGCAGAATTCGAATAAACACTTAGCAGGAAAAGTTAGAGTAATTGAATACATTGCCTTCCAGCAGGAAGGAATGGTGTGCAATGAATTTAAAAGCTGTCCTTGTCACTTCATTACCAAGTCATTTGCATGAATGTCCCTACACTGTATGTAGTTGTTGTGCAAACAGAAACAGAGCAGAAAATTTCCCTGAGAGTTTCACAAAAGACTAATTTTGACCTCTTGGAAGATTTGCAACAACATGTTATATCTGAGACTCACTTTAAACAGCGTAATGAAGATACGGTATGCATTGAAAACAAGTCAGTATAAAGGTACTTTAAAAAAAAATGAACTAAGGATGTTATGTGAAGAATACTTCATTCAAATCTTCATGGTTTTGACAAACATAGTATTATTGCATGACTTGGTGGTGTTAAGATTTTACCAGCAGCAATGATATGAATATACAATGTACAATGTACCTGTTGATTCTGATTCTGATTTCTTTTTTCTTTTTGATTAGATTATTTTCCTTCAAAGCATTTGTTGATAATCATTTTTCCTCAGAGCTCACTTGCCTTCAAATTCTTCCTATAGATACAGAAGATTATAAGATTTTCACTATTTTTTTTTTCTGGGGGGGGGGGGGGGTGGCAATCCCTAATAATGAACTGAAGGAGATAGAAAAGAGACTAAGTTGACCCCTATCTAATTCTCCAAAAGTCTGTCCGTGAGTACCTTGAGATGGCATCCTCTGGAAGTTCCAGGGTCACTCTCTCCCATCGGTGGAACTCATTCTCCGTGTAGGAGCTGCCGTCGTGGTATTCAAACGGATCGCATCTCGGGTCCTCTCCATCTCCCGGTAGGCACGCTGGTCTCAGGACTTTCCACTCCGTCTGGGAGGGATTGGTGGAGTACTCCAGCACGACTGGATGGTTCAGGGTGCAGGAGGGGTTGCCTTGGCAACCAACAACAATCTAATACACAAGGGGGGAACAACACAATGCTTGAAATCATGTATAGTGACACATAGTGAATTATTGCAGACACTGACATTAACAAGGGAGACCTTAATTAGAAGTTCATGGTTTCTGAAGTGCATTGATAAGATAAATTAACTATGTCTGAGCTCTTTTGATCAGTGCAGTTGAGTATTCTGATGTCGTTCTGTGAATGAGGGACAAAAATGGGACATACTTTTGTAATAAACATTCTTGAAAATGAAGAAACTCTTACAGTGCACTCCCATTATAATGAACACGATTAGAATGAAATTCCGGTCACAACAAAGTAAAAATCCAAAATGCAACATTATCCGCTCTATGTTTTTAATTGCTTATTTGTTCCGTTATAACAAAATTTCGATATAACGAAAGAAAACTGCTGGTCCCGAGGACTTTGTTATAATGGGAGTCCACTGTACAATCCTTTCACATAATCATCTGACTTGGATACATCACCACATTCATGATGCTGCTCTCTGCAACATCATTTGAAAAAAAAATAAAATTAAATAAGATAATGCCTCCGGCACCACTCTGTGGCAGAGGCATAACAAAACACACACATAAATACCCTGTACAGGTAATAATTTACAAAGGGAAGACACAAGTACAAGTAATTCTGTCCAAAAACAGAGTAAAATTTATATGAACATATTGTACCATCTTTTATCTCTGCAAAGCAGCATCTCTCCATATACATGTAGCTACATCCTGCGAGAAAGGACCATCATGAAGACTTACCTTAAACTGTATCATGTAGTTCTTATCGACAATTAACTGTCTCGTGATGGCAGCGCTGTCATACGGCGCATTCCTCTCATTTGACCAGTAGAGGGCGCTATTGCTCTGGCGGCAGACCCCAAACTCTTGGCGGCCGTAGGGATGGAAGTCCCAGAGGAGTTGACTGCTGCCACCATCTTCAAAGGACTCCAGGAGGGTGCTTGGGTTGATCTCAGAACCACCTTTGGTTTTCATCACCGTGGCAACAGAATGGAAATGGAAGAATTGGGTGAGAATATGCAATCAATTGAAGAATTAAAAGAACGGAAAGAAAGGAGTAATGCAAATGTAATAGAATATGATTTAATGAGAGAGGGATGGTATTAGAATAAAGCAGGTCATGAGTGAGAACAATGAAACAAATATAATGAGGCATGAAAAAAAATAATGAGAGAGAGCTAACAGACAAACAAACAGAGTGAATTTAGAATATAACACATGTATTCAGATCATTCAGACTGTGTCCTAATACACTGTGCAGTATAAGTCAAGACACCGACATACGGACCTACAGCTGTAGGCTGACTCTGAAGACAAACAAACATTTTGCCAAAGGGAGGATATACTCTGTACCCACCAATGTAAATGTTGTCTAGAGCCCACTGAGCCTGGATGCGATGAGTATCCAGGGGCTGCCACCATCTGATCTGGGTTGCCCAGGTCCTGGCCTCCACCGGTAGAGGGATGTATTCATGCTTGGGGGTGGGATACTGCTGGTAGTCCAACTCCTTCAGCAACCTCCAAGAGATACCTAGGGAAATGAATGGAAGTCAAATTTTATTTTACCACTATATCATAGCATAGTAACATTCCTTTATTATGAACTAATAAACGAGTTTTGCTAAGTTAGGATGAGTCCTGAATGCCATGTCAATACAGTAGAGATGTATGTACATACACATACAGATATATTCTACTTGCATCATATCAATCCATATGATAATGCTGACAATTACAGCTTTTTCAACATTGGCAGCAGACTTATTTTTTCTGAGACATGTAACCTTTTCCAAGTACAATTACAGTCTCTCTAAATCAAATTAGCATCCATCTACCACTGCCTCCTCAGATTTTAAATCTGTATTTTTTTTTGTATCCAATTTGAATGAAATTTTATTTACAATAGCATGTTTTTGTTGCCAATACAAATTCAAGGAAAACAAAACATTCAATGTATTACAACAATATACACATACATAATTTTTATGAAACTAATTGTTTTCAAAAAATTGTGTTATTGGAAAAGAGAGGCTCTATTATACTTCCAACTGATTCTAAAGTCAGAAGCTACAAAGTTAGAAATTATAATGATAACTGCTTTCTCCTTGTATAAGTCTTAGCTGCAGCTGTTCTCATTACACAAAAAAAAAAAGAATGTAAAAGAGTACAAAAAGAAAGAACATTTAGTTTAGTGCATAGTTTGTAAAAATTCGATGAAAAACTTTCTATAAAACAATGCCGGTCTAGACAGAGAGTGATGGCCTTACCTCCATCGACTGAGAATTGCAGGATGACCGACTCTGACCTTTCACGTGCTGTAAGACAGGCGGCTAAATTATGCTGGCTGCCAATCACCAAGTAGAACTGGACAAATCTGACATACAAGAGAACAAGCAAGATGTACAAGATTGGATATTCCCGAATCATGACTTTTCAATATGGATTCGGACATTGTTGGGTGGTTTTTTTTCAAGATGAGGGGAAAAAAAATTCAATAAAATAAATTTTGATTGCTAAATTGTCAATACTGCTTGTAAATGATTATGAACTCATAATGAAAACACTTACATGGCCAAAAGAATAAGAACACAGTGGAGTGGAGTATAAAAGCCAATGTACAATTTTCAATGATGCTTAACCCATTGAGGATGAACTGTTTTTGCTATAACATGCTTTCCAATAGAAACTTGCCCAAGTATTCTCAGGACTCGGCTTCAACAGGTTAAAAGAAAGATCAGTATGAATAGTTGTCAATGTCATCTGAGACAAGAAATCACGAGTACTACCAAACCAATTCGAAAAGGTTAGACCTTTAAAAGCTCCTGCTTAAATGAGACACACACAGAGACTCCAACCCAAAGCACCTTCTGACCTGGAGATTCTCCCGCCTGAAACCCCTAGCAAACGGGAGACTCCATGTTGATGTGTGCGAAGTGCGAAGTTCCTAGGGTTCTAGATGGTCTCTGGTGTTATCTAAGGCTCATTTTTTCAACATACGATAGCAATAAGTAAGAAATCCTTTCCAACGGGAGACACAGAGCCAGGACGGGAGAAATTAAATCTCAAGCGGGAGAACGGGAGATTTTGCAAAAATGGGTTTTTGGCGGGAGATCTCCCGTCGAAAATGGGAGAGTTGGAGTCTCTGCACACATACTCACCTGGCACTCCTGAGATCCAAGGGGGCGGTCTCCGCGAGTCTAGTGCCGTTGCCACTGAAGTAGAGGGAGCGTCCCTCCCTCAGCACCCCACAGGTCTGGGCACTGCTCCCCTTGGTGATGACCCCGCCCTGGACCAGAGACCAGTCCTCTCTCTTCATCTCCACACCAACGATCTCATCTCGCAGGAAGGTCTGAAAATCAGGATCGTATTGGATAACACCTAACTATCATGGTGTACAAGTACCTCCATCAAACATAATATATGTGCGAGTCATTCATCCATACGCCACAATGTCTACCCACATTCAGTAGCACTTTACATACACATAAAATGTGTGATTTGTTCTCTCAAATCTGTTCTTTATTTCTCGTTTTTTGTTTGGTTTTGTTTGTTTGTTTGTTTGTTTGTTTGTTTGTTTGTTTGTTTGTTTGTTTGTTTGATTGTTTTTTGCAGAGACTTTGGGTTCACATCTTAGCAGCTTTCCAAAACTTTAAGTATAGGCCATGAAATCTTACATGAAAGAGGTATCTCAAGACATTGCAAAGGCAGTAAATATAAATGTATGCAACATCTATCATAGTGTATCAGTCTACATCCATCAGAGTGCACTGCCTAAAGATGGCTATTAGGATATGGTTGATATCAAGAGGGATAATGATATGAAGTTCCTAATTCAACAATGTCACAAAATAATGCGAGATGTTCAAAATACGGGTGTACTTCTTTAAATTGGAAAATACATATCATCAAAATTACTACTCACATACACATCAGCAAAGAGATATTGTAAATATTACATGTGTAAATTACAAAGCTTAAAGTAACAAGGAAGACTTGTTTCTATGCATTAAACAGTTAAAGCATCCTAAAGACTGTGGCTGTGTATCACAGGCACAATGTAGCAGCAAGTTTGTGTCATAACTGAGATGAGATGGTGAGAGGAAAAATGAGCAACAGTGGCCTAGTCCAGGGAGACTAAACCTACTTGCAGTCCAGAGCTTATCTCGCAGGAATCTCCCGAGAATCCTTGGTCGCAGACGCAGACTGGGTAGTCACATGACCCGTGACCGCTGCACATGTTGGTGCAGGGCCTGCCGATCCTCACGTCATCCAGAGCCCATCGCTGGGGGCCACTCTGCGGGGAGGAGGCCGCCCTCTGGTACCAGCGGAATCTCAGCGGCCTGGAAACACAGTGATGCATCATGGGAGAAAATTAGTGATCTCTCCTTAATTCAAGAGAATCAATAATCATATCAACATAACTAAGATCCTCGACAGAGGTATACAACATTTGCCTACCATCTAACCACTTCTATCCTGTGTGTGCTTTATGCAATAATATAAATCACTGCTTACGTGTGTAGCAGCTTGAGACACAGTTGATTCCATTAGTACTCCTCTATTTCTTGTTTTTTTCACTTTTTCACCTATCATTCTCGGCATCATTTATTCATTTCTTTCTCAGCACTATGCAAATTGTACTTTGTACCTCTCAGAATTATCCAGAGACAGATATAAGAGAAGATTTACCATACGAAGTTCGAGTCTTTCCAGTCAAATTCGTAAGATGATTAACAATTGCATGCATTGTTACCATGGAATCATGATTGGAATCTCTTCAACAAAAATCCAATAACCATCATGCTAAGCAAATGGGAATGTCCGCCAGATGATATTGCCAATAAATCTCACTCTAAACCTCTAACATCCTCTTCAAAGGAAAGCAATAATCTTTTAGGCAAATTACTGCACTGCTGGTGAGTGTATAACATGTTTATTGAAATTCATGTCATCTTTCTACTACACTACTTGAAACCTGAACAAAAATACTGTAAACCTTAAATTCAAGTTAATGCAACAACAAGACAGTTGTGAATTTATAAACTTCTATATAAAAAACAACAACTTTATACTAACAGGTTGCCTTGGGCAACAATATGTCTATAAAGGTGCCCATGTAAACTGCAATACCTTCCGGTCATCCTGCTTGTCAGGGGAATAACAACACGACGCCATCCTGGGAAAGAGTAGAAGATACTGGGAGGGGTCACCTCCCCATCGCAGCGGGGATCGGAGGGCAGACACTGCCGGGTGACCAGTGTCCAGCCAAGTCCATTGTCAGTGGAGTAGAACAGCTCGACAGGCTGGATGGGGCTGTCCCATGATGCATTGCAGCCCACACTTATCTGTACAGGAAAGTATTTTGAACAGAGAAATGTTGAACAAAGTCATTTATGAATCCCCCTCCTCAAACAAAAAAGACTAGATGGTTACACATGCAATCTTTCAACACTTCTTCTTCTAGTTAGGTACAGTACATTATAAAAGAGTATCTTACAAACCTCCCACACTCCCGTGCTGAGAGACAAGGTAACGTTTTGTGTAGAAACTGTAAATTCTGGGTAAGCATGAAAGCTGAAGGATACTAACAACTTATAATGTGTTAGAACCACAGTGTCATATCATCAACAACATGTGTCCATTAAACAAGGAGTAGGGATCCGATCATTGCACTGTGCACTAAGGCTAAGAGAAAGATCAAGACAAAGAGAAATAGAAAGAGGGAGGGAGGGGGAGGAAGCAAATGACAGAGGCAGAGATGGATCAAGAAACAAAATAAAGATAGATAGACAGACAGATATAGTAGAGAGCTAGGTAGAAAGATACATGTATATACAAGTAAGATAGGTAGATAGATAAATAGATAGATAGGTACATGTAGATAGATAGGTAAACAGATAGGTTGATAGATAGATAGATAGATAGGTGACAGATTGACAGATAGATAAATAGAGAGAGAAATGGGAAGATAGATATATAGAAAGATAGAGAACAGATACTGTAGATAGATACATCGTAGATACTTGTTGTAGATAGATAGAGGATAGATGACAGATAGATAAATAGAGAGAGAGATGGGTAGATAGATATATGGAAAGATAGATAACAGATACTGTAGATACAAATGTAGATACTTGTAGATAGAAAGATAGAGAGAAAGATAGATAGAAGATAGATGACAGATAGATAAATAGAGAGAGAGATGGGTAGATAGATATATGGAAAGATAGATAACAGATACTGTAGATAGATAGATAGATAGATAGATAGATAGATACATGTAGATAGATAGATAGATACAGTTGTACATGTAGATAGATAGATAGAAAGATAGATAGAAGATAGATGACAGATAGATAGATAGACATATGGAAGCATGTACACTAATTGAAGGAATAAAGTGTGAGAGAAGAAACAGTAGTCAATTAACCCATTGAGGACGGAATGATTTTGCTAAAACACACATTTCCCATAGACACCTGCCCAAGTATACTCGGGACTCATCCTCAACAGGTTAAGTAACCTGAAAAGACCAATATACGAATAAAAAAGCCCTGGAAAATGACTCACAAAGACAAGATACTAGAAAAAATCTTGCTATTGCATGGTCAAACAAACCCTAAATTCCAGGACATCTCCTGCTTCCAGCACGAGGTCATGGGTCGTCAGAGAAGAGCTCTCCGAGGGGTCCACCGATCCAGACCAGACGAATCCTCCTCCCAGCATTTCTCCTCCTCCCGTCACCCCCGACGATGCTGTGGACTGGCAGAACCCTCCCACGGCTGCATTATCGGAGAACAGCCAGTGCTCCTGCAGCTGCTCCGTGGCAAATGAGTCCCTCAGAAGGTGTGGTAGCGCGGCGGACCCCCCTATGAAGACATTGTCGATAGCCCAGTCAGCATTGTTTAGTCCCCCATGAGTGGGCTGCCACCATTTCAGACGGGTGCCGTTGTATCTTGCCTCCAATGGAAGTGTCAGCGAGACAAAGCTGTTGATAAAGACAATGATCTTCTGCATGTGAATTCAGCTGATTGTTTGGATCTCTGGCAAGTATTACTGGAGTACTCAGAAATGCTAAACACTTTAAATTGTACTCACTGTACATGGAATATATGGGCATATCAATCAAATGAAAGAAAAATTAATCATTAGAATCAATACAGCATCATTAACCTACCATTTGCATCCCTTCCTGCCTTGGTTGACTATTCACACTAACTAGATTTGCATTTACTCTTTCCTATCTTGGTTGACTAAATATCACTTAACATACAATGACTCTCATTTTGGCTGACACATCACTATCAGGCTCGTTCACAGATGTAATATGCTGGGTACCTGGTCACTCTTATGCATCAGTTTTTTCTTATTTTTTGTATTTTGTTTGACTTGTCAAACATGTACACTGACATTTTTTTGAATGCTAACTCTAATGCAGTGACTTCTTATCATATATTGACTCTTTCTTGCACTTGCTGACTATAAACTCTTAGGCACTGACATTGCATTATGTTGGTTGACTGGTAACTCAAGATCTTATGCATTGACCCTTCCCTACTGCAGGTGATAGTTGACTCTTCAGTCTTATGCATTGACCCTTTTCATATTGATTGACTGCTAACTCTTATGCACTGACTATCTCTTATGTTGGCTGACTGCTGACTCTTATGCATTGAATATTCTCTAATCTAGGTAACTACATGTACCAACTCTTATGTAATAATTCACTCCTTCTTACGTTGCTTGCTGGTACTGGTGGTGATACAACTCTGTGATCAGACGCCAAGAAATTCCTCCGTCCACCGAGTACTCCAGAAGAACGCCCTCATCTCTATCACTTGGCGCCCCAAGGCAGCCAAACCGGAAGTAAAACTGAATGTAGTCAGCACTGGTCAGGTCCAGGTCAGATGTAATGAGCTGCCTAGTGCAAGACTGCATCAAGATAAAAATATAATGACAAAATAATCCTTATTTTCTCAGCCACACTTGCAGTCACTGAATAGACTATCGGAAAATCTATGTACTTCCGCATACTTTATTTATTTCTGAGCATGAAATTATGTGACTGATATACAATGTATATTGAGAAATCTACATTGTAGCAGTTTTGGAAATGGGAGATAAATTTTTGGTATAATCAGAGCATACTAGACTTGGTGTCATTTGTCATTTGGCATGTTTCGCTGTCAACATAAGGTATACGCCTTAAATAGGAGGATGACATACAAGAGTAGAGCAATCTCTACATTCATGCGTTTTTCCGGTATCTTATCTATCAAGGATCACAATTGCCAAACAAATCTTTTTCTCCTTCTTTGTATGGCTCAATGTGCCTGGTTGACACAGTTTGCTGACTATTACTATAGTCACCTATTGCTATGAGGGGTTGTATTATGCCCATATTCTGTGTGGGTATGTGGGTGAGTACACCACTTCACCCAGTTTAGCACCCTGCTCTTTGAGATGAATGAACTAAGTGGGATCTTTTACGGGCATGTGTCATGAATAGCTCGTATACAGGACCTCCATTGAATGCCCTACCTTCCCGGGACAGACTACTGGGCAAATAATAGCAAATGATGATCATGCATGCATGCCATTTTTAGCATTTATGTACTGCTCATGTAATATGAGAACAAGCTTTCATTGTTATATTGTTGATGCACTATGCCTTCACTGTAGTGACTGTAATACTGCTTCTGGCACTACATTCTTTGGGTAAATATTTGTTTTGGATTCTCTTTTTTCTCAATTTGGTGTTAATGTACACATAAGACAGCCAGAAGCCATAAACTTCACATAGCTGTAATGTGACAAATAGATATTACACTTATTGCATAGACACTGCATATCTTGTATTACCTCCCTGAAGTGGAGATAGGTCCCAGAGGCCACCGGTCCACACAAGTCCGAAATGACTGCTCCATTGACCTTTGACCAATGGCTGGCAAGTGAGACAAGATTCGTTGAAAAGGTGTCGCGGAGAGACTGACCGAGGCGAGACAACGGACGGCGGCAGGACGGTCCTCCCCAGCCCCGGTCGCACCTGCATTGCAATGAAAGATTCTTCAGTTTTGGATAGGGCAGAAATCTTCAATGGCACACCAATCATGCACTGCACATCTTTCATACAAATGCATATTAACATATTATTCTTGCTGCATGTGATGCACTGTCACGCTAGTGACTAGAAACTATGCAAATATACATACTGCTCTCTTCTATCTCTGTGCTATTTTAAATCTTACAAAGCAAAACATATACATTGTACTGCATATAGCACATATTTACAGATTTTGGATTAAAGGAAAAAAAATAGGCAATAGCAGCATAAGACATTCAACAATAATAGGATGGGAAGGGCAACAAATGAGAAAAAAAAAACCACACAATCAGAAAAGTTACAAAAGGAGAAAAAACATTGTTTAATTTTCACAGATTACTTATCCAGATAGGGATAAACTTATCCCCTTGTTTTGGAGATTTCTATTCATGAAAAGTATTACATATTCAAGCAAAAATTTGAATGTGATGTGAACACAGTATCTAATTCAGCATTTTTTTCCTTTCACTTTGTAACAAAAGTCATCATCTAAATGATGCTGAAAGTATCCAGAATACACACACAAAAAAAAGAAAGCAGAAATTATCTAGTCTCCTACAAATTCTTTTCTATGAAGCTACAAAGTATATAATAAATTGGATTGAACCTGTCAGCTAACATCATGAATTCCACCAATATACTTACACACAGCTACCAACACTGCATGACCCATGACCCGAACAAAGGTCATTGCACTCCGACCCTATGTAGACGTTACTGAGAGCCCACACATGACCTGGGTCAAAGCGGGGTGGCTGACTCCATCGGAAGCGAGTACTCTTGGACCTTACAGGGCAGAAGGGAGATTAAAAATTATTGTAAGTCTGTGTGAGGAACAGGCAGACATCAAATGCTGCTTTGAAGTGAGACTACACACATGTGTATTTCATGAGCCCCTAAAATCAGCATGAATACACTAGCATTAGATGAACAATTACAGACATTTTGAAGAAGGAAATATAATATTCACAATAATAAGAAGGGAATGATCCACAATAATAAGGGAACTCTAACTGAATAACACTAAGTACAAGTATGTACAGTACTGAATAACACCATTTACATGTACATGTATATACACTCAGCAAAAAAAGTAAGTTCCCCCCTAACATTTTTGGATATATCTCAAAAAGTTTTTTACCGATGTTCATAATTCAAACGGGAATGGATAGGGAATTTCGTTACTCATAACAAGAATGGCATATCATTGCCACCAGATATGATTATTCGTGTAAAAAATCGCATTTTATGTCAAAATGCATGGGAAAAAAGTTGCACTTTAGGCCATAGGAAGCATATTGTATACATGTCCTATGTAAGTTAGCAAATGATCTTTTTAAATTGTGTAATTCTCAGGAATTTCTTCAGGTACAATGTGCTTCCCTATTAAACAGATGTTATGCATACTTTTTAAACAATAGGCCTTCACAATATGAAAATATTGGTAGAAGCCATGTGATTTGTAATTCCAATTCAGGTTGATCACATTAATGTGCCTCTGGGCATTTTGCATCATGCCCTCAAGTTGTAAATCAGTTTGCTGAGGGAAATGGCATCGAACGTATGGAGTGGCCTGCAAGATCCCCTGACTGTAATCCAGTATACATTGTAGAATCTTTGGGATATCATGAAGTGGAAAGCGAGCAAGAAATTGAAAGATGACATTTCACTGCAAGAATTTCAGCGCATCTTGCAGAGAGCATGGGCCAACATTGAGCAGCGCCAAGTACAAACTTTAGTTAACAGTATGAGGAGGAGATGGCGGCTGGTTATTGCGGATGGTGGACATAATTATCAATTATCAAATGCTTCACTGTATGCTCATGAAAAGAAAGAGATAGAGAAATATGCAATAACCCATGCTTAAATGTTCAGAATCATGAGTGATTGTTTGATTATTTGTGTAAAAGTCATTGCAAATCACTAAAGTGCAACTTTTGTTTCCATGCATTTTGACATAAAATGCATTTTTTCACACCAATAATGATATCTGGTAGCAATGGTTTGCCACTCATGTTATGAGTAATAAAATTCTTTATCCATTTCCGTTTGAATTATGAAAATCGGTTGAATACTTTTTGAGATATATCCACAAATGCTAGGGGGGAACTTACTTTTTTTGCTGAGTGTATATCATGATTTGGATTAGCTCCACTCAAAAAACAAACAAACAAACAAACAGTGATTACATCTCATTGCGTATCAACTCTTGATACAGTAATTAAAAAAGTCCAGCATAATGTACACCTCTGTATAAATTCAGAATTGTAATTTTGTGTGAAATTTTAGACTTGGTACTTTTTTGTAGATTTGAGGAAAAGATCAGCAGACCTGCAATATAAACAAACCTTGTGTACTGTGGAAGTGGTATGGTAACCCTGTTCCATCCATAGTGGACGTCTGCAAGAAAGACACTCCTCATGCGATAGGAGGAGCACTCGACTTGAGATGGGAAACACTCGGTGTACAGTGGCTCCCAAGTCTTCCCCATGTCCAGTGAATACTCCAGCAACACACCTGTAACCAATACAAAGCAGACAGGTAACCTCTTCAGCACAAGTTTCCACCAATTGTTCGATGACATTTGCTCCTGCGACAATTTGCTCCCATGAAATATCTGCTCGCTAAGCCAAACATGAATTCTACTCACAAACACAACCCTAACCCTAATCCTAATCCTCACATCAAACTAAAGCTAAAAACCCTATCAAAATCCTAACCCTAACATTAAGTCCTTGGAGGAAATAAGAGCGGAGCAAATGTCAAAGGAGCAAATGTGTCATCTCCACCAATACAACAAATTGATACTGTAAAAATTGACATTTTTGCAGTGTGAAAATTCTCAAGAATTGTGGGTGTCTTGAAGGTAGTCCAAAAATAAAAGCATGTAAATTTTTATTTCCTTATACAATGTATAATAACATAATTTTATATCTTTGATCTTGATGTAGGGATTGTAGGAGGTACAGTTGTTTTTTGTTTTGTATAGTTGTTATGGCATTGCAGTTTTCTTAAAGTTCACTAGTCCTGTTGCATGAGTGCATTTTCTGTCCTTACGAGGACCAGTTACCATCTACCATAGATATGAGTTGTGCTGCCAAAGCTCTTAAATGCCATGATAGCAGTGAGCTGTTTGAAGTGCTCACTCAGTTGCTGTGAGGATTTACCTTACTCGGCCAAGTGTACATGTAAAATATGGCGCGTGCAAAAACTTACAATAAAAATAAAAAATTGCTCTTACAGTACTACACAAGTGGAGAAAATAGTCCAAAGTTGCTCAACGTAGTCCACTTTGTTTCTCACTCTTGTCATTCCCACCTTGTGGCTACAAAGTTGGATTCAATGAATGTCATTTAACATATTTGAAATATAATGTTGTACACTAACTTTGGTCAAATGGACAGATAAATACTCAAAGAAATGTTATTAAAGGTTAACTTGCGTACCACTCAGGAACACAAAAAAAACATGTATTCTTGAACATTCTTGTTATGCTTTGTGAATCGCTGTTTAATACTGGTACTGGAATTCAGCAGATGTAGATTCTCCTTTTTTTTTTTTTGCAGAAACTATATCTTAAATGGCAGTTGTACTTCGCAAGCAAAACCCACCATAACAAGCTCGTGGTTGAGAGCACCCCAAGGCTATTTCAAACTGGAGGAAAGTGTGCTCCGTTACCATGACGTCGGATGTAACAGTGTATCGCATCAGCTCATTGCTTGAGAAGTACAGGGCATTGTGGGAGACTCCACAAACCTGCAGAAAAAACAAAAGAAGCCACACAACAAACGATCACTCAATCCAGGGGTTTCTAGAAGATTGAACATAATATCGGGGCAAGCAAGCAGTGAAATATCAATTTAATTATCTTTAATTGATATTCATTAATTTTCCTATAGCAACATTTGCATCACTCTTAGATATTCAGCGGAAACAAAGCTGAAATCTACCTCCTTGTTTCCAGTTCTGTGTTATAGAGAAGAAAGTATAGTGTACTGACACGTTACTGCTGTGTATTTTCATTTCAATCCAATCATCTAAAAATGTGTGGGCAATGGAACTCATGATCTCATCTCTATAAACCAAATCTGGAGCTTCATATTCAAGCATTGGAAGCAGTCATTCATCTTAACAGTTCATACAGTGTAGTGTAGATACTACAAAAATGAGGTTTTTGAGTAACCAACAGCTTTTAATATACCTTGGCCGATTCATGTATTTTACATCCCCTCACGAGATGTAGTTTATAGACACACACACATGAAAGCAGCCGACGCTGACAATGCAAGCACTCTTATGCAGGCTACGGCAATGTTATCTACTACTGCACTGGATAGAGGCTACTTCAACACTCTCACTGAAGAAAGTTTGGGTTTCATATCTACCTGCCCCAGTGTACTCCCGGGCGAGATGAGCCAGTTCTGGTCGTGGTATGTGAAGTACTGGTCTCCATCGTTCTGGAAGGACGTGGTGAAGTCGTCCTCAAGCACACGCTGGCCATGGATGAAACCTCCAACAAAGATCTGGAGAAAGCAGGAGAAAAGAATACATGAAATCACAGAACATGTGACAATAATTTGGACACACTTGGGGAAAAAAAAAAACATGATCAAGGATGGGGTGATGTTGAAAGACTGAAATAACTATCATGATAACTACTGTATAACGTTTATAACAACTATCATGATAACTACATGTATAACTTTAAACAAATATTAAAACAAGGATAATTATGATAATTTTAATAACTGTAAGGATGTTGGTTAGAATCAGTGCAGGAAATTCTACATAACCAGTTGGATGCCTACCTGATCAATGGCCCACTCATCGATGTAAGCCCCGCCCCGGGATGGCTGCCACCATCGGAGCCTGGTGGCATTGGAGTGGGCACCGCTGGGCAGCAGGAAGGCCATGTAGGTTGGGGCGTGGTTGGAGGTGTCAAAGGTCATCTCCTCGACGACGTCCCAGGTAATGCCACCATCAACGGAGAACTGGAGGATGACTGGAAGGTTCTTGTGGGACGTGGGCCGCTGGGAGCAGCCAAGACGGATGTAGAAGCTGATGGTGCTACAAACAGAGAGGATGCAGAAACAATATGTAAACGGGGTTGCATATCCAAAAGTTGAGACACTAAGATCACACTTTGGAGAGCCACTATGGAAACAAACTCATCAAGATTTCCTTTAGGTCCCATCATTCCCATTGGATGATATGTTTCTCATAAAATTGCTCACTCATTACCACTGCATACGACTGATAACACCAAATCATTATGACAACACTAAGTGCATGCTCAGTTGTTTTGTACACAAATTGTACATTGTACCCTTACTTTACAGTTTCATTACCATAACATTTGTCGATGAAATGCAGTCCTTTGGTAAGAAAATACACAGCAGCTCTTCTCAGATGAGATTGAAACTATGGACAAAGTTCCTTGCCATTGTATTGCTGAAGGGCTCAAGAAAATCAATTTTCACTCAGTCCATACCAACTGCTTGATTTTTTATTTCCACTTCGTAGTTTTTATCACACTTGAACGAGATGATTCTGAAATAGTTTGATACCATAAGTGTAATTTTTATGGCATTTGAATGATAATTTGTAAAAGAAAGAATTATTTTTCTTTTTCTCTCCATCTCTATCTATCTATCTATCTATCTATCTATCTTAGTATCTATCTATACCTGTCTATCTATCTACCTATCTATCTATCTTAGTATCTATCTATACCTATCTATCTACAATATCTATCTATCTATCTTTAGTATCAATCTATACCTATTTATCTATCTATCTATCTATCTATCTATCTATCTATCTATCTTAGTATCTATCTATACATATCTATCTATCTATCTATCTTAGTCTCTATCTACAGCTATCTATCTATTTATCTTTCTATCTATCTATCTATCTATCTATCTATCTATCTACCTACCTACCAACCTACCTACTTAAATGTAGCTACCTAGAGTGTACTTACTTCTCGTACTTACAAAATTTACCTACCCATCTGTCTATCTATCTACTACATGTATCTTTTTATGAATCTATCTATCTATCTATCTATCTATCTATCTATCTATCTATCTATCTATCTATCTTCCTACCTACCTACCAACCTACCTACCTAAATGTAGTTACCTACTTACTTCTCGTACTTACAAAATTTACCTACCCATCTGTCTATCTATCTACCTACATGTATCTTTCTATGAATCTATTTATCTATCTATTTATCTATCTATCTATCTATCTATCTATCTATCTATCTATCTATCTATCTATCTTACTACATTGTATTTACTAACAAACATACAATCTAATCGAAGATTCAAGGTGGCTATTCCTCACCTGGCCATGGTGAGGTCCATGTCAACTGTGGTGAGCATTCTCCTACCAGGCCCAGTGAAGTGGAGGCTCTTCCCCGTGATCAGGGTGCCACACTTCTGGGTGATCTCAGCACCACTCCACTGGGAGAATTTCCTGGGGTCCAAGACACCTGTGAGGGGTAGGAGGTAGTCAACAATGCCACAGGTCACTGGAAGTCACTGCATTACCAAAGGGTCAAACTTTCTATAGCAGATGTTGAGAAATCTGTCACAAGATGTTTCATAAGGACTATCAATCTAGTCATTAGAGAGTATCAATATGTACAATGTAATTTCAACTCAATTCAAACTTTCAATTTTCATTTTATTCAACAAAACACACAGAGTATGATTAAAATTGGACATGCATTTGAATGATACACAGGAAAGCAAAAAATAACAGTACGTTCATGTCAAAGATATACAATGTACATTGTGCATACAAATATGCATACGGGAAGATCAAATACATAACATACTGATTCATGATTCTCGAGTGGGGTACTATAAGCAACTGTGCAGTGCATGGTGTAAAGTATAAATACACATTGCAGGAGACACGTTGTCATGAAAACAGGATACCACTCTTTGCACACTCTTATTCATACACAGTGATCTTCAAAATGTCTTGAAAAGAAAGCACACAATGCAGCAACAACAGCAATTATTTAATCATTCACAGGTCATGTCATAAGTTCCTGCTTTTATGCTTCAGGGAGAAATAAAAATACTTTTACGCAAAAAAAAAAAAAAAAAATATGCATCCGATCAGCATTATCATAAATTCCTGTGGGGAACATGCATTGGAGTATTAAAAACAGAGCCTCCTGACACACACCTGCTCATCATTTTGTTTATAAGTCAGTCATAATTCATGGTAAACCTGAACAAACCCTCACCCATTCAACTGGATCCAAATTCGACAGCCCTAAAAGTAAGAGCAACAAGACTGAGAATATGTTACCTTCGAAAGCTTCCTTCAGAAAGAAAGGGTTGGCAGCAGTGGCATAGCAAGATGGTCCCCCATAGCCGGGGTCACAGCGGCAGCTGACTCCATCCACACACGTTCCATGGCCGTTGCAGTTGAGGGGGCACCTGGGACCGATGTAGACCCCGTCAAGGCCCCACTGTTTGGGAGCATCAGCTGCTCCATACAAGCCCTGGTACCAGCGGAAGCGGACAGTGCTGGTCATCAATAGAAACAAAGCAATAAAGCATGACATTATTGCTTGGAATTTATTGTGATATTGCATGTACATTGTACTTGTGACCTGACTTCATAAAACCTGAAACATTGCACGATGGGCTATTTCAAGTTATATGTCAGATTTTGATAGGAGAGATTCCAAGCTTTAAAATTCCCTATACCTCATGAAAATGCTTCTGACCACCTCACATGATTATGATTGTCATAGAAAATCCAGCTTCTGGGAAGGTTACTTCAAATTCAAGTTCATTTCCATCAAAGAAGAAAAAGAAAATATGATTCAAAGCCGTACAAGTTTTCAATTTGACTTTCATTTATCTGGTAAGGACAGTTTGTCGAATACTTAAACAAGGAAAAGTAGAAATTACGCGGTGCGTAATATATGTCCCCGCCGGAAGTAGCATTTAGTAGCAAAATGTACGATATAGGTAAAAAGATCAAGGTCAACGGTCAAAGAAGTCAAAGGTCAAAATGCTATGTAGAAGTTTTGAAGCCCTCACCTAGTGTCATCACATAAAGCAAACGGAATCGAAATCGGGTTAGAAATGGCGAAGGAGTAGCATTTCGTAGCCAATGTACAATATAGGTAAAAAATCAAGGTCAGAGGTCAAAGAAGTCAAAGGTCAAAATTCTGTGTAGAAGTTTTGAAGCCCTCACCTAGTGCCATCACTTAAAGCAAACGGACTTGAAATCGGGTTACAACTGGCGAAGGAGTAGCATTTTGTAGCCAATGTACAATATAGGTCAAAAATCAAGGTCAAAGGTCAAAGAAGTCAAAGGTCAAAATTCTGTGTAAAAGATTTGAAGCCCTCACCTAGTGCCATCACATAAAGCAAACGGAATCGAATCGGGTTAGAAATGGCGAAGGAGTAGCATTTTGTAGGCAATGTACAATATAGGTAAAAAATCAAGGTCTAAGGTCAAAGAAGTCAAAGGTCAAAATTCTGTGTAGAAGTTTTGAAGCCCTCACCTAGTGCAATCATATAAAGCAAACGGAATCAAAATCGGGTTAGAAATGGCAAAGGAGTAGCATTTTGAAGCAAAATGTACAATATAGGTCAAAGGTCAAGTTCAAAGGTCACAACTGAAATTCTGTATAGAAGTTTCAAAGCTCCCATCTAGTGCTATCATATAAAGCAAACAGAATCAAAATCGGGTTAGAAATGGCGAAGGAGTAGCATTTTGAACATTTTAACACGGACGCACGGATGCACGGACGCACAGACGGACACACGGACACACGGACACACACACGTACGGAGCCCGTTTCATAGTCCCCTGCTCGAACTCGTTCGGCGGGGACAAAAAACAAGGCCTTTGAAATAAGAGGGTTATCGAAATGCACTAAATTACACCCACTGTTCTCGGTGGTTGGATTAGTTTAAAATTTGTTATTAGTGTGTGCACTTCAAACTCTATTGAAACTCCTGTGAAGGGATTATCAGATAATCCCCAAATGTTTCACACACATTAAGCGTACATTACATTCAGGATTATTTCAAAGTATTAATGCTACTTCAGAATCTGCATACGCCACATATTTCACAAGGTTTTTATTTTTTTGACTTTCATGAGTAGGCCCTATTCGTGAATTTTACAATGTGTGAATGTACTACCTTTAATCCCGACATGAATGCAACATGCATGCTTATTTTTCTTCATCCATTACCGTAGTCAACGATCTCGCATTCATCCACATAGGAAGTTCCAATAAAAAAAAAAAGAAGATATTCACTGGCTGCATTGTAAATGGTGTATACAGTCTTATGAACTTGGTGGCTCACCCACAGATGTGGAGTCTGGAGAGTGGTATGGTGTGGCGAACCCATCTCTCGCTCTCCCCGCTGTAGTAGACAGTGGGCGTGTCCAGGTGCTCCGAGCACGAGAGACTGGCGGACTGGTTGGCGAAGCAGTCCGGTGAGAGGAGCTTCCAGGTGGAGCCAAAGTCTCGAGACACCTCCAGCCTGACTGGGTGGAGGGCGCTAGACTGGTTGGTGCAACCAACATTGAGCTGGGGGAGGGGAGAGGGGGATTGAGATGATAGAGTTTCTATTCATATATCACACTCTAGATAAACAACAACAACAAACAAAATATAAATTATCTTGGTGGCTATATACACGTCCATGTTTACCAGTACCAGCAACCACAAAGAAAAAAAAAAATGACAAAATGCAAAATTATGTTGATGAGGGCTTTATACATATTTACATGGTGGGTAGGTGACCATCGATTTTCTTGTTGTTTTTCTACATGACTGATTTTGCTATGAGACACATTTACGATCACTCACCTTGAAGTGCTTCTTTTCCCTTTTCTACCTTCTTCAGAGGTCATAGATTGAAAAAGTGTTGTGCAACTAGATAAAAATCACTGATTATCAGTCCTACAAAAATTTGTATGTGCTACCATCACCATCTCTCATTTTGCCATTTTTGAACCCAAAGATGATGCATACCTTTTCCTCTTTTTTTCCTGATATATCACAATGATATTGGTCTAGCACCAGGAGGGTGTTCACACTCAACCTATATCAAACTTATACATGATGACAACATGAAGTTACTTCAGTGATATACAACAACTTCCCATGGATATCTATAGCTTTTGACAATAATCATAGTCAAAGCAAAAAATACTTGAGATGTTCATGTATTTACTAATAGTATGAGAAACAAGACAAGATGGTCAGCTCACCTCAAATTGTATGATGGTGTTTTCATTGACGTCAATGTCCCTGGTTGTGACCGAGTGCTCCCCGATGCTGCGGGGGAAGACCAGTGAAGGGGATTGGCCAATCTGGTACCTAAAAGAAAAGTCAACAGACAGAAGAAAAAAGAAGGACTGTTTAATACACTGGGAGCTGGAAGTTACATGTAGGTGTTGTTTGCACTACACTCTGCTAAGGTATGTACATTTCAGCCGAGAAGGGACACTGCTCTTTTCTTCAGTAACTCCATTATTTTCAGTATAATTTGATCCAGACACTGGCTGACAAATATTTTGTACATCAAAAGTTTCCTAGAAATCAAGTTTTCCGTAATTGAGAGACCAAAAAGACATAGATTGGTCTATACACTCACCTGCATAAATAAATAGGTGTACCAAATTATACACAACAAATAAGAACTGCATGAACATGATAGTGTGGTATGCTAATGAGATGTAGACATGAGGTGTCCAATGAAGGCACATTTTTGTGCTGTCATTAGAATGAACATATGACCAACCAGATATGGAATGCTACGTGTTATAATAAGTGTAGAAAGGGCAAAATAATGTGAAGTACAATGTGAGTGGAAGAAAAAAAAAGTTCCACTTTCAAAGGAAAATGCATTCCATTCATTAATCTGTTCGTAAAATTCACCTGTTTGTGCCGGCTACCATGTGCCTGGCTGTCAACACTGTTTATACCCAAGCTTGCAGTTTTCTACTCTGGTAATCATTTTTACTACAAAGGAATGACAAAATTTCTCTTTGAACCCCAATCTCGCATCAACCCATTTTTCATGACATCCCATCACACTTTCCCATCACACTTTGCAAGAAAGCTCAAAGATTCCCAAGTTAAAAGTACCAAATACACATCTGATATGTATGAGATGAACCAACAAAGTGCAGCCTTGTGAAATAGACAACCTGTTATTCATATAGCAAAAGGAATCTTCTATATATACACAGTACAATGTAAAGAAAAGGCATTAAACAGAAAATACGCATGCCATACGGAGCACTGGTCTGTGAGTGTCATGAATGATACTCAATGAAATGTACGTGTCTTTACTGCTGAATTCTATATCATGTTGATGCAATTTCTCCTCCTGTTCAAATGGACTCTGTTCATTCTAGTCAAAAGTTCTATTTCAGACTCATCATTTGTACTTATTTTTCTCAGTTTAAAATATCGTAAGAAAGTGGGACATAAAGATACTTTTGTGGCTATACCACCAAAGAACTGGTATTAAAGTATCTCAACACACATTGCAAGATGTTAATCAGAAATGTGGCAGTCTGAAGTGTTAGAAAATTATGAAATTTGCCTTTCAAGTGTCAATGTTGAATGTTATTTATGGGAGTTTAACCGATTGAAATATTAGGAATTATGAAAATAATGCTTCGTCATTTTGAGACTTAAAGATACCTCTCCACCCTTCTCCTTGCTACCTCATAGGGGCCAGAGGGTACATACGTGGCGGCCTGTGCCCCTCGATGGGGGCAGTACTGGTTGAACCACGCCCCCGGGTAAAAGAGCCAGTCGTCTCGGTTGAAGCTGTAGGGCTCAAAGCTCTCCCGTATGGGACCCCGCTTCATGAAGTTCCCGCCGATGATGAGGTTGTCCAGCGCCCACGTGTCTCCCTGGAGGGAGTGGCGGGGCTGCCAGAACCGGAAGCGGGTGGAGTTCGTCTTTGCCACCATCGGCAACTGATGATAGACAGAAAAGCATTGCAAAGATATGCTATCATATCTCTCCAATATGAGACCACTTTCATACATAGTGTACAACTTGTACTTGTACAAGTCAGGCAAATCATCAGCTACACTGTACCTCAGAGAAATTGTAACCAAACTAATATGTTTCTGTTTTGTTTTTGTTTTTCAAAAGCAAATCTAGCCCTTATATCACAATTGACCATTGATTGCCAAAGGTAAAAAATAAAAAGAAGAGGGAATAAAAGAGCAAAGACATGTCCTGTCTTTCAAATTTCAATATTTGGAATGACACTGTTCAAACTGGACTCAAGATACCTTACCTTGATATTGAAGAACTTTGCGGGCGTGGTCGTGTACGGCAGCTCCTGTAGGAGCTCCCAGGTGATGCCACCGTTGATAGAGTACTGCAGGAGGACAGCAGAGGACCGACCACTCTCAGCATCGTCATAGCAACCATACTTGAATGTGAACTGGATGTACTCCATCATGGAGGCGTCAACATCCACTGAGATAATCATTCTAACACCGGGCTGAAAGAGACAGAAAGCATTGCAACCATTATTTGGCAGATCTTGTCTGCAAAACTATATGTCTTAAGAAAGTTCCTGATATTTTGAAAAAAACAAAAACAAAATGTTTCCACAATATTTTTTTTTTCAAAAAACAGACCTATATTACTCACATGCAGTTAGCATATCATGTCTAAAGGAATTTTAAAAAATCAAATGGTAAGATACAGGAATGATTTTAATGTTGCAAAAGTTGGAAAATATATTTCCTTGAATTTCTAAAAAGTGCAGACACAGAGATTTGTGGTTTTGCCAATACAAGGCCATTCAGTACCTCATTTTCATTTTGAATGATTAACAATGCTAAAAACAGCAAAAACAAACAAACAAACAAACAGAATAAAGTTCAAACATACAAATTGTACAGCCACTGATATACCACCAATTTATGTCAAGTATCACAGAAGACAAATCATGTAGATGTTATGCTGCATTATATTCTTCATTCAGCACTGTATATGGCATATACAATGTATTCTTCAACACTGCTCAATATATATCCCCAAAATTTTGTTCAAATACATCATCTGTCACAGTTGGACACAATAAAATTCTTGGACAATAATAAAAGTTAATGTTTGGATTTTTCTGTTCATGCATCTGAGGAACATAATACATGTAGTGTACTCGACATACATGTACAAATGTTCATATTGCCTACTTTATATCATTTCTTCCTCTTGTTCAGATCTACAAATTTTTTGCTTTCATATCAGAGTTTTTTGGGGGGGTTTTTTCAAACCGCCTTATGTTTACTGGTAGCAGATCCTTTGCCAACTGTTTTGCTACAATAGCACATGCCATTGATATTATCATGCTACAATAATGTCATGTTATAAAGAGATAATAAAACATAATGTATAAAACTTAACAAATATTCGTGAAGAAGCTGCTTGCTTTCACATTCTTATCAGAGGATAGCATCACAAAGTGTCTGACCATTACAATAAAAAAAGAGAGGAATTCTGTAGGTTAAAGAATGATGAAAAAGAATGTTGTCCTGTATACCATTACTATCTTACAAAAATGTATACATACAGGTACACGACAACCATAAAATATGATAGTGAAGTCCCCTGAATTTGACAGATGATAAATAGCTTAGTGAAGTCCACTACATGTAGAGACTGCAGTGTTTGGCAATGCTGTAAAACATGATATATTCGCGGCATGAAATTTTGGCGAATTGGAGCTGACAGCCTTTTTCGTGGCATGAAATTTTCGCGAAGTGCCACTGGCGTTCAATGCATATACACGTGTAGTGTAAACAAGAACTTTCGCGTGCATTTTAATTTCGCGAATCTTGGCGCTCGCGAAATTCGCGAAATTAAAGTGCACACGAAAATTCCTCGTTTTACAGTAACACTTTCAATCATGACAAAATGAATGCAAGTTACACGCAGGGTTCACAGAAAACACTGTACCTGGTTGAAGACGGCAGAGTTTCCCGACACCAGTACACCGTTGCACTGCGTGTCACTTCGTGACATACCGTACACGTGAAGCCAGCGCGTCGCATCCGTGGACGCTGCACTGTCGAAGGTGTCCTTCAGCTGTTTCGGTAAGGGCACATTGGGCACGCAGAAGCTACCGTCATAGCCATTGTCACACCTAATATGGTACATTTATAGCAAAGGTGGAGACACCATCAAGATAGCAACCTTAATCACATCAACTGCTTAAGTCTAGTTTTAACACAGTAACACAAATTCTCCACTAAAGCACAGACAACATAATTAATGATTATGATGTTTCAACACAAATATATAGATTTTTCTAGACTGACATTTCATCTTCTGTCCATACTAACCCCAAAACTTCCATCACACTTTGATGGTTCAATCAAGCAAATCATTTTGGTTCCTTGATATCGACAATTATGACTGACGTGTAAGATAGATAATGGTTGTGTCCAATACGATCAATCCATGTTCATGGGTGTTGAATTCAAGTATAGACAGATGAATTTCTTTAGGCTACTGAATATGAATTCTGGTGTGTGGTATGCAGTCATACAGCTGTGTGTTCATCAAGATTCAGCCATGTTTAGACTCTCCTAGTCTTGCTCCAAGGCTCTCTCACATTAACCATCAACACATGCACAGACATCATCCATCCAGCAGAGCTATAATTTACAGAACAAACCAATACTCTTCAAAATGACTTTAAAGCATCACTGTTAGTCACTGTTTGACATACATGCAAAAGCCTCTGTTACACCAGCCATGGCCCGAACACATCCAAGGGCAGCCGTTGCCGAGGTACACGTTATCGATGGCCCATGTATCACGCCCAGCCCGGAAATCTGGTTGCTGCCATCGGAAGCGTGTCGAGGTTGATCTGGAAGAAAGTCCACACAGAGAAACAGATGTCATAGATTTCCCAAACATCATACGAGTGATGGTGTTAAGGATTCCAAATATATGTCCACACATGAAGATACAAATTTATAAAAAAATGCTAAAATTGCAGATTTTACAGCATACTAGTACCTCTGATTCTTGCTGCAGTTGTAACAGGGCAAATATCCTACAACAAAGCTACTTAGAAGAGCTATAAAGAAACATAAGCTCCTTACAGCAGAAACTTTGCTTAACCTTGCTCATTCCTGTAAACAATACTTGCAAGCTAAAATTTTGTCTCACTGTCTTTGTGAAAGAGTTCTTCAGTCGTTTTTGCAATATAAGATATGAAACTACTGTGTATTATACATGGTAGTATACTTTGTGTTGAAATGACATTGAATGACATGAACTACAATGTATGCATAACTTTCTACTAGGCGCAAATAAAAAACAGGGGGTTCCCCACTCACATGGCTGCTTCTGGAAGGTAGATGGTCACCCTGGTCCAATCCATGTGCATCTGGGAGACATAGCGACTGCCCATTCCGTAGCGGCCACACCCTACGTTGGGCGGGGCGCACTCCTCCTCCACTGGGTGCCAAGTTTGGCCCATGTCCAGTGAGTAGTGGAGCTGGACGGCGTAGGCTGGCAGGGAGGGGTTGCCCCCGCACCCCATTGAGAGGTCAAACTGGAGAAAGGAGGTCATGGTGATGTGGAAGTCCCACGTCTCGGCGTAGCGAGGCATATCTGTGAGAGGGCCAAGCCAGTGTCATCATGATACTTTGTGCTCAAGTAAAGCTCAAAGAGTTGAAAGGTCACTTCAACACAAAGGTATTCTGCAAGAACTTGTTGCTCTGGATCAAATAATCATGACTGATCTCAAGTCATACAATTGTACACCTGTAGGTCATCTTAACAAAATGATAATTTCGACCAAGAAGTTTAAAATCTGAGACTGGTTGTCTTTCTGGCCTAACAAAAAATCTGGCCCTATGGGTCCATGTGCATCTACAAAAATAATGTGGACCAAATTAATCAATATGTATACATGAATTGTGATTTGTTTTCTTCGGTGCATTCAAAGATGTCAGCATCATAGAACAAGGAACTAACAATTGAGTGCCTTAATAACGTAACAAAATTGTCAACCATATTTTGGACACACCATATCACTCTCATTACTGTCAACTAGGTTTTTGTAATGGTTTCAGTGTAGCCATACAGTTTGTAGCTGTTAACCCGCCAAAGACTAGTCCCGAGTATTCTCTGGCTCGGGTGACTGGGAAATATGTGTTATGGGAAAATTAGTCTGTCTTCAACGGGTTAAGTAAAGTTACTTAAAAATGAGTCATATCTTGGCAAAATTAAAAGCACTTTATCCTTGCTTAAAGAGTTTAGAAAGTAAAAACTACAAGTACAACGTATATGATCACCTGTGACAGCATCAAACACCAAAGCATTGTTCCCTACACAGAACGACTTGGCGACTCCTCCCATGATCATATACCAGCTGTCACTGGGCGATGAGTGGAAGGCATCCTGGAAGCCAAAGGAGCGTGTCTCGTTGGCTCCGATCACGACGTTGTCCAGGGCCCACTGGGCACGAGGCAGACCTGATGATTGATCACAGAGAAAATATGTAACAGCAGGTGAATACAGCAAATATAACATGCAGTTGCTTTACCCCTGCTCTTGCATCAACATTTCCTTGCTTTGAACATTTGACCATAAAGTATGTGCGATGCAAACTCCCACAACAGTTTGTAATCCATTAGCGTTTCGTGCAGGAAAAACGCTTGAATAATGGATAGTTTCTGCTCTACCTATCCTTTTACATCGTACCTATACTGTAAAAGTGGTTTTTTTCGCGTACAGAAACTTTCGCGGTTTCCATCGGTGCCAACTTTTTCGCGTGTGTTTAAATTCGCGGTCGGTAATGATAGCATTGTAACAAGCGACGAGTTCAAGACATTTTTGCGTGATTTTAATTCGCCGTTCAACCTCAAAGCGCGAAAAGCGCGAAAATAAAACCACCGCGAAAGAAACCACTACAGTATGTTGATCTATCCATTTCTGTCTGTCTAGATGCATCTATTTCACTATTTGCCAAACAGTCAAACTTTGTGCATATTCTTAGCAATCGTTCTGTATGCAAATTAAGATGTGCATTGTGGCTCTTGTGATTATATTACAGATGTATATATTTGACGATAATTTTTGGAAATGGTCATGTTACTGTTATTTTGTACAATGTTAAGATAATTGCAGAAAATTGAAGGAGAGCAAAAAATAGATAGAGGTTTGATTTGATTTGATTTGATTTACATGTATTCTCTGTATGCCATTTACTTTTTACAAGTACATCAGATGTCCTTGTAAAAAAGAAATGGCATACAGAGAAAACATGTAAATCAAATCAAATCAAATCAAACCTCTAACTATTTTTTGCTCTCCTTTTGCTATCTATGTATATAAAAGTGCACACATTGTATATCTTATCTATTACCTTTCATATACTTATCAGTCTTCCCATTTTTACCTTTATCTTTTTCCTCTTTCTCTCTCCTTTCTCTCTCACCTTCATCTGTAGCTTCCTTACCTAGTGACACAAATGGCTGCCACCACTTAAAGATGGTGTCTGGGGTCTTGGCTCCCAGCGGGAGTGAGATCGTGACCTGTGTTGACCTCTCGTCCAGCTGGGTGGGGTCAAGCACCTTCAGCGTGTGCCACTCAATGCCCGAGTTGTTGGAGTACTGGACGATGACCGCCTCGCCGCGGTCAATGGCGGCCACACACTGATCACCCTGATGGGTACTGCCTATCTGAATATAGAATTGGACAATTCTGTGTGGGGAATATAGAAAAGTAGAAGGAGTTGAAAGTTTTGCATGATCAAACATATTTCTTTCACTATAAAAACTTTTTATTCAATTGAACATATCAACACCATTTCATATGCAAGGTAGCATACATCATGCAGGTACAACAAAGGCTTGAAATGGACCTAAGAATTGTTTGTCATTACTGGAATGTTAAATTGAAAGAAAAATATGAAGAAGGACCGTTATTTCAATGAATATATTTATGCTGATACAGTATGCATATCAAGCTAAGGACTACATACTTGCAAAGTACAAAACACAGGACTTCCAGCTTCACTTATCCCATATATTACTGCATCATCTGCTTGAAATATCAATCAAATACATGTAACACTAAAATGTCTTGCTCAATCACATGGATGACATGAAGAACTATTATTTTAAAGAATATAATTTTGCTGATTTGACTGTACATGCCATATGCATGTATTTCACAAGATTATTATGTTTGCAAACTTGCGAGTCTGGCGCTATGCCCAATTGAACAACATGCAAAAATATTAACTCTGATCCCTGTGTTGATATACATATATGTTTGAGAAGTCTTTGCGATGATAAGTCTTGAGCAAAGACTAACCTGCCAGCTGAAGCTGGATGTAATATGATATGCCCCATGTGCAAAGGACACACTGGAAGAACCAGTTGAATAAAGGCACTCACACAGTTCACATCAACTCTACAATGTCTCCTCATTACTAAGAATCCTCCTTCCCAATTAAAGGCATATAAATGCCAAGACATGGTGTCAGAGTGGTTCAACTGTCCAAGTCATGGTGTCATTCAACTGTCTACATCATTCTGAAGTACAGAAGGGACTAGGACAAGGAATAATCCACGCAAGAAACAGGCTAGACCGTTTCATTTGAAAGAGTGGAGGATGCATGGAGCTATGTGTACATTAGCATGCAGTACAGTAGCCAAGCAGCAGTGTGTTGAGATGTACTAGCCCAGCATGTGTGTGTGTGTGTATGACATACTCGTACCTGAATGTGCATGACTGTATTGTGTGTCCAATGACCTGCATCAGCACTGTGGCAGCTAGGAACAGAAAGTTCTAGAGGCCAAATGACCAGACTGCACAGTGCATGAGGTATTGGGAACACTACAGCCAGTGACGTGGCCTTGATAAAGTGTAGACTAGGCTTGGCCTTATGAGTTAATGTTAGAGCTTCTTGTGAGTTACTGTATGTGCCAGCTGGTCAAGCCCATGGGCTAGTGCCTTAAACTGCCGGTGAACAGAGCGATAAGGATTAGGCCTAGATTAGCCACATGTATATGATGCAACATACCGGTACTCACCTCGTGAAAGTGTCGAATGATTGAGCATAAGTTTACTTGTTGAAAAGATACAGTTTTCTGCTAATTGTTAACACTGTTCATGTGAGTGAATGCTCAGAGAGTGAACATGGCAAACTTAACCCAACCAGCACCACTAGATTTGAGGGGTAATTTGTCTGAGAATTGGAAGAGATTCAAGCAAAGATTCACTCTGTATAATGTTGCTTCTGGAATGTCAAGGAAAGATGATAAAGCACAAACATCAATGTTGTTGCATGTGATAGGTGATGCTGCCCTTGATATATACAACACATTCACATTTGCTGAGGGTGATGAGATGAAGTTGGAGAAAGTGCTTGAACAGTTTGAGAAATATTGCACTCCCAAGAAGAATGTCACGTATGAGAGGCATAAATTCTTTACCAGATCTCAGGGTGTGAGTGAGAACATTGATCAGTATGTCACAGAATTGAGAAATCGTGCACAATCGTGTGAATTCGGAGAGTTGACTGATGGTCTGATCAGAGATCAGGTAATTTGTGGAATCACAGATGGTGGTTTGCGTGAGCGTTTGCTCAGAGAGGATGATTTGACACTTCAAAAGGCATTGCAAATTTGTCGTGCTGCTGAAATTACCAGAGCTCAGGCACAAGAGCTTGGTTCAAAGGCAGATGTGTCAGTCCCTGTTGATGCTTTGAACAAAAAGAAAAAGGCAGTCAATCCCGGTAAAAGATCAGGACCTCCAAGGTGGAAGCAAAAAAGTCAAAGTCAAAGTCAAGGTCAGAATTCCCAGGCTTGTGGCAGGTGTGGCAATCGACATGCCATGTATTCATGCCCTGCACAAGGAAAGGTGTGCAAAAAATGTGGAAAAATGAATCACTTCGCGAAGTGTTGCAAAAGTCGTGTTCAGGTAAATGAACTACAGAGTAATTCCAAGGATGAGAGTTTTCTTGTTGATGTCGTCGAGTCACAGGAGTCATGTGACGAATGGAAAGTGAATCTCATTGTGAATGAACGTCAAGTGCTGTTCAAATTAGATACAGGCGCGCAAACGAATCTACTACCAGAGAGTGTGTATCAGACGTTGAAACCAAAACCAAAGTTGTCATCGGCGAATGTCAAGTTGACAGGGTACAGTGGAGTTGAAATTCCAGTGAAAGGTCGTTGCTTTGTACAGGTGAAGCACAAGAATTTGACGGAGAATATGTCGTTTCTAGTGACTCCCGGAAATCGTCAACCATTACTAGGTTTGCAAGCGTGTGACAAGTTGAAACTGGTGAAACGTGTGTTGAATGTCGCAAAAAACACACATGATGAAAAAATGTCGGTCGAAGACTATGAAGACGTGTTTGAAGGTCTAGGATGTGTGCCCGGTAAGCGCCACATCACAGTGACAGAAAATGCGAGACCTGTCCAACACGCATGCCGAAAAGTACCGTTTCCGATGAGAGAAAAACTCAAAGAAGAGTTAGACAAAATGGAACGCATGAACGTCATTGAGCCCGTAGATACGCCCACTGACTGGGTGTCGTCTCTCGTGATCGTACAGAAAAAGACCGGTCAACTCCGAGTTTGCTTAGATCCGCGAGATCTAAACCGCGCTGTAAAGCGAGAGCATTTTCAGCTACCGTCGAGAGCTGAAATAACCGCGCAGTTTGCCGGAGCGAAGTACTTCAGTAAACTAGATGCATCCAGTGGATTCTGGCAGATTCAGCTGGATGATGAAAGCTCAAGGTTGTGTACCTTCATCACACCTTTCGGAAGGTACCGATTCCTGAGACTTCCGTTCGGAATATGCAGTGCTCCAGAGGTGTATCACAAGATAGTGCACCAGCTCTTTGCGCATATTCCAGGAGTGAACACAATGATGGACGATATCATTGTATGGGGAGCTACACAGGAAGAGCATGACCTCAGGCTGAAAGAAGTTCTAGAGACAGCGAGAAAGAACAACTTGAAACTCAACCGAGAAAAATGTGAGTTCCGTGTCAACAAGCTGACATTCATCGGAGATGTCATCAGTGATCAAGGAGTTCAGCCTGACCCCAAGAAAGTGGCAGCCATACAGAACATGGAAAGACCACAGTGCAAGCAGGATGTCCAGAGATTCCTCGGCATGATCAACTACCAAGGAAAGTTCATCGCTGACTTGTCAACCAAATCAGAGCCCCTCAGGAGCCTTTTAGAGAAAAGGAATGAGTGGGTGTGGACCGATGCACAGGAACATGCATGGCAAGAGCTGAAAAAAGCCTTGTCAACAGAGCCAGTGCTGCATTTCTACGACTGTGCAAAACCAACCAAGCTGTCAGCTGATGCATCAAAGAATGGGCTCGGAGCAGTGTTGCTTCAGAAGCATGACCAAGATTGGGTCCCCATAGCGTATGCATCTAGAGCCATGACTGATGCAGAGACAAGATACGCGCAGATCGAAAAAGAACTGCTAGCTATCACGTACTCATGTGAAAGATTTCACCAGTACATATATGGACGACAGGTTGAGGTAGAGACAGATCACAAGCCGCTAATACCCCTGTTCATCAAGCCCCTGTGTGACTGTCCCCTGCGCATCCAGCGACTCCTAATCAGAGTTCAAAGGTATGACTTGAAAGTGTCATACACACCAGGGAAGTACATGTACACAGCGGATACCCTCTCCAGAGCAGTCGACCCAGAGTCAAAACCAGATGTCATGAGAGAGGAAGACATCAAAGTCTATGTAGATGCTGTCGTGATGAACATGCCAGTCACATCAAACAAACAAAGCCAGTTTGTAGATGAGACAAAGAAAGACACAGCACTACAAGAACTCTTAGCTGTCATCAGAGATGGATGGCCAGAGAGAAAACAACAGTGTCCAGTCTCAGTCAGAGAATACTGGAACATCAGAAGTGAACTGTCAGAGGCACAAGGCATCATCTTCAAAGGAAGTAAGATTGTTGTACCAGCTACAATGAGACGTGAGATGCTGCAAAAGATCCATGAAGGGCATTTGGGAATTGAGAAGTGCAAGAGACGTGCAAGAGATGTCCTGTACTGGCCCCGGATCAACCACGATGTAGCAGAAATGGTGCAAAACTGCAATGCCTGCCTCACGTACCAGCCAAAACAGCAGAAAGAGAGCCTTCAACCTCACATGGTACCCGATAGACCATGGCAAAAGGTGGCCGCAGATCTGCTTACGCGGGACAACAAGGAGTACCTGGTGATTGTGGATTATTTTTCACAGTACATAGAACTGTGTTCACTGTCGACCACAACAAGTAGAGCAGTGATCAACAGTATGAAAGCTGTATTCGCCCGTCACGGAACTCCGTGTGAACTCATCACAGACAATGGACCACAGTTCTCAAGTCGTGAGTTCCAACAATTCACAGCAGAATGGGACTTTCGCCATACGACCACAAGTCCATATCACCCGCAGTCGAACGGTCAAGCAGAGAATGCCGTCAAGATTGTCAAAAACCTGATGCGGAAGTCCAAGCACAGCGGACAAGAAGTCCTTCGAGCTCTACAGGTCTACAGGAGCTCACCACTAGAATGTGGAAAATCGCCAGCAGAACTGCTCTTCAACAGGCGAATCAGAACAAATCTGCCTATGGCCGAAAAACTACTTGACCCCCAGCACATCAATGCTCGCTCGGTGAAGGAAAGGAAAGAAGGGCAGAAACAGAAGCAAAAGAAGCATTTCGACAAACATGCTCGTGACCTACCCCACCTGAAAGTAGGAGATCATGTCAAACTCCAAGACATGAATACCGGCAGATGGTCACAAGGTGGTGTCATCAAGAAAACACTACCACATCGGTCGTACCTGGTCCAGACAGAGACTGGCGAGATTCGTCGCAGAAATAGGCGTCATCTTCGACCTGATCCTAGACGAGGCCAAGACGAGCGACAACCAGCGCAGAGGTACGATGACGACGACGACAACTTCAACGCCCCGATGGTAGACGAGACTACACGAAACGCGACGTCTGTGAAATCTACCCGAAGTGGACGCATCGTGAAGCCTCCCATCCGCTTAGATTTGTAAATAGTGAAACTAGAGAGGAAGAACTTTTCGCGAATTATTAAGACCGCTCGAGAAGAACTTTTCGCAAATTTGTTAGAGTTAATAGTTGAAACATGATGGACTCTAATGATAATGTAAAGACAGGATTTAGTTAAAATACGCGAAAGATTAAATACGCGCACTAAGAAGCAGTGAAACCCGGTTGTCGCATATGAACTCTAAACATTGAACTCAAAGAACTCAGTTATGAAACTACAGCAAAGATTTTGGATGTTTGAAACGCACATGCATGAAAGTCAAAAGAGTTAAAGTAAACTCTGAGAGGTTGTCATGTGTATGTAAATAGTCGATAACAATGTTATCTCCTTTTAAAGAAAGGGAGATGTGTTGATATACATATATGTTTGAGAAGTCTTTGCGATGATAAGTCTTGAGCAAAGACTAACCTGCCAGCTGAAGCTGGATGTAACATGATATGCCCCATGTGCAAAGGACACACTGGAAGAACCAGTTGAATAAAGGCACTCACACAGTTCACATCAACTCTACAATGTCTCCTCATTACTAAGAATCCTCCTTCCCAATTAAAGGCATATAAATGCCAAGACAATCCCCAAATGAATTTGACATGCAAGCAAACATACATTTACATGTTCATTAGTTGTACTCAAAGATTGCAAATTTAACCAAATGCAAAATTGTTTGACTTTTCAATTTGCAAAAAGTAGACTCGCTGACTAATGGCATTTGCAGTAGAATGCAGAAAAGAAGCCACATCAGATCAGAAAAAGAAAGTTTGGAATGCCCCTCACTTGATGGAGGTGGTATTGATGGGTGCAGTCTGGGCCTCCCTTGGACCAGAGGAGCTGAAGTAGAGGGAGTCGCCCATCTTGATGATCCCACACGCCTGGCCCACACTGGACCCCAGGGTGTGGTCCCACTGTCCACCCGTGGGGGAGTCTGAGGCGTCAAAGCCATCCTTCAGGCTGCGGGGGTTGGTTCCCTTCGGGGTGCAGGACACACCTGCATCAGAAACATTAAAAAAAAAATTTCTAAGTGTATTCTCCCTTTTTTAAAACTGTTTTTAGCTTAATCTATGCACACAAGGATATAAAAAGAAAACACTTAGAGAAGTTAAGGTTCAAAGGTTGTGTCACAGAATGTCTTTGATGATGGTACACAGTATAATAACAGGGATATACAATGTACAGAATAAAGGGGATAAGAATTCTGGTTTTGTCAGCACAGCCATTGAGAAAACTTGTGCATGCATGTAGGTTATGATGGAAGATTACATGTATTTCTGTACACAAACAAGTCAAACAGATCACTTGTCTGGAAATACTGTTCCTTTTTTTAATGCATTCTTTACTCTTCTTTAAAAACAACAACAACAGCAATGCAAGTTCATTTTTACTGAAGCATTACCATGGTAACCAGAGTCACAGTCGCATTCTCCGTTCCTGCACACTCCATGGCCGTTGCAGTGGCTGGGACAGGCCTGGCCGATGTAGACATCATCGAGACCAAACGCCGGAGCATAGGGATCGGCTGCTTGCCACCACCTAAACTGGATGTTGCTGGAATGAGAAGGCATAAAAATCAAAATGATGCTTAGCTGGTTTGAATGTAGAGATACACAGTAGGATATACGTATAATAAAGATACAACATGTAGCAATGATACAATGTAGTATGATAATGATGATATCATGGTCTCATTTACAGAGAGTAGCCTCCATCAAAAGTGTAATAAAGATCAATTACATGTACATCAGGAACCAAACATTACACATACAATGTTCATAGTTGTACAGTTGTATGAACAACAACTGTATTCACCGAAATATATAATAGAAACAAAACAAATTTTGCATTCAGCATACTAGAATTCACACACCAGTACTCTTTTACAGCAATCTGCCATGACCAAGATTTACATTCTTAGATTTTATTAAGTATATCAACAACGTACTTGTGATAAAACTGGACTGGACAAATACATAGAAGTAAAACTTGATACAAGAATAAATATTTTAGTATGAACGGTACAGTGTATATGGCCTAGAGAACGTTGAAAAAAATAAAAGTAATTTGTTATGTAGCATCTCTCACCTGTGTGACATGTCGCTAGTGACAGGAACAACAATGAGCCTCCAGTCGCTGTACTTCCCCGCATGGTACACACTCCCATCGGTGAGTTCCCCTCCCTGGCCCTCACACAGTGCACTGCCGTCTGTGAAGGGGTAGCAGGGCGTGGTCACGAGCTCCCAGTGCAGACCCCCATCGCTGGACTTCTCCAGGTAGACGGGGGCAAAGTGGGAGAATGCCGACTGGCATCCAACCACCACCTGCCAAGAAAGAGATATCCCCATCATGTCACTGAGAACAGATTAACACTTTTCTTGCCAGAGGGCTTGGACAGTGTTTACAACACTACGTCTTTGTCATCGTCGTCGTCGTCGTCGCTGTCGTCGTTGTCGTTGTTGTTCTTGTTGTTGTTGTTGTTATTTTGTACAGTTCTGCACTCAAAGCACACAAACATTTTAATTGTTGGTGCCCTTATTGAAGAAGATTCCTCCTAGGGCTCCAGTAGAAATGTTATCATCATGCTCAGAAAACAACTCACATGCTATGATGTCTCAAAAAAAATTCTTTTGTTGCCTACAAAAATGTCAGTAAATTGGTTCAACATTTCCTCTTTAAGAGAGGAGATGGTGCATATTCAGCACTGTTATATGTACATTGTATCATATTCTCAGCCTATGATATGTGCTTTACTGTAGGTGCAACAGAGAATTTTAATTTTTTCCTTAAATTCATTGACATAGTAAAATGTCTGCATAGAATAAAATGTGTATGATTACTGATTGGTAATGTGAAGATAGTATTACCTTAAACTGGACCACATCACGGGTGGTCAGTCGCAGTGACCGAGTCACAGCGAATCTATCTTCACCAACTGCATCAAAGAAGAGAGCTGGACCTCTTGAGCCACAGTGGGTGCCCACTTGACCACTGCTAGTGGACATCCAGATTTCAGGCTGTGGACTGTCATTCTGAAATAAAGATGTAAATCATTTCACTTCTTCAACAACTACAATCATGTAAAAGTGATGTTGAAGAAATAAAACAAAGAATTCATGTGTGAAAAGTCCATTAAGTGCAAAAACTTGTGAAGCTTCCACTTTTGCTGTAGCAACTACAGCGTAGTCTATGAATGAACGAAAATGCAATGTCTTGCATAACTTTCAGAAGCCAGGGTTTTCGTAGCAGCTGTATAAACCATCAAATTCTCTGACTGGATCAGTCCATGGAGAGATGCCCTCTCACACATTCAACTCACTCAAGTTACCTCAATTTGACTTTATAGGAAAGGCTAATCTTACATTGAAAGTTGGTGATGAGACCATTCATTCCACACAGAGGGTAGCAAGGGCCACTAGTCTTTGTTGAAGACTGCAGGTGATATTCATAATTTGCAAACAATCATGACATGGAAAAAATCAATGGATCAGCAAAACATACAGTATGCATCACATACACCTGGCATCAGTTTCACTCTTTGAGATGAAAGGACAAGAGAGTTCAAAACTTTGCAAGCTGTGAGGGAAGTCAAGTCGAAAAAATGACCCAGTTAAAAGGGCATTGTACCGGTTTTTTATTTTTTTATATGTTGTTCTTTTAATTCTAAATGACCCAGCGGTGCAAACAGAATCAAAATTTCATAACGATTTAGCCCGTAATTTCATGTTGAAAATGGAACTTTTTCGGCGAGAATTATGCTAATGAGCTGACGAGCCCGGATGTCGTGATGTCACAGGTGCCAAATATATCTTTGATTACAAGCCCTCGCATACGCGTGCGTTAAATCGTGCCGAGTAGCAGACGACGCTTAGGCCCAATTTAGCTAGCAGGCGGCACTTGTGTACTGTCCTATCCATGCAGCTGTCTCAAATTTCGCTGAACCAAATCGCATCAAAATTACAGGATATACTTCTAAGCATATTTCAAAATACTGTATTATATTTGAATGAAATTGGTAATCGAGAAGTATCAATATTGACGCCGACTTTCAAGTTGTCACTCAAAAAAAACTCACTCTTCCCGAGAGATCTTGGTAAACGCGACATGCACAATCTAGAACTGAAGTTAGCCGACTAGTACTGTGCGAACGGGGAATTTACGTGGGAACTAAACTAAAAAATGTCATGATTTTGGCGATTTGTGTGATTTACGAACTTTGTTTTTCATTCAACTTAGCTCAAATAATTCATAAATTGATTTTTTGCTCCCGATTACTTGAAAGATTTGTCTCATGATATCAGATGGCTAACTTCAGTCTGTGCGTGCGCAGGCCGTAGGGCTACTACGCCGCGATCACTCTTGTTTAGTCGTACAGAGCAGATTGTTTTATAGCAACGACAGGAAAGTCGACAACTTCACTTACGCTTCCCGACTTGCGATTTGGTTTCAATTAGCGTGAGCAAGTGGACATGAGTCATAAAATATTTCTTGTGATTTTGGTGCAATTTGGTTAAGTGAATTTTGAGATATCTACATGGATACGGAAGTACTCTAGCACTATGCCTACACCAGCGCTTGGATCGGGAAGCGGCAGCACTGTTTGTATCTACGTGGTCAGGCCACTCTCGAGGTATGGGTCCTACTAAAACTAGATCTAAGTTAGTCCTTGGTGTTAATACGACCACCATGAGATTTATCTCGACTACAAAAACATTGAAAATCCATAAAGCAGATACCTTACCTGCAAAATTCAGCACAGAAACAACAGGGCCTGCAGGGTAAGGGCCTAGATCTAGCGGCAACGCTAGACCTTGGAAGTTGGAGTCTGGACTTTCGTCTGGACTTTCTTCAAGTTCTGGCAGCAGGGGTATGTATTGCATACTAAACGTTTACGCTGTGTCTATTGAGCGCTGTGCACGTACAGCTGTCGACGGGGCGGCGAGTAGAATCTTCTCGGTCCTTGACTGCTCACTAGTCCTAGTCCTAGTTCTAGTCTAGAGTCTATATGTACTGGGTGCTGTTTTCTTCTAACTAGGCGTAAACCGTGATTGCCGTTGACTATTTTTTGGATTTAGATTTTAAGAATCACTCAGTCCTCATCTTCGTTAGATAGTTTGAACTGTGATGTCGAACCATTATCGCTTATCATCAATGCATAGTTAGTGCAACGTTACTTACACACAGTTTTCTATGGGCAGCACGTTCGGACAATGATGCCAATTTCATTTTGCATATCTGGAATATTCCCCACAAATTTTATCTCAATAAAAAGCTTTTGAAGAGATTCCTTTTAAAAATTAATAAATATTGTTTAACATGTTTATTTCAGCTCCATATTGCAATTTTACTAAATAACAGTTTTTGCAGTACTTCGTGTGAGATTTCATCAGTAAATTGACATGTGTAGTTCGTTTTGCTAAAGTCGGAGGTTGGCACCTGTGACGTATGCCAAAATGTGTGGATCGTTCCTTGGCTTGCTCGTTTTCATTTATTTCAAAAAATCATTACAGGCTTATCCTGGGTTTTAGAATCCTCTCTTTCCAGTTGTAGGCATCAAAAAATGTAGATTAGAATTATCAGACAAGTAGAAAATGTCAGTACAGGTTTCTTTTAACAATTTAAGTTTACCACGCCATAAATGGATTTTGAGGGAATAATATTCATCATGGCCTACCACAAAGGATGCCTGCAGTGACTGCAGCCTGAAGTCGTTGCCAATGAAGACATCATCGATGGCCCACTGGCTCCGGTAGGCTCCTCCGTGGCGAGGCTGTCTCCATCGGAACCTCACTGAGGGAGTGTGGGCCTCTGATGGAAGATCCTTTCTCACAAACCTTGAGATGGGGGGGGGAACCCACATGACATAGTTACCATGGCAAATTTGCAAATGAATAGACACAGGGCAGCAAGATATAATCTTGCAGACAGTACACAAATGAAGTAATCAAGAAATGTTGTGCTTATATACCAAAAGCTTGGGGCATTACTTAAAGGACCTGTTTACCTTTGGGAGCAATGATTTAGAAATGTTCAAGATAACACATTTGATGCATATGTGTAGGTCAGTTGTATCACCAAACATCCTACCATATAAGAATTTCACAATAAATCCTAAAATATAAGGAGATATCACTGTTTTCCTCAATAAACCATAACTGTCGATGATTTAGTCTGGAAACATCTTTATTATAACTATTGTTTACATTTTGTATATTCAACAATACCTAACATCCACTATACTGACTTAAATTTTTACATTGGTTGTTTCTATCCCTAACTCACATTTTAGAACTTTTTTGAAGCACAAATGCTGGGTTTTTGTTTCATCTGCAAATGGTAAATTATGCCTTTAAAGACTTTAAAAAGAAAAGACTGATAAAAGAAACAGTTCATTGGATTGAAAAACAAACAAACAAACAATCAACAAACAAAATCTTTGATGTGACAAAGAAGAGAAGGAATATGCAGAAACATTAATTACAAGGAATACAACAGAAAAGTTACCAAAAGAAACAAAGCATAAACTTTTGTACATGTATAAAGGATGACAGCACACAGATACGATAGAGATCTTTGTCTAAAATAGCAAAAGTAGTAGAAGCTACAACAACAGCAAACTGTTCTGTGGGAGGAAGACACGTGTAGAAAGAATGAACGAACATCCAGGTGAACATGTCAGTGACTTCAGTGACTTGAGGGGACTTGAGGGGAGAATATGGTACCTTGCTGTGGTGTAGTCCTGGTAGTAAAGCTCCAGCAGCCCCACCCATGTGATGCTCCCATCCGTGGAGTACTCCAGGAGGACCCCCTCCGCCCTCTCCGTGGACCTACTGCAGGACCGACTGTCCTCCTGGCTGCCGATCCGGATGTAGAACTGGATGTAGCTTGGCTCCACCATGCTGGTGTCATGGCTGACCAGCTGCCTCACTCCGGGCTACAAGTGGATTTTTTTTTTTTTTTGGAGGGGGGGAATTTTAAGATCATCACATCATTAAAAAATGCTGCTTTGCAACTGAGGGGGGGAAATTTACACACTGCAGTGGCACACCTTCAATCAAAACAATTCAACTTTTATACAGCTGATATCACCCCACTCAAAAAATTAAAGCTAAGTAAAACTCAAAAGTTTCATGAATACAATATATCAACAAAAAATTTTGGAAAAGATTTTTGGATGAAATACAAGTACAATCAAAATATCAAATGTGTCTAAAGTTTGAACAATGCAATAGACTGTACAAGATGTATTTGAAATATATGCAAATAGGTTATCCTTGAGCTGATTGAGATCCCCTATGCATGTACATCTTGTACATGTACGTAGCATATGAAATATAAAATATTTCAGAATTTAATGTGTATCAAAATGTAGCAAGGTAACAAAGTGAGCAATAGACTGAAATACAAGAGTACCGATACACAGAAGCCTAGAACTTGATAGTCCACATTCAAAGAAATTCATGCCAAAATCTACATCATACAAAGAAACCATCATTCTTTATCATATTCACGATATGTAACAATGATACGAATCATACAGACAGGTTTGTTTGTTTTGTTTTTTCAGGCATAATCAGATACACTGTACATTTATATGTCACCAAAATATGAATTGAGGAAAGAGTTAATTTTTGTCACTAGAATGAATAATACTACATAAGATCCTGACACTTTGCCCTACTAATGGCAAGGGGTTAGACCGACCCCGCCCCTTACCCCATGGAAGTAGAGGGAGCAACCAGAGGAGATGGTTCCACAGCCACGCCCCCTGCAAGAGACGCTCCCACCCTGTATAGTCTTCCAGACGGCATTCATCGCCGACATCTCCTCAAAGTCGGACCGGATGGCAGTCAGTCTGTTCGACGCCGGGACGCAGCTCTCTCCCACATACCCTGTATCGCAGCTGTCCGTTCAACATTAAGCAGAAATTAATTGACACTATGAATTCACTTAATTGAATGAAATATGCCTTTTTATTAATCAAACCAGTGCCAACATGCACTACATGTGTGGGAAATAATATGAGGACATATATAATTCATCAAAGGAGTTTTGGCAAAGTTTGGCACAAGGTAAAAAATATTCAAGGCACACTAAGACTGGGGAAAAATATGGATAAGAAGCAGGAAATTCCTTGCTGTGACACATCGTACGTTAATACAGTCAATCTTATTACTGCATTTAAAATTCACCTTACATCACTCATTTCCACTCCCTCGTAAGATACATCACATCTGGGGCTACTACTTCAATGGAAAAAAGTACACTTTTAGGGTACAATGTATTTTGTACAAAATGCAGAATGCTGTGTGCATTATATCCTTATCAGAGCCGGATTAATGGCATAATTAGATGTACAAGTATATCGTATTAAGCATACATATCGGCATTCTGCACAAGATTAAAGTAAGGAAGGGTCTGCCTGTGGAATGTGACATTTGTCAAGTCACCTACAAGTGTAAACCAACAATCGCTTTCATCTGTAATATAATATAAAACAAAGCAGCACCGATTCATATGGTACACGCACCTGCATAATCCCTCTTGACACACACCATGCCCGTGGCACATGTTTGGGCACTGTTCGCCCACGTACAGATGTCTAATGGCCCAGGTGGCACCTGGTGAGTGGTGAGACTGCCTCAGCCTGAACCTGGTCACTGCAAACCTGTGTGGGAGGCAAAGAATATTTCATCACAGTGGACTGGCTATACACACCTACTGTAAGCTCACACAACTGATTGGTTGTGGGCTGTAGGGAGTGCACAGAGAAAATAGAATGAATGACTAAATTTAACTCCTCTGGCTCACCTTTATGGATAAGCAGTTTCCTGTGTTTTGTTTTTGTTTTTCCCCTACAAAGATATTTAGTACAGGTGTATTTATGTTATAGTGCAAATACACCAGGCTACTTCATCAGTCAGAAACAGTAAGACACTGTGCAGTTATACACAATACCTAAGTTTTGAAGGTAGTGGGAGACTGATCCGCGTCCACTCTGTGTACTCCGACGAGTGATAGAGGGAGCCCTGCTGGTAGCCAGTGCAGCCCACCTGGCCTGGCAGACACGTGGGAACGACGTCATGCCACGTGAGACCGCTGTCAGTGGAGTATTCCAGATGGATTGCAAAGTCGTGACCTTTTATCAGTGGGGGGAAGATGGGGGGAGGGGTATAGGGCAAAGGACAAACATGTCCAGTCATTTTCAATCGTGTTATCATGACAATATCTCACAACATAGAGCAGTCTCTGAAGAATAAGCACAGAAAGTGTGAAAATCATTAAGATGATATTCATTATTTCACATATTGAGTAACAAAGAATTGAAGACAAGCATACTTTTATTCATACACATCATGTACAGATTACCATTTAAAAGACCAAACACCCTTCTGATATTAATTCTGACCTCAACAGGACAGATGGTCTTTGCAAATGCAGGAGTATCAAAGTACTTTACAATGTATTAGACATATCTTCACCGTCACATTCCACATAATACACAAAAACCATGTTATAAACTCAAGACATTTCTGATGTCAGGTATGATTCCTTCGTCTTCTCTCTCCCCTGCAAGTGTGCTTTTCATACAAGGTATTTCGTAACACATACATACATGTATGTGAAACATATGCCCCTCTCAACATACACCGAGTAACAAATTGATTAAACCTAGCATTCAAGAAAAGAGTCTAATAATAACATCTCAAAACATGGAGGAAGTGGGAGCTCATACTACATGTATGCTCATGGGGCAAATGGTACTTAAAGGTGACATTTTTTTATTTCTTTTTAAATCTTTTATTTATCAAGTTATTTATTTGTCTTAAAATTACCAGTGTCTGCATTAAAAAAAAAAGAAGCTACTTCAAAACTTGTGGATTTCACAAACTCAAACAGACATCACCATATAAGAATACCTTGACCCCGCGGTCTGGCAGCTTGACCACACCCAATGGCCAGGTAGAACTGGATCATGAAAGACGCCCCGATACGCAGCGACTGGGTCTCTAGGATTGAGGCACCGCTTGTGTGTGATCTGCCAGGCAGTCTGGAGAGTGAACAATAAACGAGTTAGTGAACACTGCAAGACCAAGTGAAGACTAGTGTAACACTGGCAAGTAACATCGGAGTGAACTACTCAAGTATAATGCCACCTGCTAGATAGGAGGAACTCCATCATACACAGCACAGACGTCCACTCATGTACATAAGTGGGCATTATCAGCACTTTACCAACAAATTACAGTATTCAATAATACGTGTTAAAATACATACCAACTTAAACATTCTGAGACTAAACGCGGCATGTTTTCATACCAAAGCAAATATTACACTCCTCAGTGTTGTTGTTGTTCGCCGTTGAAAGTTAAATTCATCTCACCGCATGTTGGTAGTTTCTATTAATCTACGAAATCATTTTGACAAGCTGCATGTAAACTTTATGAGTAAAACTTTATGAGTAAAACTTTATGAGTAAAAGTTTGATACATGGTTCTGTTTGGTTATGTTATGTTATGTATAGTTATCTTAGCTTGGACTGGACATACAACGTATCTCCTACATGGTTGTACTTACACCAGAGCAGGGCTGATGTTGCAGGCCTCTCCGATCTGACCAGTGTGAAAGGTCAGTGCCTGACGGACCTCTCTGTGGTCAGTGAAGTCCAGGTTGATGACGTTCTTGAGGGACGACGTCAAGAAAATGTTGTCGATGGCCCAGACGGACAGATCCTCTCCGCCATTGGTCGGTTGCCACCACCTGACACGGCAGGCATTTCCCCTGGCAACATCTGGCAAGTGTATCAACACAGTCCTGGGGGTACACACCATATACAAAGTATATTATATTAATAACAACATTGAAGCAAGTGAAATCTTTGACATTTTACATTTCATCATGGCCAGCTGCTGCCTATAATTCATCTTGAATTATCAATTTTATGCTTCATGTAACAGTACCTTCACTAGGGTGACAAGACCTTGTATCTCAAATTTTGGTGAAAATAACTTTTTTGGATGAATGGTCAGATCATCAATTTGAAGTGATGTCCTGTCAAAGTCCTAGCTGTCTTACCCCAAAAATGAGGCCACCACAGCATGTCAAAGGAAAGGCTATCTCATTTGACATAGTACTTTGGCTGCCATGGGTTTTTTTTTCTCTCCTGAACATTTGACATTTTGTAGATACGAGGTCTTGTCGCCCCAACAAGGGTATATTTCTGTAACTCGTGGGAATGTGGAGATCAGGAAGAATCAACATAAAAATCAAAACATTGCAAAGAAATCAAATTTTCCTCATGAATAATTTGAATGCAAAAAAATTCTAGTCCCAGATTGTTGTGGACCTCCTTTAACAGGCAATCATTACCTGGCGGTCTTATAGGCATCAAAGTCTAGATGCTTCAGAAGCTCCCAGCTGATTCCGTTGTTGCAAGAGGTCAGAACCAGGACCGACTCACTCGAGTCCCGCGGCGGTGAGCAGCTGCCCACTAAACTGTGACCGCCCAGTCGAACGGTAAACTGGAGGTACCTATGCATTCAAGGGGAGAGTAAGTTCTTACTTCATTTTTTAATCAAAGGTATGCATTAGTTCCACTTGCTACTGATGTATGATGACAGTAATGTTATTCCTCTGCCTTTTGAAAGAGGTAAGCCAAAGCCAAACACTCTTTTATTATGCTAGAAAATTGAACATAAATGTAAGCTGAATTCTCTTTATATTTTCTATATATCGTTATCCTATTATGACATCACAAATTGTTGTAGTCTTCTAACCCAGCAATGGCAGTACTGGAACTTTAAAAACAAAATATAACTTTTGAATGGCTTGTCATATTTTCCTCAAACTTTTCCAACTTGTTCAACTAACATTACTGCACTCATTCAATCCACATTATGCATTTGGGTTTCATATTCATATTCTAAGCTACTGTGTGCATTGATATGTTAGAGATATCTTATGCACTGAGTCTTTACACCATCTAATTTGACCAAAACTATGATTTCCCTCACTCACTAACATTGGTATTAGTAGGGAGCCTACTTCTGAAATAAAACATTTGCTGTTATGTTACCTGACTCCTATAGTGTTTATTTCTCGGGTAATCAGCTCTCTGCGTCTGGCCTGGTTGAACACAAAAGCTTTCCCGGACGCCAGCATGCCGCACTGATAGCCAACCACACCTCCCTGAATCGTGCTGAATTTGTCGTTCTTGTTCAGTGTGAAGGAGAAGTCCTCAAACGTCTCGGTGAGGTTGTGTGGCAGGATTCTGACAGAGATCTGGCACAAATCACCCGAGTATCCCTGGTCGCAGCTGCGGAAAACAACATGTTATTTTGCCACACCGTGAGTGACAATAGGGAGTACAAAATGTGCTGTTTCAATATGTATGCTATAACTACTTCCTAAAATTTAATGTTTTCTACACACCTGTATGGAATACCGCAAGCCTACCAAGTCTCATACAACCGTTCCCCAAGGGTTTTTTTTCATGGTTGACATGCCTGACAAGCTTTCTCTCATAAATCACCATCACATCCCCCCCCCCCCCAAAAAAAAAAGAAGAAGTATGGACTAGACTGGCACAGTCTACAGCTTAAAAATGCTAAAGCTCCTTACTGTTTGGAGGGGGGGGGGTGGTACACACCCCTTTCACTCATACTGCTTATGTGAAGGACTCCAATTCTGTATTTAATGGATTAACAGGGTAACTACAATGTACAATGTAGAACCCAATATTGTTTTCAATCCATTTCTGTCAATACAAATTTGTGACTGCTTGAAGAATCATCAGAAGCCTCTGAATCACTATATGAAGCTCGATATTCAAATTGGCACCTTTATTGTGAAGTTTAATGTTGATTTTGTTTGTGTGTGTTTGGTTGTGTCAACTGGCAAATTTTTGGACTTGTTTCTCTGACTGCATCAAAGCATATGAATTTAACCTGTTCCACCACATTTTTTTTTTTCAAACATAGGATATACATGGACATGAACAGGTACAGTAAAATTCAGTAAAAAGGAGAAGATAATCTTTTTTGCAGCAAAATTTCCCAAGGGATTGATAGGCCAGCTGCTAAATGACTGAAGCATGATCACGCACCTGCAACCCGTCTGAGTGCATTTGCCATGTCCATTACACATCGTCTGGTCACAGGCTTCACCAATATAAACTGTTCCAGGATAAGGGGGACAATTTTTTTTTTTAAGACAGACATGATGAGAAAAGCACAAGAATAGATATGAAATTGTCAGGGGAAAAAAAGTACTTAGGAAATTTATAACTAACGTAACAGCAAAGCGAAATGAATGCTATACCATTAAATGACTAAAATTCATATAAAGCTGTGCTACTAATAACAAAAAATTGTATATTGCCCTGCATCAACTCACATCTCTGTCGCTTTGTTCACTGATGCATACTACTGATGCATGAATCTGAAGTATAATTGTATCTTGTCCTGAGTTAAAGTAATTGTAGGACATATTCCTATCACTCTAGCTTTGTCTGCGGCAAAGTAGGACACAAAGACCACGTTCACATTCTGCCTACCATCACCAATCTAACTCTTGGATCTTTCGTCAAATGCTCTACTCGACTGATTCATATGAAACTTGCAGTGCAAGCCCCATCAATTCCAACACTCCTCAAATTTAATAATCTTGAGAATAACACTTAACCTTTAATAGTCTAGGAGAGTGCATCATTATCCAGAAAATGAACAAGAGTCTGCATGCTGAAACCAGGTACTATGCATAAATGGAGGAAACAGCACACACTAATAAGTGTCATATGGGTGGCAAGATCACTTTTTTTCCTTCCCTTGGAAAATTTGTACTTCATTACAATTGTGCAATTAAAGAGGGTATTTAAGCATGAAGAAAGAAGCTATAAAGTCTACCATTGTCCACTGCCCACTTGGTGTCTGCTCCTTTGTCCATTTGTTGCCTCCAACGGAAGCGGGTGTGTCTCGTCAGTGCAGCCGCAGGGAGTGGGATCGTGATCCTCTTCCATCTGAACAAAAGAGGACATGTCATAGATATTATCTTTTCTAAAAGGAAATACAAGCAAGTGTTAAAAAAAGCCAATTTTCATCACTATTTTTGACAATCAAGAATGACTAAAATAACTAACCAGTGATTATGAAATACATAGTATCTTCTGAATATCACCCTATCTACAAATACATTACGTTGCTCTTGTAGAGACCCCCAGTCACCCACATTCGAAGACATACTGAATTAAAACATTTTCTGAAGCCAGTCTTCTTAAAGATGTTGCTTTGCTTAGATTATTTTTCCCCACTTTGTTTAGGGATGTAAAACAGTGTATTTGTAGCTTCAGAATATGTTAAAATTCAAGAGCTACTGCTGTGCATTTACTATACACAGACCTAATGGTGTGAGGTGATTTAAAGAGACTATATTCATATCTACTGCTGATGAAAAGCAATAGCCGCCTAAATGTACAGTTACAATTTATGGCTTTGATGTTGAATGACTGCTACACAAGTCTATGAGATTGTTGATCTCTTCACAGCTGCATTAAGATTTGTGTATTATTTCAAACTGAGCATTATCAAAATATGATATTTCCATTTGAATATCATCTTTAAATTGACACTTCCTCTCACCATTTCTTCAGTATTATGTATTTCCTCAGTACATTGTATAATGTACAGTGTAATTGGACATTTATGATTTGTGCATTACAATGCTTTGCAAATTAAATCAAACATATGTAAGGTTTAGAAGTTAACCCAAGATACAAGAAGCAAAAGAGCAAAGGGTGACAGATGATAGAGCCTACTCATAGAAGATAAAAGCATACACGTACTTGCCAACTCTACGGTCTTTGGCGGTAGACTACCGTTTTTGAAAGATTGAAAGCTAGCACCCTTTCACATAGGCAGCCTGGATTCTACTGCTTTAGTATGCAAGTATGCCAAAGAAACATGACCTTGTTTATATCTTTCATCAAAATTAATACTATGTACAAAATCTAATAGGCTACATGTATTTTAAGCAACTATTTAATCTTTGATTTGAATATCATACAGTATGTGAATGTGTACACAGGCCATCAAATATTTCGTACTGTAATTATCTTATAGGAGCTTCGCACTGTGATTCAAACTACACAGTACTGCAAATCAAAAAGAGATGTACAGTAGATGCACAAACATCTTTTGATCCGGGGACAAAAAGATACTTTACCTTCCGGAAAAGTCTCCCGTGGAGTAAATGGTATCGTCCAGGGTCACTACTCCCTTGCACACACCAGGCAGACACTGCTCACGCACCAGTGACCATGACCGGCCCTGGTCCGTCGAGAACTCCACACGGATCGTTGTGTCGTCTGCCAGCTCCCCGCACTGCAGGTTCAGGCCGAACTGCAGGTGCATCCTGGGAGCAGCCGGGAGTGTCGGAAGGAGCTGGAGGTTGTCCACTGTCCACACGTTTCGGTTCAGTCCGTTGTGGGTGGCCTGGGCCAGGCAGAATCTGGTGGAAGGGGACTGGATGCCGGGCGGGACCGCAATGGACACCAGCTGTGGTCTCTATGGAAGCAGCCAGACACAGATACGGACAAAACACAGACATTAACCCTCCCACTGCCACACCATGAAGAGACTAAGGACAATCTTTCATATTTTAACCCATTGAAGATGGGCTTATTTTGCTGCAACACGCATTTCCCATAGACACTTGCCAGAGTATAGTCGGGTCTCATCCTCAACGGGTTAAAGGAGAGACTTTTTCTTCAGGTTGAAATACGTACATCTACATGTATGTGTTGTTACAAGCAAGTGAAATTCTGGTTACAATAGAAATGCCCACTGAATAAAACATGGCACTCTCCTTGCATTAGGTATTTGACAAAAGCATCCATCAATATCTTTCACTTTAATGGAATCAAGAACACAACTAAATTAGACCTGGAAACATTTTAGAACACAAGGGATTATAACCATTTACATGTATGTATACAAGTCACTGCTTTGAATAAAAACTTACAGCAAAGAGCACTTTCATCTCCACAACACAGTATAAGGGCTTCAATTTAGGAGTCAGTGATAGGAATGGAGACTACCAATAAGACAAGTCATAAAAATCGAATAAAGATCAAAAGTACACTGTACATAAACATCTGTGTCAGTGTAATCTCAGGGTAACAATAAATCCATATCACAACTGTCATAATATGAACTTTTTAATTACTCATTATGCTGAGATGAGACATTATTCGAGATAGTGAAGTGCATCATCCGTTACACACAGGCAATCACAGAATATCTGGTCTTGCACTAACCTTGAATGAGTCATGAGGCAACACATGAAGGAGTGTCCGATCCAACTGGCCAGAGGCCTGTGCATACACACTGACCTGGACAGTCTCTGTGTCTGCCGGGTCACACGACCCACCACCTGACAAAGGAAACCAATTAAAGGTATATACCACATAAACAAGGAATATTACAGATTGCGTTAATAAAAAACATAAGATTTGTCTATTGCACACAAAGAGTAACTTTGGACTATTCAGAAGTTACCGAGGGTAGGCAATTTTACCAACGCCCGACAATGCAATTTGCATTATCTGTTTTGTAGAATGGTTACAATAGAAATTATGTGGCAGCCATTATTGCAAGATTCTCAGGCTAGTACGATCATGTACCAGCTCCACAATAACCACACAGCACACAGAAACAATTGCAATGCATACAAGTATGTAATACACAAGGAATATACAAGTAGCTGAACACAGTTGAAGAGCCATTAGTGTCAGCCATTAGTACACTAATGACAGATGAAAAGTAAAGTTGGGCTTACAGGCAAAATTAAAGACTTTGATACCTCTCGGCCAATCACTTGATTGGGATCCATATCACCATTTTATAAAATCTTTCTACCATATTATCAAAAAGTTCAACATAAATTACTATGGTATTTACTAGGCAATCACTCAAAATCCCTCTCACATATGCAAAGATGGTGACACTTTCTTAAAATACCACATACTGGGTGCATCAATATGTGAATCAGTGCACTACATACAGCAGTGTTGTGTGTGGGCATGTCAAAATGCAATCACTGAAAAGCAATGTCGAGTGTCTCACCCATGATGTAGTAGAACCTCAAGTTGCCTACACTGGTGATGTTGAGGAAAGGAGTACATACTAGTCTCTCTTCCAGACCATTCATGACCAAAGAATTGTTGGAAAACACCACATCGCACATTGTGCTGACCTCACCTCCCTGAATGTCCCACCTGCATATAATGAAATTAATCAAGTAGTATTTTCCAGTTTATTACACTGTACATTGACAGAAACTGAGCACAAAAATGTTGTCATGCAATGGACTCTGGCAAAATGAATGAAACTCCTTAAGAGCTTCGAAGCTGATGCATTAAGCATTAAAAAAAAGTCTCCTTAACTCGTGACAATTGATCTCTTCACTTCCATATGAAACACTGGGTATAGAATTGATCAAACAGAGTAGCTTACTGAAGACATCTTTCAATAAAACAACAACAACAAAAACCTCAGAATGTGGTCTCCTGTTGGCCATGTAATCTGAAAACTGCTTATAGAATTTCAACCTTATAATGACAAAAGTATATATGTAAAGATATGTTCACTTTTCATATGTCATGATCCATATCATTGGCAAAGACATGCACTTTACCAAAAGATTGTACATGAGTATAGAAGTTACAGGCAATATTCATGTACATTGCATGGTTTAATGATCTTAAACCTTCTACAGTCTCTCCAAAAACATTTAAAAATGGTATAAATGAGGTTTAAACAACAGTAGATCTATTCCAACTACTAACATGGAACAATCTGTTCCATCAAACCAGAGATGAAAATATAATTGAAACATGTGCTGCAATTGGTCAAAGTCGGAACAAAGAGGCACAGGGAATCTTACTCATGGAGGTCTTGCAGGGCCTCAAACTGCTGGTCAAAGACCGGACTGACCGAGAGCTCATCTCGCCAGAGATTGAGGTCATGAGAGGTCATGTACAGGTGGTCATCTTCCTCCGATGCGGCGTCGCCCTGGAAATAGAGGGCATTTCCTGATGACTGGCACTTCTCCTTTGAGAGAAAATCACAGGATTATCACCATCATTGTCCATCATACTATGCTGCCATTTTTTCATTGCATTGACGCTCACAAAAATAATGTATATGTGGGACTGGCCACTCGGCCCAAAAATGTCATGATTGTGACATCATGAATAAGCTTTGCATATGTTGCTATAGATTCACTAATTTTGAAGATGAAACTCAGACACCTGAGGATACTACCATGTATGGAGTTAGGGGTAAGCAGTTTTAAAAGAATAGTTATTGAGGACAAATCTTACTAATCTTTTCTTTGTAGCTCTTCTGCTTTAACTCAAGATATGGCCATATGTTAGAAATGAAGGGTATCTAGCCCATTACAAAGTATGTGGGTAAGTTGCTGAAAATTTTAGATAGCATAAAAGCAGGACAAGCTTGTGTGCAATCTAACAACATCAACACTCTACTGCAGTGATAGTAGAGCGCCGACTCACCCGAATGGCACCATTGGGAAAGAACAGCCACTTGGTGGGGTCCACGGGGTCAAAATCCTCCTCCAGGGAGGTGGGCCGGTGGGCCATGTTGGTGATGAGGATGTTATCGAGGGCCCAGCACCCCTGGTAGTGATGGGCGTCCATGGCCAGGTCCTGGTGGAAACGGATGCTGATGTCCTCCGTCCTGGCAGCCAGCGGAAGGTGGATGATGTGGATGCTGGTGCTGCCGTCAGAGGGCGCCCTGCAATAGTCAAATCATTTTATCGACACACAAATCCTGATGATACATTTGTACCATTCCCATGACTTTTCTCGTAGTCCTCCATTAATAAGGGAGGGGTAAGCAGGAAACCCTGTGCTTGGAGATGCTCTTATGAATTAATACCACCCAAATATCTACATCTGAATCATAGCATCAAGCCACTACACATCATAGTCACAGTTGATACAAGTGGAACACAATTGTTTATAAAGTTTACAGATATTGAATTTGTTAACACTTGTAAAATCATGAGTATGATAGTTATAGCAGTAGTTTTCATGATAAACTGATCCATAGTGGCCATAGCAACCCTGGTGAAATGATGTCCTTTCTACTCTATTGTTTATTCTTTCCAAACAAAAATGTCTTTGCTTGTCAAACATATTCACGAATATAACAATCAACCTGCTGACTTCACGTGATAAACTTATGGTAATCCCCCACATGGTTTAAAACTTATACAAGGTGTACATGTAGGTGGTTCCTATTTAGGATGGGTTGATGTCACTAGTAACTAATTGTTCCCTTGTTTCTTTATGACTGTCGCTTGCTGTGATGTTTTCACAATATGAAACTAATAGCAACACTAAACAATAAACAGCAAAATGGAAGGTACAGAAATAACAAGTGACTAACCTGACTCTGTCAATGACATGCCAGTCTATTTTGGTATTGATGGCATACGAGACGGTGATACTGTAATCATTGGTGCCAGCTCTGCACTGACCAGAGCCTGGTGGGGAAAAAAAAATAAAACAAAACAAAATGGTAAAACTGAAGTCAAACCCTTCCATAGTTCCAGTAGATGTACGAGATACTATCCAAGCTTGTTCAGAACTTCACGCAATTGTACATGTACTGTTGTATCCAGCAAGCGCATTCATATATCTAGGGATGTAAGTTATAAGTATTACAGGCAAGAACATAGTCAATCTTGATGGACTCGCTACTTAAAAATGATGCCTGTTTACAACATATGACAATTTTCGTATATCACTATTACACACATCATCTGCTCTTGCGATTTAGGAATTGTTCTCACTGATGGCAAATTGGAGTGCAGAGGCTGTGGTTGTGTTGAGGTGGACAGTGTTTAACTCTCGTCGTCCAAAGGAGTCACAAAAGACGGCTGCGTTGCCATGGAGAATGGAGCCACATGTGCTGCTGATGTTACCCCCATACATCTCAGACCTACAGTTGTAGTGGGGAAAAAGTGAATTTGATATGAATGATCTGAATTAGAATTAAACTTCACTCCATGGAGGCCAATTATGAATACTGTCCTCATTCATTAAATAAATTTACCAGATAAGGTATCAAATAAGGACAGCTTTTCTCAGTGTGTGGGTGAGTGTGTGTGTATGTAAAAAAAAGAAAAAAACAAACACAACAACAAAGAAACATTGCAAACATGAATATTTGATCACTGCAAACCATGGCAGTGAATTGTGTCCAATCATTAATTATTCAGAAATACAACATTCTGCAAGATCAAACATCTATCATGGATAGCATGAACACAGTAGGCCTACACTCGATGTTCAGTTGGCTAGGACTATGATTTATGCCTATAACAAACATACGCAGTGTTGATGTCAATGGCAAGTATCAGAATTAACTTTAGGCAGCTTACATCCTGACACTCTTCTCTGGAATGTTATGTGTGTTTGTGTATTCTACAGTGTAATTGTATAGCACAAACAAACAACAATCAGGACTAATTCTTATGCACATTGGAATTTGTGTAAGCGCTATAAAAATGGAAATTTTTGCGGTGTTGAAACTTTTGCGCATTTCATGCAACCAGAAACTACCATGAAAGTAAAAAGCACAAAAATATTTGTTGCATGTAATACACTATGTGTGAAGGCCTTGATTCCGCAGAATCAAGAACACGCAAAATTCATCTTACCCAGCCCAGAGCAAAAACTTTCTCGTGCAAAAATATTAACTTATACAGGAACAATTCACACTCGTCAAGACTAAACATGCTCACCAAATGGTGTAGTCCAGAGCTGCTGATGAATCAAAGTCATCCCGAAGGATAACACCATCACTATGGATCATTGCTAGAGAGAGAAAGAGAGAGATATAACAAATGAGAGAGACATGTTATGGCAGAGGATGAAGAAGAAAGATGGATGTTAGCTAATGACATAATCCTTTTTCTCTTTCAAACAACCTGTTTTTGTGACTGCTTTCATCATCTCTAGCATTTTCATACAGTCAAATGATTTGCAAACTTACGCATTTTCTTTTTACTGTATATTGAAATGTTAATTTACACACTTATTTTCTGTAAAAATTTATATCAATATATTTCAGTTCGAAATAGAAAAATATGAATAAAAATGAATGAATGAATGAATGAATGAATGAATGAATGAATGAATGAATGAATGAATGAATGAATACCCAACATTGCTGTGGATAATGTGTGGTCTTAGAAATGCAAACTAACACCTTGTCTACAAAATAAAAATGTCAGCTAGGTGACAAGCCTCTCTGATTTATAAAGCAACATGTGACTTACCAAGCTGTGGTCTGAACGGTGAGGGTGTGGGCTTGCCAGCCTCACAGAGCTGTAGAGCCATCAGGTCCTTGAACAGGAGCTGCTGGTAGGACACAGCTGTGACCCTGTAGAGATACAAAGGAATTACAGTATTAGGACCCCGTTTACAGTGCGGGGCTAGGCCGAGCCCAGCCTCAATTGCGAGGCCGAGCCCCGCAATTTTGTCCGTTTACACTGCCGGGCTCGGCCGCGCTTTTGATTCAAACCTTTCAATATTTTGTCGCAGTGGCGCTCTGCTTGTAAACAAATGCAATTTGGTATTGTCTGGTTTTCGGACCCTTTGCCAAATGAATTCCATGGCGACGAAGTCGCCGTTTGGGCAAAGGTCTTTGCCGAAGGAAAAAATCCTTTGCAGGACAAAACCACCTTAAACTATACTAATTTTCGATGTTGAGGGGGTTGATATCCTGAACGGCAAAATAGTACAGGCAGAGGGTTTGGAAGCCAGACTAAAATTGGCCGCGCATTTGGCCCAGTTTACGTTTACACTGTGAAAAGGCCAGGCTCTGCCGCAGCTCGGCCGCGGCCGAGACCACCTCCAGAGCGAGGCCAAATGCGAGACCAATTTTTGCCCCGCATTTGGCCTTTTGCGCATTTACACTGAAGCGGGGCTGGGCACGGCCCCGGCCGAGCCGCGGCCAAGCCTCACACTGTAAACGGGGTCTAAGCCCCACATTAAAACAGGGTAAAGATATAGTTTGTGTCTTCTCTTGTAAAACACTGGAACATTCCCGATCCAGCCCAGTCCTAACATTCCCAGTCCCAGTCCATTCAGTAAGGCAATTTTGTTTGCTTCAATTTCCAGTATGTACTATAAAGTCACTTTCTTGGCTTCATATGGCCAAACAGCGATAGCCAATAATATGACAAGGAGACAATGTGTCTTTTTTACTCAGATACCATATGCAGATATCAGTCAAACATTCAGAGTTGAAAATAGTAGAATTTGCTGCCCTTTTGCATGCCCATAAAATTCCAATGGCCCATCACATTTGATTTGGTCACCCCCAAACTTAAAGAAAATTGCAATTTGTCACCCTATTTTGCAAGCCTATAAACATCAACAGCATAACATAGCCAGTCATTGAAACTTGCACTAGGATACTCTGATTTTGTTGCCTTGCTGCTCACCTACAGTATATGATTGCATGGCTTGGCACAGTCCTTCCAGTGCAATATAGAGGTAAAATACATGTACATACAAATTTTTTGTATATATCCCCTTTGAGAGGATATTTTGTACCAGATCAAATGTTATCAGCATACAGGTACTGTACATGTATTTCTAAGATACATTACAGATGAAATCTAGAATCCAACTGAAACTTTGTCTGGTTTTATTGGTATCAAAATTGCTCCCAAATTTCCCATCACTTTTTACAGCTCTTAATGGAAGATCCCCTCCCCCTTTGGTTTACAAACAGTAATAATCTCTTTTAGATTTGATATGTGTACTGTAGCTATGTAAATAGCATTTGATAAGCATGTTCAAAAGATTGAATCTTTGATTACCCAGCCACACAGTGAGTTTACAGGAACAAGCAACATCAGGTAAATGTAACTGCTTCAAATAAAAGTTACACCACAGCCTTGTAGCAAACCTTGGAAACCTTTTCATATTTCCAAAATGGCCAACAATTACTTTCATTCGACATGAGGCCTTCTAAATCCAAGGCAATGAAGGGTGGCATCAAAGTTTGTTTAGATATATCACATTTTGACCTCCATTAAAAATACACAATTCTAATGAGTATCATCAATAATCTTTTCCAGTCTATTAGTTACGACTCCGGTGACATTTGTGTGCAATGCTTTGTCCAATGCAAGGCTTCAACGTAAACATGTAAACATGCATATAATCTCCTTGACTTGTTGCCTGCATTTCAAAGGTTCCACAAGTTATATGGCTTCCAGGCCATTCAAGAAGATCTTTATAAATCCAACCACCATCTTATCTCAGACTGACTCACAGATGAAAAATGTACAGCTTCATTTAGCGCCTGATGACGCCATTAAAAATGGACCTTACAATGTACATGGAAGGATCAAGATGGCAGGAATAAAGGGCGCCAGAATAAAGAATGTCTGTCTACGAATAAAGGTGATGTGTCAGTATAAAACAAGTGAACAACAAATTTTATGTCATTCCATGACACATAGCTTCGGATTACTATTTAAACTTCTCCAATTTAACTCTTACTTTCCAACAATTTTGACTGGTCATATAGTAATTATCAATAAGAAGTATTATCAGTTTCTTGTTCTGTATGTAAAAAAAAAATAATAATAATGAATAAATACATAAATAAATATCAGTCAATGAGCTCTCATTGTCTAAGATCTATACTAAATGTAGTTTTCACTTTGTCAAAATTGCAATAGGGCTTAGAGGCTTGAAAAATGATGGAAATACTAAAAACTTTGAATAGTATGGATTGCACTTTAAATGCTACAAGTTTTTCTTGTTGTGGATATTCTTAATGCACACAACTTTCCACATTCTTTTGCTGACGACCCTGCCAGTTTACATGGCAGAGATTTTACGCTTTAAACAAACCACACATCACAAAGCTTTTGAAAACAAGATGGGGTCTCAATATCAATCACCACCTGCAGAACCACGTGAAGGCTGGTATTTGAGCAGCTCAATTTCACATTTAAGGAATGCACTTTGTTTGAGCAGACTTGTTACACCCTTGTCATTTGATTTTCCTGCTGCATTAGATCGTAAAAACTGCAAACCATGTTTTTCAATCATGTGGCCTCCTTCTCATAGAAGAAGATATACGCCTACTAAACAAACAAATATAGGTCTACAAACAAGACAACATACATGTACATCTACATAATTATGGTGGTTGCCTGTATCACATACATAGGCCTACAAAAGTATTAGCTGCTTGGCAGTATGACTCTACTAAAAATAAGCAGTTTTGTTTCTTTTCTAACATTTCAGCAGTACTTGTGTAGCAGATTTCAGCCTCGACACCGAGCAGGTGCCATGTTTCAGATTTGATTTCTCTTGTCTAACACCGACCTGGAGTTACCTTTCGCACACGTGCATTGCATCGATACCCAAGTGCGCATATTTGTCACATTTGATGGGGCCTGGTAAACAGTCCGCAGACAAAGAAACAAAGAAAACAATCCGCATTATTGGCCATTATATCTGACAGGCAAGCAGCACTGGACTGCACAACAAGTGGATCGGAGGTACCATAATTGTAACATCTGGAAGCATTTCTGGAAACAATGAATGTCAGAGATTGGTGGCAAACTTGCACGAGGGCAAGACAAAAATTGATGGGGAGATAGTGATTAAAACAAGAGGAATTTTCCTGTTGCCAAGGGACTTTAATGGAGGGAAAAGGGATAAAAGATGTGTGTACTTAAATGTCAGGGGCAAGATAAACAGCCTCGGGGGGAGTTCAAGTGGGAACAACACGCGTGATTGATGTCAATCACTGAATGACGGAGGAGATAACATGAGGATGATCAGAGAGGTAAGAGCAGAGAGCTAACCTCTGGGGCTCACAGCAGTACTTTTCTCAACATAAGTTCTGCCCAACAACACCATGTTGACTGCAGTCTAATGATTCTCCTGGGAGCTTGTTAAAACCACCCTCGGATTCGCTACCCCAACATTTCCTGAGCTTTTCTTGAGCCCAGACATTCACAGGAATCTATTTTCCTACATAAGACGTACAAAGTACATGACTCCACAGTCCAATCATGGGTGAAAAATAATACTAGAGCAAGAACTTACACATACATACACATACATATGTAGAAGCATGGACAAATCAATGTTAATATTTAAATAGTGGTTGAAACGATTCATCTGATTGGAATGTCAACTGGATAGAAGTTCATTTTGCCACATTCAGTTGCAATTTACAATTGTACAGAGTGTACCTGTTTGATGAGACTTTCGCCTACTGGATAGGCTTCTTCAGATCGATCGCTACTGTGAGGTATAATTGCGACTGATTGTGGCAAACTGACCTTCTATCCAATACATGTACAACTGTATTAGTGATGTAGCTGTAGTTGCAACAGTGATGGTGAAAGTGATAGAAATGATGACATTTAAGGTTTAATATGGTAGCAGCATAGTTGTAACATTGGCAATGGTTGCAGCAGGAGTGGTGGCAAATGTATGCACTGGAAGTAGCAGTAGTTTTAGGGTGGTAGTGAAAGTTGTGATGGATGGATGACTTTGTTTAACTTGGTTTATAATAATTGATAATAATTATTTTATGTCCTGTACTGTTCCACTTTGTCTTCCTTTTTCTTTCATATATACCTGTATGGCATTCGTACATGTATGTTGCACATGGTTGCACCTTGAGCATCTATTTATTAGGTGGATTTGGTGCCTTATAAGTCCCATATATGATTATTGTTATTATTATCATTACCAGTATATTATTATTATGGTCTTGCAGTAACATTGAATGTGGTGTTAGCAGTTATAATGGTTTAGTTGCGTGTCTATGGAGGAAATTGATACATAATACTGCAACAGGAAACAATCATTCAGATCCACTCTATAACATAAAAGCCTATAATATCTGGGCACTCCTGCAGAAAAAGTTATAACTGCCTTTTCATAAACTGTAAAAAAAGACCTGCAATCCACATACTCTTTTCTTTATTGTAAAAAGCATCAACTTGATTGGCAGGTGCCAAAAGAATCTATGGATCATGTGCCAAACAATCAATCAAAATATCCAATACAGCAAAACTCTGCCAAGTGTCTTCTGAGGCAATTCAAAGGTGAAATAGTATCTCTATTTCTATCCCTTCCCTCTGTCTGTCTATCTGTCTGTCTATCTGTCTGTCTGACTGTCTGTCTATCTGTCCCTACCCCCTTTTTTTAATGTTGTCTCTTGGCCCTTTATTTTGACACCTTACTTTTGATGAAATTTCTCAATAGTTTGCCATGGAGAAGGAGCAGAAAAACCATTCCCAGTGTCATTACCCTTCAGTTTTACCATCACAGTCACAATGTTATCGATGCCAGCCTTTTCCTTACACTGTAATCGTCTGTTTTCACAGCACGAATGACACGAATGTTTGTCATTCGAACATTGTTGCCGTCAGAAAATTGTCTCCAACATTCTTCTTCTAATGCTTCAGAGGAGGAAGGAAAAGACCTGGTGGACAGGCTGCAGGCACACGAGGAGACTCAGCAGGAAAAACAGACACAAAATGTGCAGGAAATGACCAGGGAAACACAGTCTACAAGACGCCAAATCGGGCGCATGATTATTGCGAGGGGATACGTCCAAGGCTACACACCTTCAAGGAATATAATGTGAATGTTGGCGACTGAGAAATACCATTTTTGCAATTTGGTGGTCGTAAAATCTTATCAGACAATCTGATCACACATTAGAGGATTTGGGACCAGACACAAATTCGGCTTCTTTCAAATTTTCTCTCTTTTTTTTACACTCATGACTCTGCAGCAATTATGACACTAATGTGCAATAACTTCCTCTGTTTACCACATGTGCGCCTGTTTCTTTGTTCTCGTTAAATCAAATGCTTTAGACTACAGTACTTGCTCCTCTTTGGAAAGAAATATTAATAACACCTCTTTCAATTGTTTTTTTTTTTCACTACTTGCCAATCTCAATCTCAGTATTCACATACAGTGTATTTTGCAAAGTATACAAAAGAATACTTCAAAACTTTTGCTGTTAAAGAAAAAGAATAAGAAGCACTATATCACATCTGAAATACCACTCTAGTATACTATCAAACACAGACTTTTGACTATCCACAACAAAGTTATAACCTACATTTTTGTAATCACAAAATTATAGCACTAAAACTATGTTTCAATACCATTGACTGTATTTTTTTTCTTCAAAATGGAAGGTATTGAGTGCAGCATCTAGTGACAATGAAAAACAAACTTCCTGTGTGCCATAAAAATGTACCACAAAAACCACAAATTTCTTTAGCTCCTTCCTGGGGACACATTTTCTAAACTGTCTGTCAGTCGATCAAATGCACGTCAAACACAGGAAAGCGTAAGCTCGGCAGGAAAGGACTAAGCAATGTATTCTCAAAAGCTGGAATGGCATTGACAAAGGTCTAAAAGAAACAGAAAAGCTTACAGAACAACAGCAGCTAAAAGGAAATATGTCTCAGTCTGACAGTTATAATAGAGTTGTGTGACCTTTCTCCCACATGGCTATCAAACCTTGCTAATGTTAACCCGTTGAGGACAGGCTGATTTTGCTACAACATGCATTTCCCACAGACAACTGCCCGATTACATGTATACTCGGGACTCGTCTTCAACGGGTTAATACACATAGCAATATTTATGTACAGGAAAAAGGTATTCAAGAATATGTGCTCATATTAAACACAGATATGGCCCAGTCACCTTTACAGCTGTGTAAAGGTCTTTGGGGGAATTTGTCCATGGTATCGTAAATCTAACTACAGTGTATGAACAATTCTCTGCTAGCTTGGCACTATGGGGATAAGTAGGAATGCAGCAGAAGATATATTATAAAGATTACTATTTCAACATTACATACATGTATGTATTTGAAATCTATTCAATCTACAATGTATTCATTTATCTAACTATCTGTCTACCAAATCATCTAATTGTTCATTGTGCACACATTTGTACACTTTTTGTACATCAACACACACACAAAACACACACACACACACACACACACACACACACACACATCGAAGGACCACCGTATAAAAGTTTGGACATATCAACACTATTTCTGCTGGAAATCTGCTGAAAATCAATGACATCTTATAGCAGAGGTCCCCTGAGAGTTACCATCCCGCAAAATACTCTTTAACTCCAAAGTAACAAATATTATGACACATGATAGATTCTTAATGCTTCCCAATTTTTCCTTCAAAAAAAAGAAGAGTTGTATCAGCCTCCATCACATTGATGAGGTAATTATGCCTGGTCTCACTGTGGAGAGGGGCAATATTTGCTGTTACAATTAATAAACCAATAGGTGACCTGCAAAATTATGACATTATGAAATATGCATATGGGATTGTGACTGATATTTTTCAACAACAACAAAATGCTGAAGTATTAACCAAAAATCCTTTCACTTCATATTTTTCTTTGTCTACTTTTAATGGAACTGTAATTGTTTAATTTGTATTTACTCTACTTGTTGAAATCACGTCAATGGCAGTAGGTCCATGCTGAAATCAACTTCAAAAACATCTTTCTTTTTTTTCTTTTTTTTCTTTTTTTTTCTTTTTTTTCTTTTTTTTTTGGGGGGGGGTCAAGTTAAATGAAACTTTTGATATCCTGTTTTCTCCAATGCACACTCCTCTCCTGAGTAGGGTTGATTTTAGCATGGAGCAAGATTTCCAGACCTCCCAACCTTCCTGACTGAAAAATAGGGATGATTTGGTTCAAAAGAAGGAAAGAAAGAGCAGTTCCCATAGGAGTGTGTAGTAAAATTATCCAGAAGAATAGCAAATTCCTGTTGGAACAAGAGCTGGGAGTGGTCAAAATTCAGATTCTTTCCTCCAAATTCAGTATGGTTGGGAGATCTGCATTTCATTCCAAGCCCTAAACAATTTAGTATTTGACCCCCCCCCCCCCAAAAAAAAAAAGCCTACAGGGGTCATCATTATGTAAATGCAAATTTTCCAGTTCTGTGTTCTTCAAATGTTGTCCAACTGCTCCTAACCCATTGAGGACAGGCTGAATTTGCTACAACACGCATTTCCCATAGACATAACCTACCCAAGTATACTCAGGACTCGTCCTCAACGGGTTAATTAGCAAAATGGAAACTCCACTTTTATGATTTCCTCTAGATGAGTCAATACATCCCATGATACTAATAGTCAAACATTTCACCTAATTCCTTGTCTCAGGATTCCCATTTAGTCTCTTCTAGGAGATTATATCCAAGGACGCTCCAAGGTACATGTGTGACATCCACTGTGTCATTTCCTAGTTGCAAAACTAACATTTTTCTTTTCTCTTTAGATTGCACTCTTGAGTCAATACAGATGTTTTGGCAAAACATGAAAATTTAATTTAAAACCAGGCCTCCAACTGTTATTTTTTTATCGTTTTGATTTTGACTGAAGATTTACGACTGTGTAACACTACATGTATATCTGTGTGATTGCAAATGTTTAGTATGACCTCATGTTTACTGTCCACATTTCCACATCTCAACTCTGTGCAAGTCTTGAATATTTCAAACATTTCTTGACTGTCTATCCCTTCAATTGCCCATGCACTTAGTAGGCCTATAACTTGCAAGTCTTTTTAAAAAGCCATTTCTTTTTCAAAAGTAAAAATCCACCCAGACTTGACTTACATGTAGTTATAGATTAGCAATCCCATCCAGGTGTAGCAATATGCCTCAGTCCAACTGGAAGGCCATGGTGACACAATACAGTTAGGGGATAGATAATCTCTATTCATTCAGAATTAGCTCCCAGGCATCTGCGCCAATTGGTGAAAAAAGCACTCCAGCATGCATGCCTATTTGCAAAGTTTCACATAAGCACAGTATGGGTTTAGCAAATTTTTCCAACTGTCCTGACCTACTGTTTTCCTCTACTTGACATGAATAATACATAGATGTCATATCCTTCAGAGTTTCAGTGGCTGAATACTGTGTTATTATTATTATTTTTTTGTGTGACTAGGATGGGGAGGTGGGGGACTGGAGTGGGAGTATCTGTGTGTCTCCTTGCTCATCAAATTTCATTTTTCAAGATCTCAAAATGGCAACTTTTAGACTGATTTCTGATTAATTATTTTTTTTCTGAATCAAAACGAGAATGTTGGCATGCTGCTCTTTTATTCAACAGGCTCCCAGTAACATTCTCTAGTGGAGTCTGTGCTCTGTCTACATTCATTTGAACATCGATCACTCATTAATCTCCTTCAAAATTGAGACCAATTCAAAATGGCAAGTCATTTCAGATTATGCTTCCATTTTTTTTTTTTTTTTTTTTTTTTTTGGGGGGGGGGGGGTAATTGAGGTTTCTGTTTCTGTTGTTGTAGTGTTTTTGTGAGAAAGAGGATAGGCCAATGCAATACAATGAGTAAAAAGACCAAACTGGTTCTTGAGGAACAAATTTACCATTTGCATGACAATATATTTCACTTTCTGTAAAGAAAATGACACAAGTTGACTCCCTAAGAGCGACACCCACTAGAACAATTACTTCATCTCAGTTGAGACTTTGTAAATTCATTTCTTTTCATCAGGGAAAAGAGGAAAACTCCCAGAGCATAGTAAAGTAAGACAATGGTCTGGTTAAAATAAATGTAAATACATACAGTGTATGTACTTTTCTCAGGTATAAAATTTGTGCTAGCCGGATAACCCAAAACCAATGCAAACAGCATCTTAGCCAATATTTCATGAACAGTTAATCTTTTTCAGCAAGTAGAAATAGTGTATGACAAACAAACAAACAAACAAACAAACAAAGAACATACACGTGTACATGTGGATCATAGACTTTGTTAGAAGAAATGAATATATGTATGTGTAGTTACAGTAGCTGTACAAACACATAAGGACAAATTGATCAAACAAACACACACAAGAACAGAAAATTAAACATCAAAATCATTTACATGAAGTTGATGCAGCCGGTTCCAGCAGGGGGCGCCATCCAGAAGAATGAGCCGTGGCGCTGGCGTGAGATGCTGTGGTGCTGGTGGATGACGGTACAGACAGATGAGGCAGGGCTGCCACCGAGGAAGAAGGGGGACATCTGGGGAGGTTGGGGCGTGGCTGACTCGTAGAGACCAATCACCTGCACCTGTGTGAACTCGCTACTGCTGGACAGGGTGACTGGAAGAGAAGATATATATATCGTTATGAGAAGATAACTCATAACATGAAGACATACCATCATGAATGCATATGCTCATATAATGTATACTCAACAGATGTTATACTAATTATGAAAATATATACACACTCAAAAAAAGATATGTTCATTAAAAAGAATATACGCTCATATACTCAGAAAAAGAAGTGTATAATACCAATTACTGATGAAGGACAAAGTCATTCTATTTTAGGTAAAATCTAACCTTAATCTGAATCTTATTTCACACAGTTTGAACAGTCGATGAAATATGGACAAATTCTGTCATCCTACAAAAGATAACTCAACTATTTATATCTCAAATTTAGATCTGTATAAGAAAAGCATTTTGAAGGTGGCCTTGACTGTTTCTCATCCCCAATGCACAAAGAAAGAAAATTATGTTTTTGAAAGCAGGGAACGAGGAAAAATTAGGTACTTTACTTATTCATCTTCAGACATCAATCTCCTACGAAACGTTACTTCAGATGTCCCTGCCAATCTGAAGTTGTAACATTTAATGAATGCCATGATGTGATATAAACAATATAAAATCATGAAAACATGCCTTTACAATCAAAGAATAAATGCAACAGAGTTCATTAAGATTATCAAAGGTATAGCAGCAAATCCTGTGGCAAATTTTGCTGCAATCCATCACACATAACCACAACCATCTTCTGAAACACATGATGCAAATTGAACACTACATCCTTCTTCGGATGGAAACTTGTTATGGGTTGAAACAGGCACTTAAACTAAAGACTTAAGACCCCCTCTAACCCATTGAGGATGGGCGGATTTTGCTACAACATGCATTTCCACAGATGAGTGCCCGAGTATACTCGGGACTCATCCTCAACGGGTTAATGTACATATAGGCACATTCATCTTTAAATCACATCTTGTAACCACACCCTACAAAACATATAAGAATTGAAAGATAGATGCACTGACGATTAAAGTTCAGCTAAAACTACATTGTACACTATCTCCAACTGATGGGCACCCGCCACTCTGTGAACCTCGGCAAATTTATGGCCCATGTGTATTTTGACATGTGTAAGTTACCATGGCAACTACCCTATCACTTGCGAAAGTTCCTCTTAAAACATAATCAGGCTTCAGCGGACAAACTACTTAAGTTGCACTCCCCGAATTTTTAACTGCTCCTCCTCATATCCTATCTCTGGGTGATGATTGCATTACATGACTAAGCGGGCAAACATCCAGCCTCGTCAAATTCTTGGAGTGAAAATGGAGAGTTTGGCATCAGCTCAGAAGTCTCCAGGGTAGATTGGGCGCGACGAAAGATCGGTTCCAGAACACCGTAGTCCTGAGAGACCGATCAATTCTGAGCTGAGGATGTTAAGGTTTATATTAAAGACTAACAACAACAGTCACAATGTCCAAGGAATGATATGGAGGTATTAAGAAGAAAACATGATCCACACACAAGCCAAGGACTTATCACACACACACACACACACTGGCCTGGGAGTGTGAGTGATGGAAAATGGCGTGCCTCAAGGAGGTACCTGTTGTTACCATCATGGCATTGTTAAATCCGTTTTTCAGAACGAAATGTTAGTGGAAACATAATTGGAAGGACCTCATTTGATCATGGGGGGAGGAGGAGAAGAGATACATGTAATGTCCTTGTGAATCACAACCTGATTAATGAATAGCTGACTTTGGCTAGAAAGCTATCCATTCTCAAAAAAGACCTCTCTTAAGAACCAAACAAACAAATCAAATATTCTAGATTCACCCAAAAAGGTACTGGGTCCTGACTGAACAATGATGAATGACACTTAAAATGTGACATTTTGCATCATATCTGCATCATTCAGAAAAACTTTCCACTTCAATTATTCTGTGCAGATGCCAATACTTATACTCGGTGATGATGAATACTTTTTTTTTTAATTGTTTGGCTTTATTTTCATACCTTTCTTTTTCTGCACTGCAATGCACTTTGACCCATTCAAAACAAGTCCAAAGTATTGTAAACATGCACTGATGGTATAGCACCACATAGTCATTTTCCAAACTATCTTTGTGATTTTCATCACATATTGCCCTATGAATACATACACGTATGCACTTACTTATTTTGACAATAAAAAGGACCCTTTCATTTTTGGTCAATAATCTATTACAGAGTATTCAAAGGTAGCAAGATAACTGAACAATTAATGGCTAGTCTAAAATCAATATTGCTCTGAATACATGTAAACCTGATGTACAATGATGTACTTATCACGGGGAAAAGAAAACTCTTGTTATTTTATTACCAGAATATTTTGTGTATCATTCTTAATCATCAACTGATTGATAAACAATAGGCTTTTTTAAAGAGAAACCATGATTATCCTCATGTAAAGGATGTTCACTTTTCTTTCACACATCACTTTAAAACTTTTGATGAGAATTGTTCTTTCATAGAAGTTGATTCTGTTTCCGCAGTGAATACAGCTACAATGCAACAATGCCATTGTCATGAAACCAAGATATGGACACTCACTACATAGGCCTACTGGTTGTACATGTCACATTATTATTTTTTTAAGTTTAAGACATTTAGCAGGTACAAATTTTTGTTACCTTGGTCTCATCTGCTTAGTATTTTCCTTTTATGTTGCCAACTGTTGTTTGCACTTAAAAGCAATCTCTTGAAGTATTTTTTGGTTTAATTTGTAATATTATATCAACATGCATTACACGAGATACTCTGATATTGAGAGTCAGCTGTAGGTCTCCAATATTCAACTGGAAGTCGAAGACTAATCCAAAGCCGGACCAGGGGTGAGTGTGTTATCACTTGTTGGAGATTGTGGGTGACAGGTTTCGTTGACCTATGACCCCTATACTCTCATCCAATCAGTCTGCACCTTCTTCAAACTGTTTACCTTCAGCAGGTGCCCCTGCTTTTCAATGAGAAGAATTCCTCTCTCTGTAATTTCACTCAGTAACCTGTGGGATGCCATAGTTTGGATTATATATCATATTATTCTATTACCTCTGAAGTACCTCGTAAATAACGACCTGGGCTCTTATATATTCTTCTTCGTTCAAAGGCCTAAATAAACCCTACTTCTCTGATATAGACATTAACATTTGAAGAATATGATTGTAAAACACATTAAGTGACATTTTTAAGTAAGTCCACCATCAGATTGAGCAAAATGATATCTTTCTTCTGATACCACACTTGTTGCACAACAATGAATACTCCTGAAGTTATCATAAAAGATATGATGTATTTTTTATTTTCTTTGTGGGTTTTTTTTCAGCAGGTTTAACTGCAAACATCTTTAATTTACAAGAAAAGATTTAGCTCTTTTTCCTATCAAATTCTTAATTTTCTATTACGTGACTATTAACCAAAATCTCTCCATCCTGTGAAATATTTAAACCTTATCTTAAAGTCTGATTTTAATGAAACTCAGCACTTTTCTGTCCTTTGTAATTAAACCCAACAAGTCCAGCGGTGATTTTGCTGCCAATGTTATCCCATTTGCCATCTTTAAATTAGCAGATCTATCCTCTAAATTTTACTGCGTATGACATATTAATTGAAGATTACATGGAAGTAGACTAATTCAACAACATCAAGAAATCAAACAAAAATACATCTTTATATTCAATTTGAAAGATTTAAAAAAAATGTAATTTTCTAAAATGTGTGGTCAACATAGAAATAATATTTGTTTCATATACAGAATGTTGAAAATTCTGCAAACCACAACAAAGAATTGAACAGCATAGGTCTCAAAATGAAAATCTTTCATTTACTGTCTTTTACATTTCAAAAAAAACACAAAAACCTGAATACATTTTAAAAAGTATGGCAAAAAGATATCAATAGCACAAAAACTTGAACATTGGGTAGGCTTTCCCTTTAAAGTCCTTGTCAAGCTGATCTTGACCATGGCAACAGGCAATAAATGGACAATATGGAGCTATTATGATGATTTGTGCACAGTTCTACCGCCTAAAATGATCACGGGGGGTTTGACTTCGACTTCTATCCAGTAGAGGCTATAGCTGTAGGGAATATTTATCCAGAAAAAGTGTGCAAATCTTTTAAAAAATAAAAGCTGTGCTTGACAAGTACGTGACCCAAGTGCAAAGTGCGTGAAGGTGTAAAACAAATATGAAGTCATCATATCCATCAGACAATAATCTGCACCTCAAACACAGGTTATGACAAATGATGTCCCATTGACGTATCATGCTATAATAGAGTCACATGTAATCACTGTAGAGATATTGTCAATATTACCACTTTACCAAAAAGAGTTTGTAATGAAAACACTGATCTGCATTCCTTGGGAGTGTGCTCTTGCAAAGTCGTGTCAATATTGAGAGACAGAGAGAGAGAGAGAGAGGACTTTATCACTTCTGATTGATGTAATTTAGGTTGTTATGAATATTTACAGTTCAGTTGGAATGTTTGAGGTGAGTGTTCTTACCCCCATGGAGTTCTACCCCTATGGTGTTCCACAGCACAATCAGTGTGCACATGTACAAGGTACAAATACATGTACATGTACATATTTGTACCTGTCATTGGACATGGACAGTGTATGAATTTACACACAAAAGGATTTCCTCATTTGGCGCATATGTAAATGTGTGTGTGTGTGTGTCTGTCTGTCTGCCTGTTTATTCATTGCTTTTGGTTTGTTTGATCCATATTTCAAAAATATGGCCTTCTGCAGAGCTTGTCACTAATTGAACAAAATTCAAAAATCCCAATAATTATCATTGTCTCGCATCAAATATAAAATGCATTATAGACAACAGTCATATCCCTCTACCCTACTGAATTTTCTGTTCATCGTTCGAAAGAAAGAAATATATCATATGTTCACAAGCTGACAAATGGTACCGCTACTACTACTTTTATTTCATATTTAGTCTTGTGAACTGATTAATGGCATGATTTCCATATCACGTTCCTATAGCAATGTGTCAAGATGGATATAAGGTTATGATTTAATCAAATCTAAGCAGAACCTTTTTTACACTACCAAGCTCTGATGCCAGAAGATTAGCACATCATGGATAACTTTAGCCTAAACTGACAATTTCTGACACAGAAGGCCTGTTCATTCACGTTCAAAGTCAACTTAAAAATGCAACATGATCCCTGGAGTGATCATAGTCACATTAGCAATGCAAGACATGTGTAGGTATCATAGCATGCAGCTAATCATTCTACCCCCCCATGTTTAGTGTACTCTTCTCTTCTATTTCCAAAGTGGGTTAGAATGTTTGTTCTCTTATCTCCTAGGCAATATGACTTCATTGTTGTGAATCCTCTAACATTAACATTGCCTGATAACAGCACATAGAGATATAACCAGCCACCTATCTACCCTCTAAATATTTTGGCAGACAAGTGCATCCGCTATACAGGAAATGATCTGTTACTGATTTACTCAGCTGCTCTCATAGCAGTCAAGGGAAATGGGGGGAAATGCACATATATTTCTATGCTGTCAATTCCAGTGTAGTTACAGCGTACACTGATATAACCCACGACAGCAGGGCCGGAAAGCAATGGAAGGTTCATTTATATCTGATTGCAACCAGTGTTCAACAAACCACAGCATGCACTTCCTTCTGTAATGTCTGGGAAGTTCAACTGGTGGCAAAACACGCAGCCAACGATCAATCACCTGTTAAAAAGTCTTAATTCTAAACAAAAGTGCATTTCCTGCCTACCTAATCTAAATTGCTTTGAAGTTCTTTCATACTGCTACAAAGGGGAGCGTGCTATCAATGAAAGTTCAATGTTATGGCTGCCAATAATGTAGACACAACCAGTACTGAACTGGCATGGGGAATAACTTCAGGAATAAAGGATTCAGCTGGGTACTTCCACGCAGTAACACATAATTCAAAGAGCAGTTCTTCCTTTCTTACTTTTTACATTTGCTATGCTGCACACAAACAAATGCACTTTGAATATAATGTTTTTATATTGTACAATTCTGTAGAATTACTTGAATTTTTTACATGGCATACTCATTTGAATGGGCAAATGTGAGCAGAGAAAATTCTAGATCTTGGTCTTCACTGGGGGAATGGCAGATCTATATCAATCATGACATGTAATCACTCTGTTAATCAATTTCCACTGATAAAAACCGTCTGGCAGTTAACCTACATTGTACAATATAATAACAACAATCCTGGATATCATGATACAGGGCGAGTGACTGATCAATAAGCCTTGAAACCACAAGGTTGGCTACTGATAAAACAAGCCAGAAAGAACACAACTATATTCAAAAAGTTAGATAGTACCAAGTCATCTGTAACACAGTATATTCCACAACTGTATCAAACCTTAAAACAGGTCTACAATGTATTTTGCATACTTTTATACTGATATTGCTAAACTTTTTGTATACAAAAAATACGGGCACATTTTGTGGTGGTGGTGGTGGTGGTGGTGGTTACATATCAAGTCCTACTTACAAGGCAATACCCATAGAACTGTTTTCAATTCCTTTACAATGAAAAGGTAGACATTAAGGTGAAATAATACTTTCTGCTAAGCATTGCTTTCATGCAGGAGTATTGCATTTTCTTTTATTATTATAATTTCTTTTTTCTTTGGGGGGGGGGGGGAATTCCACTCCTTTAGCTCCATAAGGTGAAGTTAATTGCAGTGAAATAACACAATTCCACAACTCTTCAGATGTTGCAAATGAATTGAAATTTGTACTCCTATGGGTTGATTCTGTTCCAGCGTTATTTGTATGTTTTTGCTCTTATCCCTTACTAAAGAGTGGGAAAAAAAATGTCACATGGCTTGCCCAATGAGGATTAGCATACAAGGACATCATACTGTACCTTGATAAACTTGTTGAGGCACATAGTAGCTTGGGTTGCCGTGGATACTGACGGACACTGCTACTTCCCCCTCATCCGTGCTTCCTTCGTCCGACACGCTGCTGTAAGAGCAGGGGAAGGTGAACGGCATGAGCTGAGCCCCAGACGGATTCACACACAGCATACAGAATGCAAGCAGTCCCAAGAGCAGTGACCTACACAGAGTTCCCTCCATTGTCAAAGTTTTTGCACTTTGTGTTCAGAATGGCACAAAAAAAGAAAATGCAGCCAATGGAGAATTTGTTAGCAGTTTAAATCCTCTATCCTGGCTCCTAATTCGCACTTGGTCGAGATGGAGCTGATGATGCCTTCTCCAAGAGATATTCACATCTTTGTCTCTCTGGTCTCTTGCTGACTGGATGATATTCCTGCCTTAATCCTAGTCTAGAGGAGGAGGAGGAGGCGGATGAGGAAGTCAAGAGTCATCCCAACACAAATGATGAAGCCAATGTCAGATTCAGCTCCTGTTTATCCTGCAAAAACATAATGGACACAAAAACAGACATTAATTTGGCTGAGTGCTGGATGGTGCCATTGCACAAACTTTGCAGTCTCAAGAAAGATGCAGTGAAAAGATTTCACTGCATTTCACATTCTGGCAGCACTTCCCGAGTCACAAGGGCTGTGTGCTTACAAATCCGGATCCAGAGAACTTAAATTGCAATGTAAGTTGATCAGTGGAACTTGCATACACTGCACACAGCTGAGCTGGACAGATAGGCACTTGTCCCTTTGGCAGACAACCTGTCCACTGTCTAGTAAACTCTCTCTTTTTTTTCATCCCCTCAGCTGTACTGTGTTGTAACTCCCGTTGCTCAGAAATCTCTGCCCAGCCATCAGAGCCCCACCCACCGTCCGTGAATGTCAGAGTCAATTTTCTACGAACTGGATGCATCTCTTTCAACAGTCTTTCATGAAATATAAATAGACAGCTACCTGTCTTTTTCTAGGAACTAGATGTATCTCTTTCAGAAGCTGTTCAGGGAACATGTGAACAAACAGCTAAGGCTGGCCAAACCTGAAGATATCATGTTAGTTTACCTGTGTGCTAAATATACTTTATAATTCTTTTTCTATCTTTTTAAACATAATCTGTATGAAATTCTAAAAATGTCAGTGCACTACTGCAAAGCATGAAATATTGGTGCCATGAAATTTTCACGAATTGGAGCTGACAGCCTTTATCTCGGCATGAAATTTTCATGCATTGCCACTGGTATCCAATGCCTAATATAGTGCAAAAAAAAACTTTCATGTGCAAACAAAAACTTTCATGTGCACTTTAATTTCATGAAGCTTGGCTCTCGCGAAATTTGCGAAATTAAAATCATGCAAGTGAAAATTTCTGGTTTTACAGTATGTACTAGACCCACAAGGTTACAGTAGTGGATAGGTGAACACTACAATGAGCTAGAGTTCATGGACAGGGGTATACAATACATTCTGTTCATGACTGAACTTTTTCTTTGCCAAGTTTTAATTCAATTCAGGGCATGTTAACAGGAAGAGGAAATGTTGTACTAGCAACAATGCACTACATGGGTGAAAGTAATGATTCACCACATTAAAGAGAAAAGGAAAATGCTGCAACGGTTTTGGGACCATAAAACAGCTTATCCAGCCTGGATGAGTCTAATTGCTGTGGTGAGGCAACAAAAGTGCTATCACTTACTTCAATTTCTATTGCTACAAGAAATACTAAGAACAAACCTAGACATGCCTTTTTTTCAATATCTTTTGTGTTTTTGTGTCCGAAATATTATGCTTAAATATGCTGAATTCCAAAGCAAACTTCCCACTTTTACTGGCTTTGAAGCCTTTTTGAAATCTAACAAGGACTACATAGGTGAAAATGATGTGGAAGAGAAAAAGAGGTGCACTTACAATTTTAACTATTCATTTCAAAACTTGGTAGTTTGAGATTTGACTGAATTTAAAGTTGTGTATAGTCATAAGTTGTTTGTAAATATTTATGAACATTATTTGTTATACAGTGTACTTTTAGAGGGATTTTAACATTATATATGATAATCTTGACTCATTTTTGTCAGAGTCCTTCAGAAGCCAATAGATTCAAATAATTCTAAAAAAGACACAATGCTCTACAAATTATGGCAGTCTTCTTCCATACATATATAGTTTTTAGCTTGAAACAACAAAACATGCCTGAACTAGTAAATGAAAAAAATATTTCCACTTCTTTAGTGTTACTCACACAAAATTTATATTCAATCAGAGGCTGTGTCACTTTCTAAGGGGATCAACTTTAATATATTCAGTGTAATATATTTCCACCAGGGGCAAAATATGGCAGAGATATAAGTTTATAATTCATGACAGCTAGATAAATTATGCCAATTTCTCATTTCAATTACAATGCATACTTACAAATCATGGAGATTTCACAGATGAGAAGTTTTTTGTTGTGATGCTCATAATCTTTCAACCATGTGATCTAGAAGTAAATTTCCCTGATTCTCACTATACATAAGTACATAAAATTTGTGGCTTTAAACTTAAAAACAAAACAAAACAAAACAAAATCCAAATAACCAAACCCTAAACAAAGGAAATTCCACAATCTAAAATCTCACCTATCAGCTACTTGATAAACCTTTCATGGGGAGCATCCCACAAGAGCGAGCAAAGAGAAGTTGGCTATCTCTTGTCCTCTGTCGATGAGTCTGGGAGGCATCTCAACGTTGAAACAGAAATCTGGAGCAAGTCGCGTCCCTCTGCATCCCCTCAGCGGACAGTGGAGAATACCGTGATCCCCTGGCACCTGCTAGCTAGTGGAGAGGAACCAGGGAACAATGTGTGATGTATGACAAGTCACAAAAAAGCCACCGAAACCCCGGATGACATACCACACTCCAAATGGTCTCCTCATCCAAAACCAGTGATCCTGATAAGGATTCCTCTCAGCTCCCCACCCCCTGACAGTTCCTGAAGAGATTAGCCTTCAGTTCCCTCGTCCCACTGATCTCCCCAAATTTCAGTCAGAGGGGAGGTTGTGTAGGGACAGCCCACATTTCTGATTTCGCTGTTGTTGTTTGATTACAGTCTATGTCCCCTTTGGAATACAAAAGAATGACTGGTTTCCCCTCTCAACAATGTCACTCAACTGTCAATAACTTGGCTGACTAACTGGGGTGGAAGCCAATTAGATTCAAGGACCCATAAATTATCAAAATGATATATCACTCCTAGCATTCTGACACCTACATCTCTCCCCCCCCCCCCCCCCCCCTGGTAATATCCTGGTTACAAATCTGTGTCTGCCTTGAAAACGCCAAGGGCCAGGGGCCTGTAACTAACCAGGTCTTTTCCCTTGTTTGTCTATGTCCCTTTGATCTCTCTTCATTCATAATTTCCCCTCTAAGTCCTGACATCACTACCTTCCTGTATAAACACTTTGGTGCTTCCCTGAACTGTTACTGTCTGCTCAGCATTTTAGTTTGTCTCCCTACATATATGATTTGCACAAAGCACACATACCGGTACATTGTATACTTTATGTAATATTATTGCCATCCGCCCCTCTTCCCTCTCCATAATCTACCTCCCTACACACACACCATCACCACACAATCCTCCCTCGCACATACACAAACAATCCCATATACAAAAACTCTCTCTCCCTCCCTATGATGTGCATATTCCCCCCCCCCCCCCCCCATCTTTATTATTTCACTCTCCCATGCAACTGGATTTCAAAAAACATGTATTGCAGATTCTCCAGTACTACCTGTAATCCCTTATGAATTTATCTGTACTACATGCACCATACAGGCCCTAACAAACAATCCCATTTTAACATGACTCATCCTGGATGCATTTTGTAAATCAATCCACTTGCCCCTCCCCCCCCCCCCCCCCCCCCCACCAACCCAATTTCTCTACCTTTCTCTATCCTGCCCCTTTCTCCTGCCATACACAAGGCAAGGTCACCCTCATAATTGGGCCAGCATCAATCACCCCTATTCACAACAATGGATCAGACCACAGGGCAGAGCTGTCTGTGAGGAAGACTTTCCACCAATGGGAGCGCAGGGATTATTGAGAGGTTAGCGATCTGTGTCAGAGGAGGAGACTGGCTGTCTCTGTGTGTCTGTGAGACACACTCACTGACCATCCAAGTCTTACAATTTCACTCACACACTGTACATCGTAGGTTTCATTTAATAGCCGCTTATCCTATCAAATACTAGTAAGGTTTAATCCAGCGATTAGGCATCCCTATTTTCAGCTCTCCTCTTCAAGTACCCAAGTAGACCATTGTCTAATGACTACTCCATGTCTGAAGGACACAGTTCAGTTACTACATTTGGTTTGCATTCTATTCATTAAAAAAAAGAAAAAATAAGGGGAGAGAAATATTCTCCTTGCTGGGGAAGCAATTAATACATGATAATAACAACATTGTGCTACAACATGATTGAAACATTGCAGCTATATTAAAAAACATTGAACAACAAACTTTAGTTTTCAGAAGAAAATCATGATTAAGAGAAATTACACATTGCCTTGATGATGCCTGAATAGTTGAACCCTTGTTGAACAGAGTACATGTATTTACATACATGGCTCCAAACAAGATAATTCCTGAGATGAACAGATACACAGGGAAGGAAATACTGTATACGCTATATATTTCGCGGGGGTTTTATTTTCGCGAATTTCGCGAGTCGGGAGCTATTCACGAAATTAACACCACACGAAAATATTACCTTCCAAAATGAATCCCTTGCCTTGATGATACGAACATTTCAGTACTAACATTAGTATACCATGTCATGGCTTACCGAACAGACCAACATATAGTTACTGGCTAAGCTTGTTTACGTACATATAACATAAACATATAATATAAACTGTTATGGTGCCCTGCTTGTTCAAAAACAGAGATGTATGCCTTAAACTACAGACTTGCAGACGGGAAGGGAGAAGGGGGATGGGGAAAGGAGGGTGGGGTGGGGTTGGGGGGGAGAAGAAAAGGTTTGTTCTGGTGAGTCTTCTATACTGCCATACTTCTTTTGAAACTTTTACGATTTGCGGTTTTGGTATGCGTCAGGCTGAAGACTGCACACTGCAGAGTAACTCATTAACTTCGCACAAATAGCAAAATACAATGCGTGTCCAGGTACAGTGGTGGACTGTTCGGTGGCAAACACAAAATGAATGACAAGAAACAAATCCTCAGAGAGCACCTCTATTCAATTATTTCCATTGATGGCGATACCTTGTTTGAATGGCTCCTGGTTGGGCAACCACAGTTCTCACACATTTTCAATGATCGGCTTTGTGTTCTGTGTTCATGCATTCTTCCCGTTTCCTGCCTGCTGTACATGTAAGAAACAAAAGGGCACTTATCGCACTGCATAAAACATGTGCCGTCAATGCCCTTTTGTTCACAGTGGAGGGCATTACTGCTACACGGCAGCAACCAAGACCTCACTTGTTTATGTTCCACTATTTAGGATTCCTGTGTTTGACATTTCTGAAGAGAACTTGTTCAACACCATATCAAACTTCTAAGATTTATTGCTTGGACTTCCCAAAAGCAAGGAAATGAGTCATTTTCCTATTGCCATATATAAAAAAAAAAAACCCTCTTTAGAGCATCCCCACATGATAACACACATGGCACTATGAAGAGCTTACAATCCTTGAATATAAAGGAAACTATGTACTAGCTCTAGCATCACCCTGTGGAACAAGCAAGCACAAAATGTTTTTTTTTTCCCTCTCCAAATTCTCACATAATAGCTCAGGAATTATTCGCAGTCCAATACGAACTGTATCATGGCCAAACCATGCTGAATCTGCCAGCCAAGTCATACACAATTCATTTTGGTAGAATGCTGTGCACTACTGAACAGAAAAAGATGGTCAGATACATACATAGATATTCATTATGCCTAATACGCACATTTCCACGGACAATGTCATGCTACCTTTATTCTTGACAGGACATCTGGGTAGAACCATCAAAAACCATGTGTGTTTGTTATGCATTCTTTCATTTGATTTTAATGTTTTGTTTTTGTTTGTTTTTCATCAAAAGTGAAGCACACTATTAAAAGCAACCTCCTTCCCCACTCCCCCCCCCCCTCCCAATTCACCAGCCCTGCAATTGGTAAGGCCACAATTAAGATATCTCTGAAAACTACCACTAGTTTCCATTCCTCTGAAAATCAGAGCAGTACCAGCATTGTTCCTGTGAGTCAATGTTGATATTTTACCATCACACATGATCTCTCTGTAAAAGTGCAATGGCCTACACTTGTACATTTACAACTTTAATACAGAAAGCCTCCAGCAGTTTGCGTAAATATCTGATATTGGACCCTAGAACTATCCTGGGTGACTGGGAGAGGGGGTGAGATAGATTGGGAACAACAGCTGAATCCCCTTGCTGCTTTAAAAAAAAACAACAACAAAGGGAATGAATGATCATAAAAGTTGAGAAAATTAGCTTCGCACTTAAAAGGATGGTATAGTTTTGGTTGAGATGGAGCTTCAGGTTTCCAACTTTTGTGTGAGATAATGAGAAATCTCTCATGAAGTACAACAGAGCATACAATTCTTTGAAGTGGCTGAGATATCCAAAAGCAAAGAATTCCTAATAAAAGGTCGGATCCACCATTTTATTAGGACCACTTTGTTTTTGGATATCTCAGCCATTTCCAAATCGATTTTCATCAAATAAACTTTGAATACCTCTTAGAACTGTATGCTCTTCAATATATATCGTAAGTGGTTTCTCATAACATGTATCTCGCAAAAAGTTAGAAACTGCATTCCCCAACTCCAGCAAAACTATACCATTCCTTTAGACTATAAAAGACTGGGCTACAAACATTGCTACATCAATATGACCAAGGTTCCAAAGAGCTTTCAGGGGAGATACTTGCATGTTGCATGCATGTCAATATGCAAATATTATTCCCAAATCGAGGATGATTTCATATCGTCGAGTGAGAATGATAAGGGCATTTTAAAGTTGCCACTAAACCCATAGTGTTTGAGACAACTTAACACCCTTTTCATTCGCAACCGACGATTTTATCTTGTCAGGACATAAAAAGACACTGAAGATCTAACATGGAATCACCCTGAGAAATAAGGAGACTCATCGGCTCATTTCAGAAATTATTAAAACTCCAGCTCTGCTGACTTTACATTTTTGTTCTCTTGTATCTCTATGTTGTTAAACAGGTGGAGTACACCAGTCACATGAAATAACTTTTATCAAATTCACCTCTCTCACAACCAAATACAAGAGGGCATCTACAGTTGTATATCATTTCACAAAATGTATGGAAATATGAATAGTTCTAAGGAGACACGGTTCATAGTTTGTCTGAGCATGTGAATTAATTCCTACTTATAAGCAGTTTGCACAGGCACAACCTGTGTACCAATTGCCAATTTGTGCAATACCACATAACTTTATTTAAGTTCACTGCAGGAAAAGAACTCAGGAGATAACTGGTATATGAATGTCTACAGGAGGAATTCCGGACAATTTTCATAATTTCACCTCATATAGTGCGTAAGTTGGTAGAGCTATGTATAGATTTATGGAATTTATTGTGGTCCTTGAGCAGATAAACCAATACTCTGAAAAAGAAAACCAAAACAACTTACACTAACAAGGATGATGACATAGAATCAAACATATTCCAGACTATAATTTTGTACATACACGTATATGTAGCGATGTTATTCCATCACAATTCGACAAATCCTGCATTCTTATGGTGAAGCTGCTTCGAATGTCATCATCCTTGTTCACTATTAAATTTTGAATTTTTCCAATCACTATGAATTTTGTAACTTGATCTTCAGCTAGCATAACCAATTTATAGATGTTCACATGCAAAAGTCTGAAAATCATGCGGAGTCCTCCTTTAAACTTCAAAGGCCCACCATGAATCTTTTGCTTACCAATACACCTGGGGTAGTTACATTGTACGCATGACTGTCAACAAGAGAAGGTAACATCTCACTTGACACATAACATCACACCTGTACGCTGATAATCGACCATTCAACGAACGGCACACTTTAACACACAAAGAACTGCTACAGGTGAATGATAAACTCCTCAAAGCACAAACCAAGCCGTGTGTACGGAACTGCTGACTCACCTGAGGTCGTGTCAGGCAAATATTTAGCTCCACCAGTGCTCAGACGACGTCTGTCTGCCATCCAAGGTGTCTACAACGCAGAACAGGAGGTCCAGAGGTTTCCATTAGCACCCTTCTTCCATGATTCCAGCTTGTCTTTATTGTGACTCCACGAATCTTTCTCCTCCCTCCACTCCAGTCTCTCACTCACACTCTTGACTCTGAACCTGACTGAGAGAGATCTGGGAAGACCTTTGTCCCTTCCATGAAGGCGATCCAGTGAGTCACCTTGCTCCCAGACTCCTCCATTCATGCTATTCCACCTGGGGATCAGGTAGGCTAAAAGACTTGAGCAGAAGGGGGTTGTTCACATTGATCAGCATTTTCCAGTACCCTAAAACACTGTCTTCTGATAAAACAGCTCTATAAAAGAATACAAATTATATTGATGTATCTATACAGCATGCAGTAAGATCCATTATTATTATTATTTTTTAATTACTTGAGATAGGCGCAATTGATGATACTCCCTGTTACTATGACAACAGAATATGTAAATCCCACTTGTTTTCTATGTCTAACACAACTTGAATTCAAGGGTCAATGATCTCTGTCTTCATTGTAGTGCAACATAGTGTTCACGTTACAACTTGTAAAATCTGTGAAAGTGTCAGAAACTTTAAAAAGTGTTAGTCATCATTTTGCAAAGTATCTGGGGAAGCATAGGGTTCTCAAACAGATGCAACAGACCCATCATGGATTAAAGATGAAGATTTATTGCGGTAGAAATAATACGTGTGCCAAATGCTTCAGACTTTTCACTTTAACTTCACAATAACCAAGATATGGTACATGCATCTTCAGAAAGTATGAACTTACCTCAAGATACAAACTTTTGATTGTCTGTGCCAAGGACGTCATATGTCTCAGGTGCAGAATGACATGAAATCAACATCGATTCATCTTCATAACAACTTCTTTAAATCACAGGTAAGGGGGCTTGCAAAGAATCTAAAGGGGGGAAATAAGTGCACTGATGGTCAGCAAAGACAAGTTTTTGTTCTTTTTGATTTTTTAAATCTCTGAATGACTCCCAAATTTGATAGGTCATCAGCTGACAGCAAGGCAGGTGGTAAAACTGAAAATGATTTACAGAGTTACCATCCTTCTGTTCTAATTTTCAGTAAACAGAAGCTTATCTGAGTAAGCCATTTTCATCGACTTTCTAAACATGACCCTTCCTTTTCCAAAGGCCCTTCTTTTGGTACTCATATTCCTTTCCTTGACCCCAATGCTGTAGAAAGCGGAAGAGGTGAAGTAAAGCGTGTATAGGTATGATGAAACCCTCACATTGTCTAGCCACCGCCAGTCATGATGACATTATGAACATTCATTATGGTGTGAACACTACTTTAACGAGGGAATTAAGGGAGGTAAAAGGTTTGTTGACCCTGTGGCAAAATGTAAACACCACTCCAGTCTGACTTTATCAAACATGGTGTCAAATCTCATCTGAAACTTGTTGGAGTAATTCCTGGAGTTCTATTTAGGACAGATGAAATACAATACTGCCAGAAATTCACTCCATATTAAGACAGGACCAGAACCAAGGTAACTTTCATCATAGCATATTTTGAGAAATATGAAAGGTGCTGCTATCAAGTGATTTTCATTCCACTGTTGAAAAATGGAATAACTAGAGAAAAAAAATGGTAACAGCATTCGCAGTTTGAAGTTTTCATTATTTTTTGAAATGGCACAATCATAATCATACCTTTGAAGTGGGCTTAAAGTTATAAAAAACTTATCCCCTCTGCACCAAATAAAGATGATTAATTTCAGTGTGAAATGCTTTGTGCTGCTGGAGTAAATATAAGAGAGTTGAAAATTTCACCTATGTTAAGTCATCTATCCTACTTGCCCAAATTTCTTCAGAAGTGTTTTTACATGTGATGAGTTGATTGAAGAGCTATCTACTACATGTGATGGTAGACAATTCCATTCTGTTATTACTCTTGGAGAAAAAGAGGATTGCCTAAACTTTGAATTTTTAGATAAATTCTCATGGTTTGTGATGGATACTTAAAGTACAAAACTTTGACAGTTATAATTTATGTATGGTACACACACACACACACACACACACATACCACAGAATTGTAATATGCACATTAACAAAACACCATTTGTCACTAACTCAATAATAACCTTCTTTGACCAAATTTTTCCATTCTTTTTGTAACTTTTAAAGCAATTCTGTACATATGAATAAAAAAAAAAGTGACTAACTTGAAAGTAGATTTGGAGACCACTCAAAACATTGATTTCCGCATGATCTCTTTGTTTTTGTTTGTATTATAATGTCTTCTGGAAATTAAATGTAACAGACAAGACAACTTTTTAATGGTGTTATCCATGTACTACTCAACACAGAGATACGATTTGCACAATAATTGAGTATATGAATATAAGAACGACCCAAGTCCATGGAAGACCATTTCGAGTAAACTAAAAAAAACTTCATATCTTTTTTGTTTGTCCAATAATATTCTATTTAACTGTGATGGGAAGGCAACATTGTATATACAAATTAGAACATATATTATTATGACAATTAACATTAACATTAATTGTGGAGACGCCATTTTGTGTGATGGACTTGGGTCGTTCTTTGATTCATAATCATATACATGATATTCTGCTATAGAGATGAGAGAAGGATGAGAGAGGGTGCTATAATATGAATGTAAGAATGATCCAAGTCCTTCATTCTTACATTCATATAAGATTTAACTCATTTATTTCAGGCACTTCCGGGGGTAATTAGGACTTATCATTTACACACAAGATGAGTCCATGCATAAGCTACAATTTCCCATGTCAAACTGAATTTGGCCAAAAATTGGACTTGGGTCGTTCTTATATTCATATACTCAATTGCATTGTATTCTTGTTAGTTTGGATCATGGAAATTAGCTAAAACCTTAACCACTGTTACATTATTAGGTTTCTTTCTTAGGTATTTCCTGGAATTCCTATGGTATAAGTCAATTTATTGCTCCTTAGTACATCAAAATCCCTTCCCTCAACCCACTATCATACAATGTAGGTAAAGTTGTTAATTTTTTCTAGTATGCTATAACTTTGGCAAGAGCTTGTTATAGGAATGATCACAAGATGGCGCTATGCTATGATCACAGAAAACATGCCATGGAAAAGGTAACAACAATCGCATATTCTTTGAAATTGTCACTTGCCCACTTGGTGGCAAATATGCAAGTGTCAGACAACTGTCATATTACAGCTGTATATGACTTCCTCAGCATGACCTTTAGTTGTCATTAACAAGGAGGTAACATAAGTTTGTAACTATTACTACTTTTTGGCTTTTGGCTACACCTGCAGCTGTACAGACATGGGAAGAAGAAAAATACACACACACAAGCACACTCACCTTGCTTCTACTTTTGACTACTAGGGTCTTTCCCGAATCACACAAAAACATTCAAACATGTACTACATACCACTCAATTGCTTTGAATACAGAGAAAGCATGGTACTATGGATATGATGACAACAAAGAAAATATTTTATTTACACAAAGCATCTCAAATGAATACATTTCTTCATGACATACATTGTACAGCAGTGTATGACATTTCAAAAATACATTAGTCTGCCCTTGAATGTGAATGTGAATTCTTCTCTCAAAAATTAAATATGTTTGATTTTCCTTAAATCATTTTGGCACACACAATAGCACCTTGCTTTACCGTACATTGGAGACAGACACATTAATACACTGGGTGAGAAGACTGCTACAGTATATGATATCATGCATAAAAAATGATGTGAATAAAATATGCAGAGAGTTTATCCAAATTAAATTTTTCATGAGATTTGGACTTGTTACTGACATTTAAGTTCGGGTAATATCATTCCCCATGCTTTTGTGAAAGATGTATGAGAAGCGGTCTTTCATTGTGCTAGAAAATTGAAAATGGTAAATTTTCTTTGTATGTTTTAGTTAAAACATGATGTTTTTTAAAATGTTGTACATTATATTGTAGTCTTCTGATCCAGAGATGGTTGCGCCAAAAATTTGAACTCATACATTATGAATGAATTGTCAAAGTTTCATAAAACTTTCACTCATGTGTTCTATTACTGTTACTGCATTCACTCAATCCACATAATATTTATATCATATTGGATGGCTATGAATGGGATACCAGGGATTATTGCACGAGTTGGGGCAATATTGCACGAATCGAAGATGAGTGCAATATTGACCCTAACGAGTGCAATATTATACAAATGATGCACAGGATAGAGTGCGTTAGTGTAGGCGTAGTGCACTCGAGGGTATTTACAATTGTGAAACATGCACGAGGCGAAGCCGAGTGCATGTTGCACTACATTGTAAATACCCGAGAGTGAGCTACGCCTACACTAACGCCACGAAATAATCCTGTGCATCATTTGTTTTATAAAATGGGTAGAAAATTCGAAAACTAACATCATTTTTCAGCGTTTTTCACGTACCTTTGTGGGTCAAGACGTCCGAAGATGTTCGTCCCAAACTTTTACGCACGTCGCACTCGCGGAAGTCCCGCACATACAGTACAAGTATAATGGGGGGTTGGGTTTCCGGACACCCGCATGAAAACTTACTTATTTTACATAGAATATGCACCCTTTACCTTAAAGACTTGATATAGACTCCTCATATAGGCCTACTAGACAACATACTCTGAAAACGGCGTGAGAATTAACCTGCTAAATCGTTGGATTTGCTCTTCAAAGTGACTCCATGTATGCGTCTGGTCCCATAACGCTTGGTCTACTGTACTGTACAAAGTGTACGTATAGTACAGTATACGTACGTACGCCACATATGTTATGCACAAGGGAAGACAGGCCGGCCGGCCGGCAGCCCGAACTAGAAGTTGTTTACAGGATTGACAGCGCGTACGCGTATGCATGCAATTCATCAAAGGAGCCGCCGCGCGCACAGACGATCGGCAATCTACCATAGGATTACAGGCAGTGCAGTTGTACTGAAGTAAAGGAAGGAGGTGTGTCTCATTTCAGCGCTTCCTATTGGCTACATTCTTGAACCCATTTTATAATCCCTGGTATCCCATGAATCAAGGCCATCCAATATAATTATTATCATCTATATAATCAAGCAGAGCAAGTACAAACTGCACAGAATTACCCGGCTTCAACTTGTCTTGGAAGTTGACTCGGCAGTCACATCCCAGCGCTGAAAAGGGGAAGCCCCTAAAACTGCGTATGAAACAAACAACTAGCAAGATGTTTGCGCACTTGTGAATTGTAACAAAATGACGCGCACTTGTAGCAAGCGTTTGCGCATTCAGCAAGCGCTCGCGCAATAGACGAGACAGAATTGAATATGGTGTGATCTTGAACGGCAAGTAACAACGGTAGCCTATGGCGAATTAATACGTTGGCCTATGCGTTTCGTTCAATATGCTCTGATATTGAACGGTAAAAATTGAGCGGACTACAATACACGTTTTTAATGTGTCGCTAAAACGTCCTATATAGATGATAATATTAGTTATCCCCTGCTTGTTCACAAAATACGGGCAAATATCTACGGTCTGGTGCCATATTCCATGAGGCCGAAGGCCGAATGGAATATGGCACCAGACCGTAGATATTTCCCGTATTTCGTAAGAACAAGCAGGGGGTAACGATTTTATCTTTTAGTGTAAGTGCTAACCTTCTTCTCGCTGATTTCCTCTCGTGAATGATGTTGAAATCGCCGGCTGTCAGCCATGACCATGTTGACTTAGGCCTACGTCTCGCTAGCTGATTACTGCATGCGATGCGCGCATACAAATACGTCCACGTACACGCCATAAGATACTGCAGTGCAGTAGCCAGATAGATATAAGTTGCTGTTGTTTATCAAGCGTCTAGTGGTCTCAGGTTATGTGCGCAATACGCTTGAGGACCGCGCGCTGTCCATTTGTTTTGTACAGGATTAGCGCGCACTTTCCTATAAGCGTCTTTGGTACACGAGCAGCTGGCTGTGTAATACAGTATCATGACGTCATATCCACGTAATACGGGATATATTAAGTGGTTGATTGACCAATGAGATTACAGAATTCACGATCACTAAAAGATAAGTGTATATATTTGGGTTTCATTCTCTTTTAACGAGTCACAAACGAAATTTGACACTTTAAATGACATGCACTCTATGCTCACCTTTGAAGAATGAAATTAATAATCTCATAAACCTACACAATATTACACCATAAAACATTTCACAGAAGTATTTTACAGTCACGCCGCTCAACCTCTACACCAAGGTACCACAGTGACCCCTGTTGAATCCCATTTGATATCAAATGAAAACATACTGAAATGTGTCAGTAGAAAACAAATTTTGAGTGTTCCTATCACAGTCTATATTATCAAATATAACCAGAGTTTGCTTCTTTCTTTTTTTTTTTTGGCTTCAACCTGTTATTTGTGATCTTCATTTCTTTCCTCTCAATATCTACATAATATCATGATATTCTTCCACACAATTTCTGGGGTGAAGTTTAAGAGACTGAAGTAAGACTGTCAGGGTTAGAAGAAAAAAATGAAAAAGAAGTAAAGAAAAGGAGGGGTGGAGAAGAAAAGGTATGGTTGCATAGTATTGTACTTCATTATACAACACCTATTTAGAATATGGCTATCCCATTGGTTGATTGCCCATCATGTGACATTTAGTGAAAAGTTCCATCGCATGCTCTGGCTGTCAGCCGTGCAATTTTGTTTGAGCAAAAATGGATAGTGCATGGCTGACGTCACCCATTTCCTTTGACTCCTGTGTTAAACTCAAGATTGACTCGAAATTTTTGTTCCATCGCATAGCTCTGATGTCACAATAAACAAACATTTGCTATGCGCACTCAACAATTACGAGCGCGCTTCCAAGAGCATACTTTTGTCATTCATTTTTGAAAACTTTGTTTTGCGTACTATATGTATACCGTGACTGCGCCCGTGCAGCTACTCATTCGTCTTTCACCGACAATGGTTGCCATTTCTGTGCTAAATTCAAGAATCTGTGTGGATCAAATCTGTTGACGTTCTAGGTGTTGTATAAAACATATGGACAGCTACATGTAGGTCGCTGGGCACCAAACCTTTGACACAACAACTCATTATCCTTGACAGTGGAGTGAGCCCAAGGGCATGATGAGTTGTTTTTTCCTTGCTCAGGTATAGATATGAGTCGTGGACACGAGTGGTGATTTTGATGAGCACCCAACCATGCCACAGACTAAAAGAACAAAGGTATCATATCAAACCCCTCTAACAATCTGTGGCAGAAGAATCTTGCTCTGGTACCAATGGCAGAGAATCACCAGATGTTATTTCAGAGATAGCCACAACCATCTCTGTGGACCTACAATTGTACGTCCTAGAATCTTGCTCAGGTGAAGAGGAGAGAGAATCAATTACTGGTATACCAGAGAACTCCACAACTATCTCTGCTGCCCACAATCTTGCTCAGGTATTAAGTGCATGGACATGAGCAGAGATTCTGATGAGCACCCAGCCATGTCAAAGACAGAGAGGGCAAAGGTGTCTTATCCAAACCCTTCAATGATTTCTTTCCCATCAGGGTTCATATTTTTGGATAAATTCATGCCATACACAAGTTTATAGGATACCATGTTAATCTGAACTATTACCCCCAGAGATCAACAGACCACTATTAAGTTCATTGCCCTGTCAGGCAAGTACATCATTATTTTTCGATAGCCCAATGCTAAACTTGGATGATTGTTCAGGAAAATTTCTTTACAGCTGCTGTATTTGCAGAAGAGATGAGTAGAAAGAGAGAAAATGGGTTTTCCACCAAGTCAGCTTTAACAGGCAGGATGTGTTTCAAGTCTGGTGCATTTGAATGGCACCGCACACCATTACATCTTTCTACATATATTGTTATATCATGGACTTTGACAGAGAGGAGAACAAAAAATGTATTAAGCACTACAGCATGCATTTAAACATTTGAATTCACTACTTCCATGACAATCACATAATCCTATCAAGTCCACACAATAAAGTGACATAGGAACAGCTCAACTTTCCCATTACTCAACCTAACACAAAACGTAAGAGACTTTAGAGGGCCTTTCATCTTTGTAACCCTAATAAGACTGGGACTTTAGAGGGCCTTTCATCTTTGTAACCCTAATAAGACTGGGACTTTAGAGAGCCTTTCATCTTTGTAACCCTAATAAGACTGGGACTTTAGAGGGCCTTTCATCTTTGTAACCCTAATAAGACCGGGATTTTTTGACATGCGATACCTGTGTCACAATCTACAAGAATATGCCTCAAATCTCCTGAAATCATAAATTTCTTTCAGTTCATTAAGTATGCCAATAGAGCTCAAGAACCTATTTTAACCTATTAAACACTTATCAAATGCAATGAGAACATATTAAGCAATTATGGGATTTGTTGTGTATTTCTCTGATCTTCTCTAACTTTTGTTCATTGTCCATCTGTGACTGACCACTTTTCAGTCATACTTAGCCTGAAATCAAACAAAGAGTAAAATCATATTTTTATGATTACACAATCGATGTGAAGGGCCAAATTTTTCTATGATGGTTTTAAGGACAGTTTTTAGGATGGTTATGTACACTATCTTTGAAATGAATTAGAATGGTCCTTTGTGGCAGTAAGAGGAAATTGCTGTCGATTTCACAAAAGCAGGCAAAGACATTGTTTCCACAGGGCAAGAAGTATAACTAATCATTCTGTGTCTTAAATATGCTTTTTGCAATCAGCGAGGCAGAACCAGCCGACATTCAGGAAGAAATATTGCAACCCATCAGCAGCTGTCACTATCCAAGAGGAACTGAAAGAATGATGTGTCACCCCTGAGGTGCAACTGGAGGCCATGGGCGAACTTCCCTTGGACGCAACACAGGCAATTCTCCTTCAGCAGAACATGGACCTTATCGAGTAGAAGTCCAGGCTCCGGGAGGAGGCGGGAGGATGTGAGAGACAGCAGAGCCCTAATAGCAGGGCTGGAAGAGAGGAAGACACAATGCTGGAGTGGAAGCCGTGAATATTGGAAGCCACACAGGAGAGAGCAGCTGCTCAACAGAGACAGACGATGCAAGGGAAGAAGGGCCCAAGGCATCGAGAAACCTCCACACTTTCTTGGAACCCTTGGTGAGTGAATTGGCCAGGTAAGAAGTGGAAAGGGCCCAAGGCACCTTGACATCTCAATACATTCCTGGAACCCCTAGTCACTGAACTCGCCCAATTAGAGCAAGGTGTTCCGACGGCGGATTCGTGCACGGGAAAAATATTCAATCTAAAGGCATGCATAGCCCTTGGTTGCTTCGACAACCAAGACCTGTGCAAGTTTACTTACTCAGCAGGGCCTGGCTCCATTCATGGTGCATGTCACCACTGCCAGGGACAAATGTGGAGAGAAATTATTTCGGGGCTCATCATGGCAAAGGGCCATGTGATGGGGAGGGGGGAGTCTTGAAAAGTGTATGTGATAGAGCTGTCCAGAGAAGACAATAATACGGAATGCAAAGGAGATGGCCACATATCTCATGGATAACCACAGCAAACAACCAACTAACAATGAATGTTTACATTCCAGAAGACAGATTATTTATGTCAGCCCAGCAGACATAAAACGAGACAGACCATCCCGAAACGTCACCAAGTCTGTCAAAGGAACACAATTACTACACATGGTGGGAGGTATTTCTCCTGGGAAAATCTCAGTCAGAAACTTATCTTGTTTCTGCAGTGGGTGTGAAAATTCAACAACTTGCGCTAACCAGGAACATGTTGATGCCCACAAGGAAGTCATCCTGAAGACGGAACGTATCCTTTTTGTGAAATAGGTCTGCTTTTTAGGAAAATTGGATTATGTTGGTCGTTTTATTGGTTAGTCTCTAAACTTTGTTGGGAGAGGGTTGGCCTTGAATTAAACATCATATATGGTCCCAACTTGATAACTGTGACAGCATGAGGATATATTTCAGTTACATTAAAAATTTGAATATGTAGCGCCAAGTAAATTGCTACAAGGGTTCTTAAGAAAAAATATATAGAGATTTTAAGCATATACAGACAAGAACACAGAACTCCTTCACTAAACCTAACGTTTGCAGATCAGGAGCTTGAAGACGCTCTTTCCAGCGTGCCTCCATCACCTATATCTGATCTGCCTTCATCGCCTACCGATGGCCCACCGCTGTTTCTAGGAACCCAGGCATCGGCGCTGGGCAGAGTTGACCAGCCTTCGTTGTATGCAGATGGTCTACCCCTATTACCAGTGTAAGATCTAAGTATCTAAGGTAGCATTAAGTGTTAACTTACCTTCAGCATTCTTTTTCCATAACATTATTGTGAAGGGGATTTATTGTGGTGAAAGAGCCATCCTACATACATATAAGAGGAAGATTTATATGAGAAGGAATGGAAGAAAAGGAAATGAATGAGGGAATGGATGTGGAGTAAGAAAGCTTGAGGACATTCTAATTATGAATAATTTTGTTTGTTATTGATATCTAATTTACAGTCTGATAACAGGAACTCAGGGGTCGATGTTGGGCGCATTTGACCTGCCTTCATCGCCAACAGATGTTCCACCGCTGTTATCACGAACCAAGTCTTCCCCTTTCGGCACCTCTGATCTGCCTTTGTCGCCTATGGATGGCCCTTTGCTGCTACCGGGAACCCAGGCATCTCTGCCAGGCAGATCTGATCTGTCGTCGCTTACAGATGGCCCACCGCTGCTACCGGGAACCCAGGCATCTCTGCCAGGCAGATCTGATCTGTCGTCGCCTACAGATGGCCCACCGCTGCTACCGGGAACCCAGGCATCTCTGCCAGGCAGATCTGATCTGTCGTCGCCTACAGATGGCCCACCGCTGCTACCGGGAACCCAGGCATCTCTGCCAGGCAGATCTGATCTGTCGTCGCCTACAGATGGCCCACTACTGCTACTGGGAACCCAGGCATCTCTGCCAGGCAGATCTGATCTGTTGTTACCTATAGATGGCCCACCCCTGCTACCAGGAACCCAGGCATCTCTGCCAGGCAGATCTGATCTGTCGTCGCCTACAGATGGCCCACCGCTGCTACCGGGAACCCAGGCATCTCTTCCAGGCAGATCTGATCTGTCGTCGCCTACAGATGGCCCACCCCTGCTACCGGGAACCCCGGCATCTCTGCCAGGCAGATCTGATCTGTCGTCACCTACAGATGGCCAACCACTGCTACCGGGAATCCAGGCATCTATGCCAGGCAGATCTGATCTGTCGTCGCCTACAGATGGTCCACCGCGGCTACCGGGAACCCAGGCATCTCTGCCAGCCAGATCTGATCTGTCGTTGGCGCCTACAGATGGTCCACCGCAGCTACCGGGAACCCAGGCATTGGGCAGATCTGATCAGCCACTGTCTCCTACAGATGGCCTACCCCCATTACAAGTGTAAGATCTAAGTTTCTAAGATAGTATTGAGTGTTAACATACCATCCCTTTTTTTTTGGGGGGGGCATTTTACCATAAAACATAATATTGCATTGTGAAAGGATTTTATGAGAAGGAAAGGAGGGAGTGGAAGGGGTGAAGGAGTGAGGGATAGTATGTAGAGAAAGTAAGAGCAGCATATTTGGATTGACCTTTCCCACCTTTGGCATTTGTCTTTTACTTATTCAATTCTACACAAACTATCTTTTGCCATTTACTTTGCAAAGTCTAGCAGAGTTTTTCTTTATATGGACTGCTTGTGAGCACCTCTGCCTTGCCTACTGCACGTTTCCATGTTGTGTTGCTCTGCTCTGCTTTGGGAAGTGGAGAAATATGCTCGATAGGAACTCTTACCCTTGATCCCGATGACGATCCACTTGCATCCAAAGAGGATGGATGGCTGCCAGGCGGTTCATGTGTTGATTCACTCGCGATTTTCTTATTCTCACTCGACGAGGGTCCTTGGAGGAGGTCAAGTGATGCTTGTCCCCTGACATCTTCTTCACTTGCTGCATCTTGAGTCTGGATGTTTCTTTCTGTGACTTCTGATGGGGCATAATCAGATTCATCAAATACATCCGGATTGAAAGGATAGATGCCTGTGCACTGAAACCCTTCACTCCTTTCTCAACTGCGGCGCAACGGTCATACGCATTTCTCACAAGCTCTGCGATGTCATATGGTGTGATGCGTTTCCCTGCATTGTTCACCATGAACTTATTGCACTCTTGTTCGTAAGAAGTCTTTAGTGGACCATAGAATGTTCGGTCCAGTGGCTGTGATTTTGCTCAGACATTCACCAATTTGTAATTTATGTCTCACTGCTTTCATTGAAACTAACTTGCTCCGTCGGCTTATTTCCCCTTTAAAGTTTCTCACATGCTTATTCAGTGTCCATGTCTCTGCTCCATGCACTCGATTGACTACACATAGCACGATAAGATTCGTTCCGTAGTAATCTTATCGTGCTACGTGTGGTCAATCCGATTATATGGACATGGACACTAAATAAGCATATGAGAAACCTTTTAGCATGATTCTAAACACTTGAGTATAAGGCCAACTTTTTGCCCAATAAGGACGAAGATTCACCATGATGATGATAATGATACATAACAATGATAAATGGATACGTTTTATTAAAGAAGGATAAATGGAATGCTTGTGAAATATTGTTTTATTTTTAATTCAAAAGGAACAATTACACTTCAATGAGAAAAAAAAAGGAATACAGCCTCTGTTGCCAAGTTGCATAAGATCAGGAAAATGTCAATATATACCGGTAATTTTTTTTTAAATAGAAAATCGGTCATAAAGTATGCCAGGTACTTCAGAATATGATATAATGGACATTTGAAGAGTCATGTGCCAAAACTTCTTAAATAGAATTCAATGACTTTTTCTTTTTATCATGAAATTGAACATTGATGTTTGCATTTTAAAGAGAATTCAAATTTGACTTGTTTTATGACATTGAGTGTTGCAAATTAATTGAAAATTTGTGTTTTTGCATAAAGCTTGTCAAAAGCAAGATACCAATCAAGACAATGATATGGCTTCTGGGTCATGATGTTATCTGGTGTCTGTATGAGCTAGTGCTCCAATTCTTCTTGTGTCATGATGAACATGTGCAAACGATCCGACTTGTGTTGGATGATGATGATCATCATCATGTAGTGTTGATGATGGTGGCAATGATGATTGCAGCCTTTGTGATGAGTATGACTGGTTGGTGGTTCAGGTGATGCTGATTGTGATGATGGTAATTACGATGGTGGTGGTGATGCATGATGGCGATACTTTTTGTAATGGTATGTTGAAGGTATTGATGAAATGGTCAATATGGTGATGTGCTGATGAGGATGGATGTGTATGTGTCGTGGATGTGATGATGATATAATAGAGCCTTGTCAGTAGAATATTTTGATGATCATGGTGGTGGTGATGACGACAATGTAATGATAATGAAAGTGTGATAATGATGCTGAAAAACAGGAAGGGGTCGAGCAGAAGATTGACTAGTGGTCACTACCCTGAGTAAGGCTCTTCCGATGTTTGGAGGCAATCTGGTAGGTCGTCATTACAAAACTTTTATAATAATTATCACCAGCACAACTATTATCTTTAGAACTCCGTTATCAGCTTTCATCAATGAGTAATAATATCATCCTTCAATTCTCGTCATAAATTCTGTTCAAATGGACCAACATTTCTAACAAGCTTTCCCCCCCCCCCAAAAAAAAAAAAAAAAAGGGGGGGCATGACGTAATATCCAGTTTGGTGTAGAATATTCTCTTCCTATTCTGGTGACAATTATTGTATCGTAGATTTTTCATTTTCCGTTTCTATAAGGACTGCCATAAAACTCTGTTATTTTTTTATTCTGCAGCACTTTCATGGACCTTGAAGAGTTTGCCACAGTGATTTGGACTTGTTTTACATATAGTTTACGAACTTCAAAATCTTTATATACATGGAAAAATAAATATTCTATTATCATTTACACATATTTAGGTGTAATAATTTGGGGCAAACAGGGCAACTTGGTAGTGGCATGCAGGTGTTCAAAACCCGCAATACCTAATGGTAGTTTGTTCTCTTTCTCTTTATAGATTGTTTTTTTTTTGTTTTTTTTTTTTGTTTTTTTTAGGAAACGGGTCCGTGGCAAGTCGCAAGGGAAGGGTGTGGGAGATATTTGAGCAAACAACAAGAATTTCTGTCGCCGCCTAGGCGTACACCATGTCCAGTCAAAAAGATATTTGTGGCCCTGCTATGACACAGTGGTAACTCATTCTTTGGTGTTTTATCTCGCTTTGGCTGCTCACTTCTTTTTTTATTTTATGACCATCGGCAAATAAACTATATATATATATTTTTTTTTAGGGAACGGGTCCGTGGCAAGTCGCAAGGGAAGGGTGTGGGAGATATTTGAGCAAACAACAAGAATTTCTGTCGCCGCCTAGGCGTACACCATGTCCAGTCAAAAAGATATTTGTGGCCCTGCTATGACACAGTGGTAACTCATTCTTTGGTGTTTTATCTCGCTTTGGCTGCTCACTTCTTTTTTTATTTTATGACCATCGGCAAATAAACTATATATAAAAAACTTCATTCGCTCACAAACCATACACCTCGGCGTACACCATGTCCAGTCAAAAAGTTGTTTGTGGCCCTGCTATGACACAGTGGTAACTCATTCGTTGGTGTTTTATCTCGCTTTGGCTGCTCACTTCTTTTTTTATTTTATGTCCATCGGCGAATAAACTATGTATAAAAAACTTCATTTGCTCACAAACCATACTCACAATAATTCTCTGTTATGTTTACATCTTTTGGCAACATGAGAAACAAGGCAGCTGCGAGAAAGTAGCTAGATGAGTTTTCTGTTATTCACCGTTAAGGGACACAGAATAAGTGTTTCTTTAAACCATATTTGCATTGCTTTTTCTTTGGTATTTTGGACGTTTGTGTCCGCCATAACGTCTAATACAATGACGGACGTCACATTCTTTGCAATATTGTCGGGGTTTGCGTACTTCAGTGTGATGTTTGTGTTTTCTGTCGAAGGATTAAACGTAAAACGTAAGGAATATTTGTTCTATTATCTCTTCAGATCAAAATAAACTTGGAAATTTAAAAAGAAGTTAGGAGATTGCAAAGTAACGTCCCAACAAACAATCATGTGAAGACTGATTTCCGAAGCTGCCTCACTTCGCAAAGTTAGGATAAAAATTACCATGAATAGTAACCTCTGTTTAATATTATGCAAATAAATCAAATGATCACTATAAACAAGTTTTATGGCTTGTCCACTTGGGCAGAGTAACATCCAGACGTTTTCTAAAAGCTCATCATATCATAAATTTGATGAACCAGCTTATCTTTTCTTCATCTCAACTAGTTCATAGGTGTGTCAACCTATTCAAATTTGATTAAATTTTGAGTCTGCTGAATTATTCATTTTTAGACATCCATGTCCACAAAATGTGTCACTTTCGTACAGAATAGCCCATATGATTACGACAAAGAAAATATTTTATTTACACAAAGCATTTCACATGAAAACATTTCTTCATGAAATATACAACATTTCAAAAATACATCAGTCTGCCCTTGAATGAGTGAATTCTCTCACAAATGAAGTATTTTTGATTTTCCTTAAATCATTTTGGCATACACAACAGCACCTTGCTTTAACATAGACAGACATATTTAATACATGACAATATTCCTCAAAAGGGAATAAAACCCATGTGCACTGAGTGAATTCAGCAATCAGTAGAACACATCAGTGAAAGTTTGACCAAAATCTGACTATCAGTTCAAAAGTTATGTGTTCTCAAAGTTTTGGTGCCGCTACCACGAGATGAGAGCTACATTGTACAACTGCGTGGGAAGACTACTACAGTATGTGACATCATGCATGAAAAATTATGTGAATGAAATATGTAGAGAGTTTACCAAATTAAATTTTTCATGAGATTTGGACTTGTTACTGACATTTAAGTTAGGGTAATATTATTCCCCATGCTTTTGTGAAAGATGTAAGAGAAGCGCTTTTTCATTGTGCTAGAAAAGTGAAAATGGTAAATTTTCTTTGTACGCTTTAGTTCAAACATGATGCATTAAAATGTTGTACAGTATTGTAGTCTTTTGATCCAGAGACGGATGCACCAAAAATTTGAACTCATACATTTTGAATGAATTTTGAAGTTTCCTAAAACTTTCACTCATGCATTCTATTACTATTACAGCACTCACTCAATCCACATCATTTGTATTATATATTTGGGTTTCATTCTCTTTTTAATGAGTCACAAACAAAATTCACTTTAAATGACATGCACTGATTATGCACATCTCTGAAGAATGAAATTAATAATCTCATAAACCTATACAATATTACATCATAAAACATTTCACAGAAGTATTTATACAGTCATGCCACCACAGAAGTATTTATACAGTCATGCCACTCAACCTCCTCACTGAGGTACCACAGTGACCCCTGTTGAATCCCACCTGATATCTCATGAAGACATACTGAAATGTGTAATGGGGAACAAATTTTAAGTGTTCCTATCATAATCTATATCCAATATATCCAGAGTTTGCTTCTTTTTTTTTTCTTTTTTTTTTCAATCTGTTATATGTGTGATCTTCATTTCTTTCCTCTCATTATCTACATGTAATATTATGATATTCTTCCATACAATTTCTGGGGTGAAGTTGAAAAGACTGAAGTAAGAATGCCAGGGTTAGCAGAAAGAAATGAAAAAGAAGTTAAGAAAAGGAGGGGCGGAAAAGAAGAGGTACATGGTTGCATAGTATTGTACTTCACTCATTTCACATAGACAGCTAGGTTGCTGGGCACCAAACCTTCGACACAACCACTCATTATCCTTGATATTGGAGTGAGTCCAAGGGCATGATGAGTTGATTTTTTTCTTGCTCAAGTATAGATATGAGTGCATGGACACGAGTGGTGATTCTGATGAGCACCCAACCATGCCACACTCCAGACTAAAAGGACACAGGTATCGTATCAACCCCCTCCAGCAATCTGTGGCAGAAGAATCTTGCTCAGGTACAGATGGCAGAGAATCATCTGATGGTATATCAGAGATCGCCAAACCCTCTCTGTGGTCCTAGAATCTTGTTCAGGTGCAAAGGACAGGGAATCAATTATTGGTATACCAGAGAAATCCACAACTATATCTCTGCCGCCCACAATCTTGTACAGGTATACAGATACAAGTGCATGGACATAAGCAGAGATTCTGAAAAGCACCCAGCCATGTCAAAGACAGAGAGGGCAAAGGTGTCTTATCCAAACCCTTCAATGATTTCTTTCCCATCAGGGTTCATATTTTTGGATAAATTCATGCCATACACAAGTTTTTAGGATACCATGTTAATCTGAACTATTACCCTCAGAGATCAACAGACCACTAAGTTCATTGCCCTGTCAGGCAAGTACATCATTATTTTTCGATAGCCCAATGCTAAACTTGGATGATTGTTCAGGAAAATTTCTTTACAGCTGCTGCATTTGCAGGTAGAGATGAGTAGAAAGAGAGAAAATGGGTTTTCCACAAAGTCAGCTTAACAAGCAGGATGTGTTTGTCTGGTGCATTTGAATGGCACCGCACACCATTACATCTTTCTACATATATTGTTATATCATGGACTTTGACAGAGAGAACAAAAAAAATGTATTAAGCACTACAGCATGCATTTAAACTTTTGAATTCACTACTTACGTACTTCCATGACAATCACATTAATCCTATCAAAGACACAGTTTAACTCCATTATTTCAAGTCCACACAATAAAGTGACATAGGAACAGCTCAACTTTCCCATTACTCAACCTAACACAAAACTTAAGAGACTTTAGAGGGCCTTTCATCTTTGTAACCCTAATAAGACTGGGACTTTAGAGGGCCTTTCATCTTTGTAACCCTCATAAGACTGGGACTTTAGAGGGCCTTTCATCTTTGTAACCCTAATAAGACTGGGATTTTTTTGACATGCGATACCTGTATCACAATCTACAAGAATATGTCTCAAAATCTTCTGAAATCATAAATTTCTTTAAGTTCATTAAGTATGCCAATAGAGCTCAAGAACCTATTTTTACCTATTAAACACTTATCAAATGTAATGAGAACATATTAAGCAATTATGGAATTTGTTGTGTATTTCTCTGATCTTCTCTAACTTTTGTTCATCGTCAATTGTGACTGACCACTTTTCAGCCATACTTAGCCAAAAATTAAACAAAGAGTAAAATCATATTGTTATGATTACACAATCGATGTGAAGGGCCAAATTTTTCTATGATGGTTTTAAAGACAGTTTTTAGGATGGTTATGTACACTATCTTTGAAATGAATAAGAATGGGCCTTTGTGGCAGTACGAGGAAATTGCTGTCGATTTCACAAAGCATGCAAAGAGATTGTTTCCACAGGGCAAGAAGTATAACTAATCATTCTGTGTCTTGATGCTTTTTGCAATCGGCGAGGCAGAACCAGCCGACATTCAGGAAGATAAATTGCAACCCGACAGCAGCTGTCACTATCTAAGAGGAACTGAAAGAATGATGTGTCACCCCTGAGGTGCAACTGGAGGCCATGGACGAACTTCCCTTGGATGAGACAAGGGTAGTTCTCCTTCAGCAGAACATGGACCTCATCGAGGAGAAGTTCAGGCTTTGGGAGGAGGCAGAAGGACATAAGAGACAGCAGAGCCCTGGTGACAGTGCTGGAAGAGAGGAAGACACAACGCTGGAGCGGAAGCCGTGAGTATTGAAAGCCGCACGGGAGAGAGCAGCTGCTCAACAGAGACAGAAGATGCAAGGGGGGTGGGGGGCAAGGCACCGAGAAACCTCGACTTATTCTTGGGACCCTTGGTGAGTGAATTGGCCTGTTTAGAGGGAAGAAGGGCCCAAGGCATCGAGAAACCTCAACACTTTCTTGGAACCCTTGATGAGTAAATTGGGCCAGTTAGAGGGAAGAAGGGCCCAAGGCACCGAGACATCTCAATACATTCCTGGAACCCCTACTCACTGAACTCGCCCAATTAGAACAAGGCATTCCGACGGTGGATTCATGTACAGGACAGGTCTCCCTTCAATTTAAAGGCATGCATACTGTAGCTCTTGGTTGCTTCGACAACCAAGGGCTATGTAAATTCACACACTCGGCAGGACCTGGCTCCATTCATGGCGCATGTCATCACTGCAAGATAAAGGGTCAGTTCCTACGTTTCTCCTGTGCATTGTGCATTACAGAGGATGAGAATGACACTGGCAATACAGAGTGTGAGGCAGCAGGTGATGTTGTTCATCCCAAGGACCTGTGTTTGAGTCCCGAGAACATTTGCCAAGTTGTGGTACAGCTCGCAAAGAAGGCCTCCAGGGATAAAGAGAGAATCGACACGTGCCTCACGAGGATGGACCAAGAACACCCGGCACAGATCCAGAGGAACCTCTGGGAGATCTGTCCTACGGCATCAATAAGGATAAAGCAGCGCGGGAGAGAGCAGCTGCTCAACAGAGACAGAAGATGCAAGGGGGTTGGGGGCAGGGCAACCTCAACTTCAACCTCAACTTATTCTTGGAACCCTTGGTGAGTGAATTGGCCTGTTTAGAGGGAAGAAAGGCCCAAGGCATCGAGAAACCTCAACACTTTCTTGGAACCCTTGGTGAGTAAATTGGCCAGGTTAGGGGGGGATGGGCCCAAGGCACCGAGACATCTCAATACATTCCTGGAACCCCTAGTCACTGAACTCGCCCAATTAGAACAAGGCATTCCGACGGTGGATTCATGCACAGGACAGGTCTCCCTTCAATTTAAAGGCATGCATACTGTAGCTCTTGGTTGCTTTGACAACCAAGGCCTGTGCAAATTTACCTACTCGGCAGGGCCTGGCTCCATTCATGGCGCATGTCACCACTGCAAGATAAAGGGTCAGTTTCTATGTTTTTCCTGCGTGTTGTGCATTACAGAGGATGAGAGCGACACTGCCAACATGAAATGCGAGGCAGCAGGTGATGCTGCTCATCCCCAGGCTATGCAGGACATGTGATCGAGTCTGGAGAACATTCGCCGAGTTGCGGTATGGTTTGTAAAGGAAGCCTTCAGGGATGAGGAGAAAATCAGCTCGTGCCTCTTGAGGATGGACCAAGAACCCCTGGCACAGATCCAGAGGAATCTCTGAGAGATCTGTCCTACTGCATCAGTGCCATCAATCAGGATAAAGCAGGCGTGGAGCATGGCACGCAAGGCAATTGACATGAACACGAGATACTTCAGGAAATGCAGGAGGCTGAACAGACTCAACATGGAGGAACGTGCAAAACACATGCGTCAGCAGAGGGAGAGAACTTTGAACCGGAGACAGCTGACTCAGGTATCTAGGTTTTCTATCTCCCACACATGACATCTTGCATACCTCCTGTATACTTGCTCATTCTCGTTTTTATTCTCTCATCATAAAGAATGTAGTGCTTTAAAGATTGCAAACATTCACCTTTTCAGTTACCTTCATGTTTCCTACATGTTTTTAAGTATTACCTCTTCTGTACCTTTATGTTTTTTCTTACATGTACCGACTGTAAATATTGATATTTTAACTAAGTATGTTTCAATACATAAATTAACAATTTGACTAGATTAGATTAGACATAAAGCAATGGTTATTCCAGCATACAAATGAATTTATCGTATCAATATGCCTTTGAATATCAAAAGAATCACACAATGTATGAACCACATAATTATTCAGCTGTTGTAAATATATTGTACAAAGTCCACATTTAGCAAGTATTCACTCAGAGTTAACAATAATTTACTGTCTTCATAGTAATACAGCACGCACATTTCAATACTTATTTTGTTCCTGTCACAGTACACAATAAATAATGAGTGTATACACCTGTTTTTGTTTTTAATGTTTTTTTACATACATAATGTGTGCATACAGCTGTACTTATTTGGGTCACAAATGATGAGTATGATATCTTTGAAGTATGTCAGTTTGAGGGAGAAAGATTTACTCACATGTTTACATTTGTTGGTAAAAATGATCACCTATTAAAGCAGCTCTATATGATTGGTCACAAGGGAAGTTTTAAGTATCTGTGCTGATGGGACACAAGGTCTTTTTCAATAGCTGTACAGTAACAAAGACTGACTACATGCTGCAGGTAAATAAATGGACATTCTTTGGCACTTTTCACTTATTTAAGGATATTGTAAGATGATTGGAAGTTGTTGCTTTCTTCCATGAAACTCCCCAGTTGCAAAGAGTGAGGTTCATGAACATACCGTAATGAGATCACGGATGGGACAACTCGCCCTTGGTGCGGAGGTTGAGGCTCTCCCTCCAGCTAAACAAACGGCAGAAACGGGCCACCGAAGTGGGGAAGAAAGGCGTCAAGATAATCAGTAGACTTCACTCGTATTGCTGTATGGAATATCCAGTTGAAGCAATGCACACGATCCAGGTACATTCTTACCTCACGTAACCACCTTAAACTGAATCGATGATGGAACTACGTAAATGTAGACTATTTGAGTCAAAACAACTTAGGCTGGAAAACAAGCCTTCTCACATATTGGAGCTGTTGAATGGAACAGCTTACCAAAGAATATCAGACATGCTTTATCCAAACAGTCCTTTTCAGCATGATTCTGGAGAGCACTTTTATTCTGCTCAGGAATAATTAGTTAATGTGTTCCATTATCTTTATTATTATTTTTTTAGAGGAAGGAGCTACAAGGTAGCGCGATATAACAGAACTCATAAGAAATACTGTATCATTTATACACAGGTTTTGCAGCCACATATTTTTTTATGATTTGATATATGTATTGTTTCATTCTGCATGAACTAGTTATGTTATGACAATCTTACATGTTCTGTATCTGTTTTTTTTTAAATATTATGCTGTTTAGATGTTTATGAGGTGTGTGTTTTGTCCATGCAGGTCCTGATCCACAAACAACAGAGTTCAACTCAATGAAGGAGCCACCCTGTGAAAACAATACTAATAAATAAATAAATAAATAAATAAATAAATAAATAAATAAATAAATAAATAAATCTTAAAATAACTTACCAGCATAATCACGTGTTCATCTTAACCCACCTTTCTCACACGAACTACTGAACTTGATTGTCAAAATCATTAATGTCTTGGAGTTTTTGCAACAACTGGATGCAACATAACGGGAGATTCCATTCATCACTCTCATGGTTTATAACATCAATATTCCATCACTATAACCAAAAGCTTTACTATCATTAAAAGTATCATCATAAATGATGTATCATTAGCACTATTTTTATCATTTAGAGCCCTCAGCAGGAGAGGTGTACATAAATGTTTAAACTGGTATCCACGACACAAATTCAGCTGTTAACACATGCAGTCTACGATCTTAAATTATCACTTCGCTTTTGCCTTGTCCGTACAAGGGTGAGGGGATTGGCTTTTTTTTTTTAAATCCACCCAAAACAAGTCTTAATCCTCCCTGCTTTTAACCGCATGATTTCTGAGTGATCTGTTATTTGTTATTAATTAATGCATTGAATAACAAACAATAAGCATATTTAATATAGCATTGGATTGACCTGGCATTGTCATTTGATCGTGGAAAAAAAAAGATAAGATTTTGAGACGCATAATGCTGTTACTATTTTAAATGCAAAATAATGAGGGCACAAGTTTCTTTTCTGCTATTATAGATATACACTAAGTCATTCTGGTACAAAATTATGTCCATTATTATTTTCTTTTACATTGTAAATTACTGCTCCTGCCCTATCTTGTATTAAATTGTTGTAATGTTCCAATTACTTTTTAGGTCATCGTCAAGAAAATCTTCAAGGCTTTAGCCGGGAAAGACAAAAACATGTCCACTCAAATGGGGGAAAATGAATTTGGGCGACCGTTTTGTATGCAAAGTGTGTCCCTTTCAAGAACTCAACTGAGATGCGCAGACGAACGTCTGTCACAAGTGTTCGTGCCCAAACACCATCACTGGAGGCCGAAACAATCCATTTTCACAACAACTCCTTACATGACGTGCCATGATTGGAAGGAGGTTAGTAAATAATGATCATTATAGGTGTGCATGAGACAGCGGTAATTTGCACTTCAAGCCTATAATGGATCACTCATGTTTACACAAATGTTAACGATTGTAACATTGATAATACACCTTTCCATCAAAATGGCTGCAAAAGCAACATCCAGAGACAAAGTAAGAGACAATGTTCAAAATTACGGAATGGGGAGGCTTAATGGCATAATGATGTGTACAACAATATATTAGGCGAATGCATTGCAATTGATATCTTGTTCTTGTTCAACCATTTGATTTATCATTTTAACAGAGTGGTGATTCATTAATATTAGTTTTGTTGCAGGTCATGATGGGCACACTTTATCAAATTTCATTTCAGAAGGAATACTAGAAGTACACCTATACACCTGTAGGATGGCAGGGTCGAGTGATCTACAGTATGAGTGATCTAAAGTTTGTTATTATGTAATGCATGGAATAGCATTCAATAAGAATATTCAATAAAGCATTAAGTTTACCTGGCGGTGTCATCTGATCATGGCAAAAAAAAAATAAATAAATAAATAAATAAATAAATATATATATAATATATATAATACATACGATTTTACATGAATAATGCTGTTTCTACTTTAAACACATAGTAATGAGCGCACAAGTTCTTTTCTGCTATTATTATAGAAATACATATTCTGAGATAGGATTCTGTCTGTTATCATTTTCTTTTAACTTTTAAATTACAGCTCCTGCCCTGTTTTGTATCAAATTGTTGAAATGTTCCATTTACTTTTTAGGTCTTTGTCAAGAAAATCTTCAAGGTTTTAACCGAGAAAGACAAAGAAAAACGCGTCTATTCAAATTGGAAAGAATAAATTTGGCAGACAGTTGAGCACTCAAAGTGTATCTCTGTCAAGAACTCAACTAAGATGCGCAGCCGAACATCGGACACACATACAATACACATGCCTAAACACCATCACTGGAGGCCGAAACAAGCAATATTCACAAGCACTCCATACATGACATGCCACGACTGGAAGAAGGTTAGTAAATAATGATCATTATAGGTGTGCATGAGACAGCGGTAATTTGCCCTTTCAGCCTATAATGAATCGCTACGTTTACACAAACGTTAACAATTGTAATGATAATAAACCTTTTCATCAAAATGGGTGCAAAAGCAACATCCATTTTAGAGACATAGTAAGAGACAATGTTCAAAATTACGGAATGTGGAGGCTTAATACTTTTTAATATAATGATAAAGTGTACGCACCAATATAGCCGAGAGCATCTTGTTCACATTCCATCATTTGATTTCTTATTTTAACAAAGTGGTGATTCTTCAATATTAGTTTTGTTGCAGGTCATGATGAGCCCACTTTATCTATTTCATTTCAGAAAGAAATAATACTGGAAGTACACTTGTAGAATGGCAGGGTCGACTGATCTATGAGTGATCTATAATTTTTTATTATGTAATACACTGAATAGCAAACAATACGCATACTTAATATAGCATTGGGTTTACCTAGCGCTGTCATCTGACCATTGAAAAAAAAAAAGATATGATTTTTTAGGTGCATATGTTGTTTCTACTGTAAAACAAAATAATGAGTGCACAACTTCTTTTCTGCTATTTTAGAAATACACTACATCATTCTGGTACAAATTTATGCCCATCATTATTTTCTTTTAACTTTTAAATTTACAGCTCCTGTCCTATTTTGTATCAAATTGTTGTAATGTTCCATATATACTTTTTAGGTCTTTGTCAAGAAAATCTTCAAGGTTTTAACCCAGAAAGACAAAGAAAAACGTGTCTATTCAAATCGGAAAGAATAAATTTGGCAGACAGTTGAGCACTCAAAGTGTATCTCTGTCAAGAACTCAACTAAGATGCGCAGACGAACGTCTGACACACATACACATGCCTAAACACCATCACTGGAGGCCGAAACAAGCAATATTCACAAGCACTCCATACATGACATGCCACGACTGGAAGGAGCTTAGTAAATAATGATCATTACAGGTGTGCATGAGACAGCGGTAATTTGCACAAGGTTCAAGCCTACAATGAATCACTACATTTACACAAATGTTAAGAGTTGAAATGATAAACCTTTTCATCAAAATGGCTGCAAAAGCAAAATCTACTTCAGAGACAAAGTAAAAGACAATGTTCAAAATTACGGAATGGGGAGGCTTAATGACATAATGATAAAGTGTACACAACAATATAGCCGAGTGCATTGGAATTGGTATCTTGTTCATCTTCAACCATTTGATTCATCATTTAAACAAAGTGGTGATTCTCTAATAGTTTTGTTGCAGGTCATTATGGGCCCACTTTATCAAATTTCATTTCAGAAAGAATTAAGACTAGAAGTACACTAATAGAATGGCAGAGTCGAGTGATCTATGAGAGATCTATAATTTGTTATTATGCAATGCATTGAATAGCATTCTATAAGCACATTTAATACATCATTGGGTTTCCTGGCGATGTCATCTGATCATGGCCAAAGAAAAAGATGATTTTTAGACGCATAATGCTGTTTCTACTTTAAAAGCAATGAGCACATAAGTTCTCTTCTGCTATAATAGAAATACACTAAGTCATAGACTGGTACAAAATTATGCCCATTATTATTATTTTTTTTTTTTACTTCTAAATTACAGCTCCTGCCCTGCAAGCTCTATAACGGTAAAACTCTTACTTAATTTATTGTGCTCTTTTTTTATCGCACAGCTATCGTTTTATATATATGTATGTACAAGTAGTCAACACACCGTGATTCACAGATTAGCAAGTACAGCATACTCTCTGTGCAGCGAGTGAGAGTTACAACTAATGAATATTCATAAGTACCTTTGTGTGATCTTCAGTCATGGGAGCGCCGTATCTATGTGCATTTCCTACGCATATACATAACAAATGCACTTTCAGCAGTCACCCTAGTTAATGAATATTCATAAGACAAGCAGTGTGCTTAGTCTGCATTCAAGGCGTCGTTTCTATGTGCATCCTGGCATAATCAAAACAGGCGCAAATAAGCCTATAAATAGGGAAGAAATTAAATGATAATGTAATTATCTAGTTGATCTGACTTCTGAGCTCCTGACTGTCAGCAGTTACAAGAACTTATCTTTCATCTTTACTTCATCCAAGTTATCAAGTCCCAAGGTATGTCTTACTTTTGTTATCCCATTTTAATAGGACAAGGAATAGATTTGATAGAATATACTTGTATTGTCATTTGATTATTGAGTGTCATTTATGTTTACCACTTGTTAACTGTCTCTTTATCAGATAGTGAGTGTCTTGATTTTCTTGGACGAGACAGATTGTCTCATGGGACAGATTGTCCCAAGATATCGTTTTGTCAGAAATTTATGTAGGAACAAGGTGTCCTAGCTGTGCTAGATAGATGAATTCTTATGATGAACTGTCTCTTTATCAGATACCATTGACCTGGAAGTGTGAATTCTGTTTCTACGAGAGCGAGAAAATGAATTTGAAGAAGCACTACACAAGAAGACAACAGCGTTCAGCAAAAGATACAAGGGCCTGCAAGCTCACAGAAGCTAGTGCAGCATATGTGAGGAAACTACAAAGGGAGAAAAGGAAACGGGGCACCCCCTTCACACCTCCGGCTCCTCGACACACAACAAACTCTGTTTCTGGGTCGTCGCTCTCTACCTTGCCGAAAATCCCCAAGAAGTCGCCCGAGGACTGTATCATCAGTCTGTATGGAGAGTCTGACGTCGACGAGGATGCAACCACACCAACACACCCGGCATCCCCATCTACCAGTGTGGCAGACAGTCCCGTGCATCCATTCCCCACCCCATCCCCATCTACCAGCGCAGAAGAGAGTCCAGTGTATCCATCTCTAACCCCATCTCCATCTACCAGCGCAGAAGAGAGTCTAGTGCATCCATCTCAAACTCCACCCTCATCCATCAGTGCGGAAGAGAGTCCAGTGCATCCATTCCCCACCTCATCCCCATCCACCAGTGCGGTAAGGAGTCCATTGCGTCCTTTCCCCATCCCATCGGAGCCCCAAGAGCCCACAAGTGCCATGTCCCCACATCCTAACCCATCGGAAACTCCGGAGACCATCCACCCAGTGTCTCTGAGTGTTGATGAGGAGGATGATTTAGTGAGTATCAAAGTGCATAAGGGACGTAATCGCATGGGAATGCTTAAATTGAAATCAATTGTTGTAGTGACAGACACATTCTGCCATGTATGGAGAAGAAAGAGCTTGCTTAAACACATCTACTCACACTGCTTTGATTATGAATAGAAATCTTTATAATTGGCGTTATTCTTTTCCTTTGCTTTTCAATCTTTGATGAGTTATTTTGCTTATTGGTGCACCTTGAAAGAAGTACATGATTGTGCATCGTAAACTTGCAGGATTATTATTGCAGGCTGAGAGTATAAATATCAATGTCATGTACAAAATGTTTTATACAATTTGAACAGTTCTTATAAATTGTTTTTGTTTTTGTTTTTTATTTTCTTTTTGGTTTTTCAAAATGTGAAGAACAGCATTGGAAAACATTGTTTTGATGTAATTTTGTATACAATACATTGCAGTTTCAAATTGCTAGGACAGCAAGTTGTTTGAGTATTGTTTTTTTTTGGACAGAATATTGTGTTTCAATAAATCGCATAATTTTGAGTTTTTATTTGAAAATATGGTGATTTTATATTGTGCATTTGTACAATTTTGGTATATTTCTTCTTTTCTAAGTTGAATTGCTGGGACAGCAATTAGAAAAGGGGGGATAGTGTGACAGAGAGGTCTTTTTCAAATGTTTCTCTAAGGCCAGAGTCATTTGATTATTGAGTGTCATTTATGTTTACCACTTGTTAACTGTCTCTTTATCAGATAGTAAGTGGCTTGATTTTCTTGGACGAGACAGATTGTCTCATGGGACAGATTGTATCAAGATAGTGTTTTGTCAGAAATTATACATATAGGAACAAGGTGTCCTAGCTGTGCTAGATAGATGAATTCCTATAATGAATAAGTCTCTTTATCAGACACAAGTTGTGTCTTGATTTTCTTGGATGAGACAGATTGTCTCATGGGACAGATTGTCCTAAGATATTGTCTTGTCAGAAATTATATATGTAGGGACAAAGTGTCCTAGTTGTGCTAAATAGATGAATTCTTTGAATGAATGTATTATTTTGGTTGCAGAATGATATGAGGCCTATTGTTCCATATTGTCTGTGTTGTATACAAACTCTGTCATGAAAATGTGCTTTATCCTTATGTCCTGATATATCTTTGAGGAACATTTTGTGATGTTACTCAGTTTATCAGTTACATGATTTGAGGCACATAATTTCAGACTTGAACTCATGTCACAGTACTGTAAACACATAGTTTTATTGGGTCGAATCCTGATGCACATCTTTTCATGTTTTATTATTGACAGTTTGCACCATGATTACATTGCGAGAAGCAGTGACTTAGTGTTTACAGTGTTCAGTACCTCATAGTTTATTATTATAAATTTGTATATCAACAATTTATTATCATAAGTTTGCATATCAATAATTTATAATAAGCTTGTATATCCAACTTGCACATCAGTTGTAAATAGTACCGTAATGTAAGAGCAAGCATTTGTATCATGTAAATACCTAATTCCAATCACTAGTGTACATTGTATATAGATAATAATCCAATCAGTAGCTAATCCATTTTCTATCATTTCAATCTACGATGACATAATGTGTCATATTTATGACACAAGTTTCTTACTTCTGCTATTTACAATTTACATGCAAAATAGAAGTGAGATATATCGATTGAGTTATTGGATAAGGTCTGTAATATTCTTAAGGAATATTAGATGTTAAATTGATAGCTGATTGATGAGGCTTAAAGTCGTACATTTGTTCGCTAAACAGTCTAGTAGCTTGAATGTCTTTAACCGCTTATTACCTATACAGGTAAGAATGTTGTTTGGAATTTGTGACCGTCTGATTTCAAGGATTATATTTTTGGTAGGCATTCGGGCAATGTTCAGGAGCTTTTAGTAGTTTGAGACTGCATTGTTAATTGGTTTATTTTAATGGCGATGCACACCGAGCCGACAGAGTGAGCTAGTGTTGTAATTGGAGGGGTTAGGTGCCGTTGAAATCCCGGCGAGGTGACTGGGGAGCTGATACAATTTGTATACAACTAAAATTGGCGGAGCTCAGGGCTGGTTGCGTTTTGCTGAGGGCAGTGTCTCTGGGTTGACCTAATATCATCCAAGATCTAGGAGCGTTATGCCGTTATATAGAATGGATGGAAATGCAAGCATCATTTACCTTAAAAATACAACCCAATAATATAGTGAAGGAAACCCCCTCGACCTTCTTCGACTAAAATTCATTTTTTTTAAATCCCCCCCCCCCCAATTCATTTCAAAATTCTAAAGCATTAAGAGATATGTAATTGCGTTCTGAGTGAGTGTACGGTTGTACACACACGGTATGACAAAAGGTCAAGGTGACCTTGTGTTCCCTGCAATGTTACTACATAGTGTACAGTGTATACATAGCCATGTATTGTATACGTACGGTGTACGAAGACGGTACTTCACCCCACAAAAGTGACCTGATTTTTCTTAATTTCGAGTGACAGACTGCAGTCCATTCTTGAACTCATAGATTACACAGAGGCCCGCTGTTTAAAGATGAGAAAAGAGTGCAGTCTTCCACAAGAAGACAAGAATTCATGTGATGTTCATGTGACAGCCATACAGATTAATCCACATGTGGGACTGGTATTTACGCAGTACAACGATCGAGAGTTACGCCAAATGTGAAATCCATATTCATGTGTGTTATAATAAATTGAATGGGTTGTAGTTGTTTCTCACAACAATTATGATTATTAAGATATTTCCAGGATAAATACTAGTTTTTGTTATTTCAACACCAGATTCCCCATGACAGATTTGAATCTCCCGCAGTACAAGTACGATGCGTGCACAATTTATTCCCCATAAATATTAATTAGTTCACGGGTGTTGTATTACATAACATTGAACCAATGGTAAGTTCAGATCGGCCCGAGGGTATATAAAGGGGTCGTCTGAACGAGAAAATTTGTCTTGTCGAGAGATAAGGCGGACAGTACAGAGCAAAAGAAAGAGGAAGAAAACAGATAGACTCTAAACAGATACACAGTTTGAATTGTTTTCCCATTCCCCCTACAGTTAGTGAACCCCCATTCAACGTGAGTAGAAAAGGTCCTCATATATTTTGTTGTTAGGATTATAGATCTTATTTATTGTCAGTGCATATAATTATAAAGATAAGAGATAAGATAGCATGTATTTGATTTTGCAGTCGGAATTAGGACAAGAAACTCTGCTAAATCTTCATGGAATATTTTGATTGAGTGATGAACAGATAGAAGATTTGTGGAATATTTTGTTGTCTATTTCTGTGTATTTTGCAAAGAAGTTGATAGATGACAGCATGTAAAAATACAGAACGTCAACAGAAATGATTAAGTCATGAGAAGTCTCGTATTTTGGTACATTTACAAATTTACTGGGAATTCTCTCTTATCTTTTGTAGGGCTTTACACCAAACATTTCATAGATCGCAAATTAAATAGCCATGACAGTCACTTACGTGCTGCGTTCAGCAGTGACGTAGTTGGTACGTTAGGTAAAGCGTATATCCCGTTGCCTTATGCAACAAACAAATCAAATATGTTATTGCTAATGTTGTTGTTGAATTTTCAAGTGTACACTACCGTTGCTTTACGCAACAACCAGAAATGTTAATGAGAATTTAGCGTACACCGTTGCTTTATGCAACAACCAGGTATGTTAATGTCAGGTGATAGAATTCTAGGGAGGATATTCTGTCGGTATAAATTGCAGAAATTCCCGTTATGAGTGATTATTAATATATCAGTGACGGACACATTGACGATGTCTTATATGAATATGTGAGGTTGTCTGTTGCTAGGTGCTTGAGTTAGTTGGAGTTAGTTGTTCTTGTTTTCAAATAGTTGGTGTTCAGTTATTGAATTTCTTTTGTATAGAAGTAGACCTCGTAGAGCTTATAATAAGTTATGTCATGTCTGATGAAGGTCAGGTATTGAGTACCATATGTCAGGAGTCGTGATATAAAATGGAATAATAATGGTTAGGGTTAGATATAACAGCTAGAAATATAATAAGAAGTATTGCCGAGTACAGCATATTCTTTGTGCTAATGAATATTCATAAGTATGTTGTGCGATCTGCAGCTATGAGAACGCCATAACTATGTGCATTTCCTATGCGTATACGTAACAAACGCACTAGTCGGCAGTTACCTTAGTTATGAATATTCATGAGATAGACAATGCGCTTAGTCTGAATTCAGGGCATCGTTTCTATGAGCATCCTGGCGTATCAAAACAGGCGCAAATAAGCCTATAAACAGAGAAGAAATTAAATGATGATTTAATTATCTGGGTGATCTGACTTGGAGCTCCTGTCAAGCTGTAAGCAGTCAACTATCTGTCATCTTTACTTCCTCCAAGTTTACAGTCTCAAGGTACATGTATGTCTTACTTTCATTATCACATTTTAATAGGACAAGGACTAGATTTGATAGAATATGCTTGCATTGTCATTTGATTATTGAGTGACATTTATGTTTATCACTTGCTATCCTTATTAGATAGTGAGTGTCTCAATTTCCTTGGACGAGACAGATTGTCTCACGGGATGAACTGTCCCAAGATATTGTTTTGTCAGACATTATATATGTAAGGACAAGGTGTCCTAGCTGTACTAGATAGACAAATTCTTTTATGAACTGTCTCTTTTTATCAGTACAAGGAGTATTGAGTGTCTTGATTTTCTTGGATGAGACAGATTGTCTCATGGGACGAATTGTCTCAAGATATTGTCTTGTCAGAAATTATACATAAATATATAGGGACAAAGTGTCCTACTTAAGTTGTGCTAAATGATTATGGTGCAGTATGATATGAGGCTTATTGTTCCATAATCTTTGTTGTATATGAACTCTGTCATGATAATGTGCTTTATTCTTATGTCTTGATATATTTTTGTGGAATATTTTTGTGACATTACTCTTTATCAGTTACGCGATTTGAGTCACATAATTTCAGACTTGTACTCATGTCATAGTACTGTAAACATAGAGTTTTATTGAGATGAATCCTTATGTACATCTTTTCATATTTTATCATTGACAGTTTGCACAATGATAACATTGCGCGAGGCAGTGACTTAGTGTGGACACGTCACTGTACAGTACCGCGTAGTTTATTATATAAGCTTCCATTTATAATAATAAGCTTGCATATTTGTGATTTATTATAAGGTTGCACAACAATGTAAATAGTAATGTAAGAACAAGCATTTATACCATGTGAATAGTTAATTCCAATCATTAGTGTATATAGATAATAATCCAATCAGTAGCTAATCTATTTTCTACCATTTCGATCTACAACAACACAATGTGTCGTATTTACAACACAATGTGTCGTATTTACGACACAAGTTTCTTACCTCTGCTATGTACAATTTGCATACGAAATATGTATCCAATGAGTTATTGGATATGGCTGCAATATTTGTAATAAATGCTAAATGGTAAAATCGATAGAAAACTGATAAGGTTAAGAGTTGTACTTTTGATAGCTAAACGGTCTAGGAGTTAAAATGTTTTTAACAGTTTATTACCTATACACGTAACAATGTTGTTTGGAATTCGTGACCGTCTGATTTCAAGGATTATATTTTTGGTAGGCATTCGGGCAATGTTCAGGAGCTTTTAGTAGTTTGAGACTGCATTGTTAATTGGTTTATTTTAATGGCGATGCACACCGAGCCGACAGAGTGAGCTAGTGTTGAAGTCGAAAGGGTTAGGTGCTGTTGAAAATCCTGGCGAGGTGACTGGGGAGCTGATACAATTTGTATACAAGTAAACTTGGCGGAGCTCAGAGCTGGTTGCGTTGTGCTGAGGGCAGTGTCTCTGGGTTGACCTAATATTATCAGAGATTTAAGAGCGTTATGCTGTTATATATAGGCTGGATGGGAATACAAGCATCATTTACCTTTAAAAATACAACCCAATAATATCTGTAGAGATTAAACTAAACTAACATAATTAATGTTATATTCTAGGTGTAAACTAATCTTATTGTCGTAAGAAAAAGGTGTCATCATAAGTTATTACAAGGTACAGGCAGTGAACAATATTGTTTGTCACAACACTATGCCACTCGTGGTGCACGACGTTGATTTGTCTCATGGACAGAATGTCCATGATTAAAAAATGTCAATTCTATCATTTATATCAGAACAGAGCCTATAATGAAATTATAGCCTGGATCACAAGAATGTGTCTGTGAATGTGAGATTGATATCTCTTGTAGAATGACGTTGAGTGTGGAGTAGGACAAACTGTCCTAGTACATCAGTTGTCAAGAGTTAACTTCCCGAGACTTGGTGAGCTATGTATCTGTAGTTTGTATACGGCAAACAAACGAAGCCTAGCCATTGCGCCTTACATACTGCTCGGCAGGGGATATTTTTATACAGTACACGTGTGTGTAGAAGTGTGCATGTCCTGATCAAACATGCCGGAATATAGTAGAAGCACAGGAGCTAGAATGTGATTGCAGTGAGCTTTCAACTCACCTGTGTAATCCATGATGATTGCTGGTGCTGGTGCTGGTGTTAATCTGATACAGATGAAGAATTGAGGTGTGCTGAAATGAGATTCGATGAAGATCTAGAACAGGGTCCCAGTTCTCCGTATATAAAATTAATTGGGTGGTGGCAGCATTATTCTTTAGTGATCGAGACCTGTAGATCGATAGGTCGCGTATAGAGGCACGCGCAATACCGTACACAGGAAGTTAGTCTAAAGTACCAGACTTTCCAATTCTGTAAGTGTGTTCTCTGATAGATTGCGTAGAGGCACGCGCAGCACACAGAGAGCTAGTCTAAAGTAAAAGACTTCCCAACTCTGGTTGTGTGGTCTCTCTCGTAGATCATATCATATTTATATTTTTAATCCCCCTCTTTTAAGGGACTTTTCCGCTACAACATGTATATTGTCTTCATCAATTTCTTCTTTTTTTTCATTCTGTTTTAAGGTCAGTGTCAAAAACGGAGGTTCTAACAAGGACCACCAGAAATCAGGGAACAAAGAACTACAAGAAAGAGAATCAAGGAAAGGCAGGGAAACAGCACCATGTTCCCCTTTTCTTTCAGTTCATCTTAACCCCCACCACCCTGCAACTCATTTACTTCATCGCTGGCTTTTTTTTTTTCCAGCTCAATTTCGACCAGCTTGCTTGTCTTTGGCTGGGGTTCAGGCATGCTGAGTGACAGCCTGCAATGACGGGAGCAGCCGACAGCAGCAGCAGCCTCCTATAGACCAATTTAAGAAGCGATTTGTGTATTTTGGCCCTCTATCGGCATGGACAGCGCCATTACTGCGGTGTTCACGCCTACCCCCCTACTTTCGCAAATGATGCACACGCACGGAATGAGACACTAGCTCCACAATACAGCGCACGTGCATGTGATCGATGCAGCAGCGCAGACGATCGCGCTTTCTAATCCTACTTGATCCCAGCTAGCGTAGCTAGCTCTGCATGCTGCGCACTTACGGCATATCCTGTCTGGATCATTTAGCTTCCATATCATACGATTTTTGCCTCCTGTATTTTATACATTAGATCCTAGATCTGTTCACAGATCTATTCATAGACCACATCAAACTTATGTTACATTGCCTGCCTGTTATTTAGAATATACATGACCTCTAGACTTCTACTAGCTGTACACAATGGAAGAATGGTTGGATGACGTCCATCTGTGGCCTAATATTATTGATGAAGGTACACGTAGCTTTCACGTGGTTACCAAAACCAATGTCGGCAATGACCTCTAAGTCATGTGGGCAGTGAAACGTTTCAGTCGTATCGTAATGTTGTTCCACCACTGATGGGGGGGGGGGGGGGGGGGGGGGGGAAGGGACACCAAAAAGTTTTGCTTATTCATTTGTGCCTATGTCTAGAATATCAATTTGCTTCGTTCAAGTCATACATTGCAACACCCATTTTACAGTGTGCATCTTAAAATTTAAATAACAAATCTGTAACTCTATGAATTCTGCTTATGGTGTCAGTCGTTCTGAGTTAAAGGGACATTCCAGACGATTTTCATAATTTCACATCATGCAGTTCATAAATTGACAACTCCATGTACAGATTTGTGGAATCTATAGTGGTTATTGAGCAGAGAAATATTACTTTGAAAAATGTTAAACAAATTACACTGAACAAGGATGATGACATAGGAGGTTCACATATTTCAGAAATGTAGCAATGTAATTCCATTACAATACCACTTGCTTGCGAGTTCACCTGTGTATAATCTATGCATGCCTTCTTCTTTTGTTCTGCTTCCTTGAGTCCCAACTCATGCATTCTTATGGTGACTCTGCCATGTCATCATCCTTGTTCAGTGCAATTTGTTCTAAATTTTGAAAATATTCTTATTCTTCATCCCAATTATCACAAATTCTGAAACTCTGTCCTCAGTAAAACTAATCTATAGTTGTTCAAATGTAAAAATCTGAAAATCATCTGGAGGTCTCCTTTAAGGGAGCAGATAGAGAAGATCCTACTGATGTTTCTTTGATCAATGCTTCCAACAGGAGGACTAACTACCAAGCTGCAACCTTAACCCTAAAAGAGCCGGGCTTTTTTGGCTATGCTAAAACCATCCACTTCTTGGACGGGGAAGAATTCTACAACTTCTAAGTCTGCAACACAAACAGATTTTTTTTTTTTCTAGGGCAATGCATTTCAAGAAAGAATATGGTACAACTTGCATATGAAAGACAATTCCAGATAAATGCAGTGAAGAAATGAATATTAAACTTTTTAAATTAGAGCTGATGCTATTTTGTATGTAGTACTTGAGACCGCAGCGGGATCCACTCACGCTCACACATCCTTATCATCATCCCGACTCACAACCATTATGACCTCTGCAATAGTAAAAATTATTATTCGGTTATCTTACATGGAACTGTTGACCCTTTTGGGGCAATTCATAGATGCAAGAAATTGGAAGATGGCACACTGTTCCCACGAACAATGAATCAGTGATAAAATTCAATTTGTAAGTTTGTGTTGCACTGAGGCAGAGCAGGTGGTAAAGTGAAGGCATATTCTCTGTAAAATTACAAACATTGGCTTCCTACAAGCATTTGGAGGCATTAATGGCTGTCACGTGCCAATCATTGCTCCAACCCAGCACAACAGTGACTTCTGTGACCGTAAATTATTATTCATTTATCTTACAAGGAACTGCTGACGACTCTTGGCAGTTTGTAGATCTATGTGACGTTGGATGGCCAGGACGTGTGCATGATGAAAGGGTATTTAGTTGCAAGAAATTGGAAGATGGTGCACTGTTTCTTAAGATTTAAAAAAAAAACATCACCAGTGGAAGGGAAACCCCAATGTTTGGTGACCCAAGAAAATCCTCTCATAAACAACTCCAGAAATCATAGAGCACTTGACAACAGCAGCAGCCACACTGGTGGAAGTCAATAAACGATTAAGCTCACATCAAATTGCCGCATCCAGGAGCATGCTTTTGATACAAGTGTAGATTGAAATCAGCATGGCATATACGAGGGGCGACTGAAAAGTTTTGAGCCTAACATAAAAAGGATTAAGATATGAAGGCCAAATTTGGTCCATGAAGTCTTCATTATATCTTAATCCTACCGACCAAATTTCTTGGTCATAACAATTTTTATCCTTATTTTACAGGTTCTTGAACTTTCTGTACCAGGTGATTCATAAAAAATGGACAAAATGATCACAAAAGGTGTCTTGTTTCACCAGGACAATGCTCCAGCGCATTCATCAGCGGTTGCAATGGCAACCATTCATGACTGTGGGTTCCAACTAGTTCCGCACCCACCGTATTCACCAGATCTAGCCCCATCGCAATTCCACCTCTTTCTGAACCTCAAAAAAGATTTGGCTGGACAACACTTCACCACTGATGAGGAGGTCATTGATACTGTTGACTCCTACCTGGAGGACCAACCAAAGAACTCCTACTGCAGCGGCATAGAGGCACTACGTCACCGATGGAGGAAGTGTGTGGACTCACAAGGGGACTATGTAGAAAAATAGAGCAATAAAGTACTTCTGCCTCTTACCATCTCTTGAAGGCTCAAAACTTGTCAGTCGCCCCTCGTATTCACAGTGACACTCAGGATGTTTATTTGGAGGCTTTTGCACATGTTGGCATAACTGACTTTGTTTTGAAAGAGTCTCAGTACCCTGAAGGGTACATAAATCTTTCGTGTTCTGCCTCAAAATTTGCAGTGGTGTGCTGGAAAGGGCTTCCTACAAGCAGCAGGTGCAATCGATGGGTCACACATCCCAATCATCACCAACACCAAAAACCACCATGACTTCTAAAAGTTATTCTTCAGTCTATCTCCAAAGGAACAGCTGACAGGTTTGGGCAGTTCGTAGATGTGTCGGTCGGTTGGCAAGGAAGAGTCCATGACGCAAAGGTATTTGCCAACTCAAAAATTTTACGGAAAAGACAGAAGGGTTTCTATTGTGCCAGGAACCTGCAGCACGAATTCTTGAGGTGGATCATTTCATACACTTAACAAATCAAGAAGTTGGCATAGGACTTCAATAATGGTGCAGCAACCAAACCCCACATCTGAAATGTTAAAAAACATTAAAAGCATAGTTATGTAACATTTGAAGACTCCACCAATGCAGGCAATCTCATTATGAAAACTCTCAACATTATTCAACATATTATATTTGAACACGGTCTGCCACTCTAGTTAAAAACCTTTGAAGTTAAACATAAAATTTAGTGAATTAAATCATCTTTATATGTCATCGTTGATGCTCCTTTACTGAAAACCTCTATCGGGACACAACTTAGTGAAAAACACTCATGTTTCATTGACTAATGTAGAAATCAATGCTCAACTCTTAGTTTATCAGGATGCATTTTCATGTATATTGTGGAAAGATTTTATCACAGAAAAAAAAAAACCCTAACCTACTATAAAGAACTTTCAAATGCAAATTAACCCTACAAAGTTTGAAGGAAGTTGAACATTTTTTTTTAAAGTTTTTCTTACATATACAATGTACATACTTAATGAAAAGGCAGATTCTCCTGAAACACTGAAATGTTCACTTGGTCGTTTATTATGATTCTTTTAAAGTTGAAAAAGACATCAATGATTTCATTAAGTATGGTTAGGGACAGCGCAACAATTAGGCTTCTTATTCATCTGAAGGGGAAAAAATGGAGAATTTCTAGATTGGGTTATCCCATTAATAGGTGACTGGCATGTACTGAAGAATTTTCAGGAAGCTCTCACAAAGGCATTTTGGGACACTAGGCCGAAAGATGTTTCAAAATCAACAAACAAGCAGTCCACTCTGACAAACTTATGAAACTGTTCAAATTATAAGCATACACATCAATTATTTTAACAAGTGTTACACATTTAATTTTATTGTGCATTTAATTGTTTACTGCCATCCACAGGAGGAAATATGTTCAGTTGTGGAGAGTTCACATAGAAAGTTGGAGAAGTAGTTTCATGCCGAAGGCAACAAGACAGGTTATTTTCATTATCATAAATATCAATATAATTGTTATTACTACCTTCATTATCATATATTCTTACTTATACAAGGTAGCCCCTTTCGTGATCTGAGCACTGTTATCCCATTCACTATCTTGTTCACATTATAAACAGAATAGCATGAATTCAAATTGAAGACTTTAGTAAAACAAAACATTGAGGCTATGACGATAAGTGACTTAGAAGAGGAGAAGCGAATGATAACTGTTAAATATGATGGCGTTTTTATTAGAAATGAAGAAGCCATTTCACAGCTGGGTCAATTTGTCAAAAATAATCCACATGCAATTGATATTATTAATGGAATGCCATACATAGGGGTTACATGTCAAGTATATGTTAACTTTGAAAAAGAATAGCACACAGCTGATTACAAGTTTACAGTTGTGTGTCATTTGATGAAAAATTTTCCGTGTGTAATATTAAAAGGTATGAACATGATTCACTCATCTCCCTTACCTGTTCAAGATATTTAAGGAATAGTGTCAAATTTTTAACCTCGACAATATCTTGGTTTCTACTTTGGTAAAGGCTATTAAAAGATACAAATTGTATTCACTTTGCCAAGTAAGTGTAAACTTTGCAGATATGTCTACAACATGGAGTTGCAGAAAGCTGTACTTGCAGAAAATTACGTAAGGATTTCATGTAGGAGAACCAGGGGAGTATGGATGGAGTAGGCCTTTGGAGACGGACCAAAGGGCTTTTAAACACCATATCATACGCAATCACGAGGAGAGTGATAACCAAATCTGGCTTCAAGCATTTGATACTCCCTGTATCCACATTTTGATTCATTCAATTGATCGAGACATCAGGATGATTGGTTCCCCTTGGGTTTTGACAACAAAACATTTGTTATACAAGATGGGAGCCACGAAAGGTACACGTATCTCAGTGTATCCCCCTGTTTTTTAGTCTCCTTGCATGGAAGACACTGAATCTTGGACATTTAATGGAAAAACATATTGATGTTAGAAAGTGTCTCCAGGTTCAGTACATTTGCTCAGGGTGTGATTTCGTTTCATTCTTTGTGCACAAAGGAGAGAGTTTTTTTCCCTAAGATGTCCTTCCTAAAGGAAAGAGGTTTTTCTCTAAGATGTCCTTCCAATTCATAACTTTCATAAGTGGTGAACAAAAGAAGTCAAGGACATACAAGTATTGCCCAAAATGACTCTCAGCATAAATTAAGATCATGGTTTACTAGTATTTTACTCATATTTCCTGCTGCTGAACAAGTTGCACTCAATGTGCGGTGGACCTATTCATCCGAAGACTTGTTGTGATTACATAACACACAGTTATGTCAGCTGCCTCATAATGTAAGAGAAATGGATCAATCAGCTAGGCACTGTAAAATGTAAACACAGAGGACATCAATCGGTATACCACGTAAGAAGACGTGTACCGACCTTGATATTGGACATTCTCTGTGTAGAGAGGACGCTTTCCACGACAAGTTAAAGTCTTACTTCATAAACGTTGTGACACATCCACATGTGAGGGAGAATAGGCAGCTATTTGACATCCCATATTTTCTCCTGACAACCCTGTGATCTCTGAACAATTAGTCTGATGAGCTTCACATATACTTGGTAAACAGCAAAATAGTCATCACAGTGGTGACAGAGACATGGCTCAGGGATGACCTGCCGGATGATCATGTTTACTATTGAGGGATTTCAACTATATCTACTATATTTCAAATATTACTATACATGGATCATTTATAGAATATGATGCTCCATTAAGTACAATACTAAAAGACACCCGAAATCAGAGATTACTCATTTGTTTAGAAATCTTTAACATTTAAACATTTTAATTAATGAAATCATTTTCATTATCATTTTAATTCCACTGATCAGATGGATGTTTTCCCTTTTTATGGGATGCATTTGTACTTTTTACTTACATTTTTATCTTTTACATATTTGTGTTGCATTGCAACTGTCCATTACTTGTTTATCTTATATTGGACTGAAAGTTGGAATTACATGTACATACCTTTCACCTGAGTTTTCTTTAAAAAGATTCTTTTTTTTTCAACATGTCTATTAGAGTGTTTTCTGTAGTATTAGTAAAATGAGATATGCTATGCTGATCTCTGTAAATTAATTCTTTCACTTGTAACACTGCAGATCAGTGACAATATTGTATCCCAATATCGAAGTAAAGACAGTGCTGGTCAAAGGTTTGGTGCCCGCAAGTAGAATATATGCCGCTGTCCCACAAGCAAAATATCTGTCACAGGTTTGACGCTCAAGTTAAATATCCAGCCGGACAGCCCACAACAGTGTAGAAGGAATGCAGTAGATATGTTCAGTGAAAATAGTGTGACCTGGAGCAGATGGCTACCACAGGCTTTTTTTAGCTGTACCATCGACTACTCACTTTACTTCAAAATTTTGTGCAAAAGACTTGCTCCGCTTAGGACTGGGGTTATTGCATAATGTAGCAGACTGTACTTCTGCACTTTATCTTGTACAGCCTGTTGGTAGCGAACTATCCTGTCATTGATGATAATCACCGTGTGAATGTAACTTGCAGGTAAGGAGCACATTTCAATAAACCTGATTGCTTGTGATATGAAGAGCATATAAATGTGGCTATTTTCCCCTTACTGCAATGTGCATTCATACTTGCACCTCCGCTGCATACACGGTGTACATCTTTGAGCCCATTATCAAGAATGTTTTAACGATCCCACAGAGATGTTGATCACAAGATGCATGTGTAGTCATGGAGAAAGTCCACTTCTTGTACACCTGCTGAACATGCTGCTAGAGGAATCAATTTCCCCAACTTCCCCCCCCCCCTTCCCTAACAAACATGATAGATAATCTGTTCCAACAGAAAAAAAAAAACATGTGACAAAATATTTCACAATGCAACTGAACAAACACAATTTTTTCACATAGACATTTTTACATTCACACATTCATTTAGACTGTTTCAACTTGTAAGATATTTTGGATATCAATACAATAATATCCAATCTGCTCAGAAGCTCAAACAAACTGCAAAATAGAATATCAGTCATCAGTCAAATACAAATTTTCTCTTTTCTTGATAACCACAAATTGGCTGAAGACATGAGGCAGTACTACTGCGATCTTCTGTCGTATGATGCAATACAACATGGTGGGTGAGGGGTTATAGCCATATGGGTTGATATCCAAGCTGTGGATTCAGTTCAGGGCGTTAGAAACATATGATGTGGTTGAGTCACAAATCAATGAGTCAAAAACGAAATGAGTGTGACTCTTAAATACTGCACCAGAGCACATACCAGCATTCCACACAATTTATCCAGCAGCCACAGGAGAGCAATTAACATCTTGTAACAAAAAGTATGTTTAACATTTGTTTGTTTGTTTTGTTCTTGTTGATGTCATTGTTGTTTTTGATGTTGGTTTAGCCCATCACTCCAAAATCAAACAATCGTCTCAGGTCCAAAGCATCTTGGGAAACAAAAATTCTCCTGTCGTTTCGTCAGCAAACAATTGAACAAATAGGTGTGGAGCACATTTGGTGGTACCCAGCATACCGATCCATCTTCGCAGCATACGTTGTCCCTGAACCAGTCACGGCAGGGATGTTGCAAATGAGTCATCATTACATCTTTTCACACAATATCAAGAATTCTGTGAATTTTGTAATTTCAGGTCAGACTCACAAACACCATTCTCGCCCAGCTTCGGTCAAAATGGTCTTCAGACGAAGTCATACAGATACCGAATGATGTCAAAGTTTACGGTTCTGGAAATGGAAGAGAAAAAAATAAAATGTGGTAATTTTACCTAATATTAAAGGTATTGTTTACCTTTGGATCCAGTGATTTCAAAAATATTTGAGTTATCACATTTGATGCATCTGTATGTGTAGGTCAGTTGAATCACTAAACACCCGACCACATAAAATTTAGCAATAAAGCCTGAAATATAAGGAGATATCACCATTTTTCTCACTAAACCATAACTTTAGACAGTTTAGTGTAGAAAGAATTCCACTGCAATTATTGTTCACATTTTGTGTATGTAAAAATACTTAAGATTGAATATATGCTTTAACATTTTTACATTGGTTGTTTCTATCCCTAACTCACACTTTAGAACTATCTTGAAGTACTATAGCTGGATTTTTGTTTCTTCTGCAAATGGTAAATAATGCCTCTAAGATTCCTACTGACAACAAGCTTTTGAGTAAATGTCACCATTTATAAATGATGGTATGGTATATCCTAGATACTATGCTTTTAGTCTAATATAAAGTGATTTTTGTGTTAATATGGAATTTTTCAGTATGAGGGTTCTTTTTGTGGGAGGACATTTTCTACATTTTAAGATATTGTGATGTTGCACATTAACTTGACAGATTTGAATACTCAGCATAGGGCATACCTTGAAATGGACCGGATGAAGTCCAGCGACACGGTGCACTTGTACTTTGGGACGTCCAGCTGGTCATCATGGCCAACATGAGACAGGAGTTGGAGGGTCACAAGGGAGGAAATCTGAAAATGAATGGAAAACAGAAAAGAGATGGCTCAAAATTTTACTCAGATTCAGAATTACAAGCACTACCATACCTTCTTTATCTTTCCCAAGTTAGAAATTACATCTTGCCGCTCCACTTCAAACATGCATCAAAATTCAGAAGGTTGATTATGAAATCATACATGTACAAGAATTGTTTCCTTTATTCCACAAATAGCAAGCCCCAGAGAAAGAGCACAGGATAGTACCTGAGAAAATAGCAAACTGCACTGCTTGCAGTTGAAGAATCTGTTTTTATCATCAATTCGATAGCAGGTTTACTCGAGCTTCCTTGCACAAAAACATACACGTAAGACTGATACGAAATAGAAGTTACAAAAGGAAATCAGTACATATCAAATACATACTGAAAAGTATCATCTCTAACACTTTGATTTTCATATTTTACAAAAGCCTTATCCAATATCATTATTATCACACATCACAAAATTTCTTGGAGTCAAAGGATGGTTTTACGGACAACACCTTCGTTATATCTAGAAGCATATTCACATAAAAAAAATATTTTTTACAAACACACACACATTGGTGTGTACAATGATGTGGTCTTCAATTAATGGTCACCTGCGAGAAAATGTTGGCCGAGGGTGCCACTCTTGCATCGACAATGCTGTAGAAGATGGCCATTAGCCTGTCGAGAGGGAAAGCCTTTGGACCCAGCAGTTGGTTACTTGTCTGTCATGGACAAAATCACAGACATGTCAATATTAAAGTTTGTGTGTCCCTTCTTGCAACCCTGAAAAATAGATCCTATTTTTTTTTTGCTCCCCTGAAAAGTAGATCACTTTTATAACCTGGTATACTGTAGAGGTAGGTAATTCAGACCTTTACCCAGAACTTAACTTCTTTATGAAGGAGAGGGAAACAACATTCTATGATTTTCAATGAATTTATTTGGATCTTGAAAAATTCCCACCTTTATTGTTGGTACATGCAAGATGTTGGGCAATATCATTTTTCAACCATGAAAAATTTTGTAACAGTTGAAGAGGGGATATACATTTTTCTCAATGAAAATGGCATTACAATTTTCATTACTTCAGTTGCATCAATGTTCATTTTTCCAAGCATAAATAAAAAAACGTAAATAGAAACACCTTTTGTGAGAAAACCTTCCTCTTCCTCTTATGACCAGCTTTCCAGCAACAGATATCATCTAGGTAAACTTCAGTGAACTTGATGACTCTTTCACACTAAAAGTTGTTCAGTGTCGAAAAGGTATGGAGGGTAGAAGTGGCCTTACCTCTTTCTTTTTTGAAACCTTGGCAGATTTTTTGATCTTCCCATGGTGCTTTGCAAAGAAGCGCCTGTCACTCTTGGCCGGGTTGTAGGACGCCAGGTAGGCAGCTATCAGCAGGAACTTGGAGTAAAACGGCAGCTCCACTTGGGCCCTTGCAGAAAGCATTGTGGGAAGGTTGGCCTGTGAGGTCATTTCCTGCTGGTACTTCTCCCACTGTGCACTGAAATGAAAAGGGGGGATTTGTGCATCATGTTAGCATATAATTGATCACATGGAGGAATATTAACAAATACAGCATTAACTAGAAATGTCGCTACAGCGACTGGTTATACCCCCGGCAAACAACATTTCATAAGCTTTGGTCAAAACAACATTTCATAAGCTTTGGTCAAAAAACTGAGGAAGTAGTTAAATCCGCAAGATCTTTCCTTGATCTTCTGCCATTAATATGCCGTTACCATGGCAACGTACTTTCGGGTACTGTCGAAAAATGCGTCTTGCACATCTACAACCAAAGGCACACATCTGTACCAAGTTTCATGGAAATTGGGCAAAAACTGAGGAAGTAGTTTGCAACACAAAGTTTTCCATCATTTTGGCTCATAATATGTGAGCTGTTACCATGGCAACATACTTTTTGTCACAGTCAAGAAATGTGTCATGCTGACCTATATCCTAAGACAAACATTCAATATGAATTCCATGAGAATTGGAAGAACACTGATGAAGCAGTTTTGCCATGAAGCATTTTGCCCTATATTTTACCAATAACATGCCGTTACCATGGCAACGCACTTTTTGCCACTGCGGAAATATGTGTCTTGCACATTAACATATTCAGATGAACATCTGTACCTAATTTCATAAAAATTGATCAAAAACTGTGGGAGGAGTTCGCGACGCAAGATTTGTACCCATTTTTGCCCATAATATGCCGTTACCATGGCAATGTACTTTTGGGTACTGTCAAAAAATATGTCTTGCACATCTACAACCCAAGGCACACATCTGTGCCAAGTTTTATGGGAATCGGTTGAAAACTGAGGAAGTAGTTCGCGACGCAAGATTTGTACCCATTTTTGCCCATAATATGCCGTTACCATGGCAACGTACTTTTGGGTACTGTCAAAAAATACGTCTTGCACATCTACAACCCAAGGCACACATCTGTGCCAAGTTTTATGGGAATCGGTTCAAAACTGAGGAAGTAGTTCGCGACGCAAGATTTGCAACGGACCGACCGCCCGACCGCCCGACCGCCCGACCGACCGCCCGACCGCCCGACCGACCGTCCGCTGATTCCTATATACCCCCTTCAAACTTCGTTTGGCGGGGGTATAATAAAACATTCCAGCTGAAATTATGACTACTTTGAGAAGCTACACTCTTTCTTTTACTCCAAAGCTCTGGATATACTTGCCAGTTCAATGATTTAATGTGACAGAGCACTAGTACTATATGCTCCTTTTAAACACTTTGCCATGGAACACGTTGTATGGCTATACTTCCACATAATTTTTCTATCAAATGTACTTTGTATTTTTCTGGATCAGTTTGGATGTCTGGTCAATCATCACAAAGTTTAGTTACTCGTACCCACAAGGAATCTGTAAATGTGGATTGTTATTATGCCAGTCAACCTCAAAATGACAAGTTTGATGATATAACTGTATTGTTCAAATTTACTATAAAATTGACTACTTTCATACAAAAGATGTATGTGAAATCAATTCTTTAACTGGCAAAAAGAAAATTCTTTGCATTCTATGTTTCCTCTGAATCATACCTTGATACCTCCCGTAGGTAGACAGTTTGAAGAGCCTTCTTGAGGTGAGGTTCAATGTTCCTCCACAGTTTGTGTGCGTCCCCTTCCGTTGCCTCGCCCTTGCTGATAGGCTCCACATACTTCGGAAAATTAAGTTTCGCCTGCAAAATGAAGGGAAGAAAATAGCTTTTACTCTAGTAATACCTTTATATATGCATTGGCAATTTCTTTCATATTTTATCCTCAGGTTACATTTATGAACAATATAGCGTATGTGACTTCTTATCCACATGCCTTCTAGTTTGACAGTAAAAAACAAGTGTTTGCTGTTTTCTCTAGTAGACTGAAATACTTAATTGTATGCACCGGCACCTGCTCAACTTGTCATGCTTTTTCATCACTCAATATTTCCATCCAAACTTGACATGCTTGTCAAATAATCAACTTCAGTTGTAGCAATGTGCCTCAGCCTCCACAGGAAATGCTATGGTGACACAATAGGGACTATTGGTACTTAAAGTAGTACCCATTCATTGACGATTAGTTTCTGGACATCTACACCCACTGATCAGCAAAGAAAAAACTCCACCATGCCTGCCTATTGGTGAACAAAGTACTGCGAAGGGTTAAGCATTTTGCATTTGTCTGAGAGCTTAGCTTCACAACTTTGAGCAGCACTTCATCAACAAATGAGAATCCTCACCAAATGCCGCAGCTCATTGAGGTCCCTGCAGGCCATGTAGAAGATGCTGAGGAGGAGGTTTACGTAGGAGGCGTAGAAGGTGGGCTCGTATCCTTGAGGGCAGTCAGAGGCAATGATCTCCAGAATCTCACCTGCCAATTCACACAAGGGCAAAAGGATGATTTATGACAAATTCCTAATTTGAGTCTCCTAGAAGGCAATGCAATGCAAAATTCTGTACGAGCTGAAATTTTTGTGTAGAGATACTTTCGCGAATTGCTACTTGGAGGACATTTTCGCGTGTTGTTCATTTCGTGGTTGCGAGGGTCTAACTGGCTTACTTATTCGCGCATTGTTATTTTCGCGGTTCAAAGACGATTCGCGAAAATAAAACCATCGCGAAAATTTCAGCTTGTACAGTATTGAATATACACAATCACCACAGCTGGCATCACTGCTTGGTGCCTTAGCACCCTTCAGTACCATTAAAACCATACTAGTCCCCTTTTGGGGGAAAAACAACAAAAACATGTCTCTTGACCACTAAACACTGTCTTCTATTGGTCAATCAAATCAACCTGTCATCTAGACATAGTCTCTGGGTTTAACAACTCTGGCTTACAAATTTTGCAATTTTTCTGTGACACATGGGCATTTCACTTGCCTTTTCCATCTCCTTTTCTGCTTTGTTTGTTCTACCATTGATAGCGTTAAATAAAATGGGAGGCAAAAATGTGGACACTAACGTAACTACCAGCTTTGTACTGCCCACAGTATACAATTCAATCCAAAGGAGGAAATCACATAAAACTCCATGTACAGAGCTGTACTACATAAACAAAAAGATTTTTTTCGAAAACTCTCCCACAGTTGAAAATATCTTTTACAAAACAAATAAAAATAAATAAATCCAACATACACATACGGATTCAATTTTGACCTTCATTTACTGTACTGGTGTTCAATTCCGAATGGTGGAACATGCTTAAAAATTTGCAGGACACATTAGGAAAGAGCAATTGAAGCAAAGAAACTGTGCACTCTTATTGCTGCAGATCAATGAATGAAACACATCAAATATTGCCACACCAGCAAATTTATCTGCCATACAAAACCTACCAACATTTTAATCAATTTAAAGATCTACAACTGTTCTGATTATCGAGGTAAGGTATGGATGACCAAACTCACTCTTGGTGTAGTCAGGGAAGTGAATGACCGTGGGCTCGCGGTAGCCTGTCCCGCAGCGGAACTTCTCCCACACAATCTGGCTCAGAAGGATGACACACACGTTGCACCGAGAGAGTTCCGACAGTCTGAGGAAGGCTGGTAGGATGTGGCCATCCATGAACCTCAGCCTTTCTGCCTTGTCAAGCACCTGTGAGGACCAAGACGATATGTCAGAATTGATGTCCAATTTTATTCATTCACTTGACTATTTTTCCAACTCATTTCATACTATCTTGTCCATTTTAATCCTGAATATCATTGCAACATATCAAGATCTTCTCTTGCTTCTTGTGACATCACAAGAGGCAAAAAGAAGCATATTGTATGATTTTGCTACAACACACATTTCCAATAAACACCTGCCCGAGTATATTCGGGACTCGTCCTCAACGGGTTAAGACAACATGATGCACCTTGCCATAAAATACATGCACAGTAGGTGCACATTGCCAACAACATCATAGGCTTTCGTATCATTAAGAACAGCATAGTTGCATAATATTGTGTATGTGTATTACTTTGCTCAATGTTGCCTCTGTGACATAACAGGATGCAAACTATGTAACAAATATGCAATTAGCTAACGACAGCTTCTTGTGTCTTCATACAATACCACCTCACAACCTCTCTTTTCAAAGTAACCCCAGAACAATTCTGACATTTTCTCAAGTTGACAAGTTATGACTGTGGCTTTGTATGAATGCCTGTGATGCACCACAACACTCACAATGTAGACAGTCTCCTCAATTTTCCTCTCCTCAATGACCCCTCGCAACAAACGGACAAAGTCATTGGCATTGTCGCACCGGGCGTACTGGGAGTAGCCGTTCTCCGGACATGGTCCTTGACCGCTCAACTGGTTGAGGATCTCCTCATACAGCTGCCTCTGGTTCTGCCACTCAACACAGTTGACAACGGCCCGCACTGCACCAACAGCCTCGAGCACGGCTGCGACAAGAACCGACTTGCCCGTTGCTGAGTGACCATACAGGAACACAGCTGGGCATGTCACATGACATGGCTGAAAGTATAAGATTTGACAGAAAATTAGATGCTGGAAATACAACAGTGGCTTTCTGAAAACACAAAGTGCAGACCTACTGTAGGACCCTACTTCATTGTGATAACTATTGGAACAGTTGGACCAAGGCATAATGACAAGTTTCCTTCCTAATTTATCGTAAATCTATTAGCTCTATCAACTTTGCTCTTGTTCACAAACCTAAATGAGGGCTTCTTGCTCTCCATATTTTGTTGGTTTTTTTGCTGCAAAATTTTCAATAGCATAAATATGGAAAAAATTTTAAAAGATTTGAATGTAGTAGGCCTATACCTGTCCCATCAGGGCAAACATCATGGCAAGCTGTTTTCCTCTGCACGGCAGGTCTCCCTGAAGCTTTCTGGTCAGAGCTGCTACATCCAGCACATTCTCTTTCCTTCGTGGTGCCATCGTGATGGAAGCATACAAGCCAAACTTGCATTAATTAAAGTTCCAGTTGTACTTCATCAACACACGGGCCTATGTAGGGGAAGAATAAGGGAAGAAATGCAAAATATAGGCAATTACAAATGTTGGAGGAAATGAACAGAAATGGGCATTTCCACAGCAGGGTAACATGCCCAGTATTGCTTTTTTGCAATATTTTTCAAACTAAAATAATACATACATGTCATATCTACAGCAGTGCATGTGAAATATATTAAATTTCTTTAATCTCAACTTTCATTTTGTTAAATATCTCACAGAACTGCACAAAATCCCGAAATATTTCACCTTGAAAATTCCCCAGTATATGGTCACCGGCACCAGTATTCGGTCACGCGATGTGCGCGTTCAAAGTCAATTAGTGTTCAAGGCAGCTGAAAAATATGCGCGCGCGCTACCTTGTTGGCACAAAATTGCATCGGGGACGTTGCGGCGACCGTTGGTGACCGAATACTGGGGCCTCGGCACTTGCATTCAACTAAGTTGTGTAACTCATTACATTGGGACACAGTATCGGCACGTACGGAAATTTTGTTTTTCTTTTGCGTTTTTGAGGCTACCATTACACTCCAAGCTTGCGATAAGCGAAAAATCCCGTAAGAGAACGACATATTTCTCGATTTTTAGCGTTTTTTCTGCGACCCGTACTCTTAAAACTGGGCCTTATCCGCACGCGCTTTTGCTTTGGAAAGTAGCGCCGATTTTGGGGCTATACGGCTAAGGCTGAAGGGAGTTTCCTGTTGTGAATGAGTGTGCAAGTATGTGAATTAATGTGATTTGCGTGTGTTGTGACAGTTGAACTTACTGGCTGGTGACTAGTGATAAGTGACCGAATACCGGTGGCTGACCAAATACTGGTGCCCTTACCCTAAGCCTAAGTATAACTTAAGGGTATACCCAGTCATTGGGTGTCCAGACAGGTTGTGGGACCGGACGCGTACTGTAAAGTGCGTCTGGTTTGACAATAGGGAGCTTTAGATTTTGACGCGCGGACGTTTGAGCCGACGCTTGCGCTGGACGTTCTCCTCTCCCTGCGTCGTGTGGAAAAGTAGCTTTAGATTACGCTGGGACGCAACGTATAAAAAATAAAATCGCGCCCCCATATGATCAGTGCATGAAGAAGCTCTCTACGTCGCAAACTGTGCGGACGTGAAAATAGCCCAGTACGCGTAGTAAACAACTCAGGCGACGCAAGCTAAAAATAGATTGACTTTACGCGCGCTACTGCGCAAGCTCAGAACATGTTTTTTTCTTTTGAACGTCCGCGCGTCGAAAATCTAAAGCTCCCTAATGACGCGCCCACGTAAACAGTTGTTTGTCAGTGAGGAGCTGTGCGTAAATGCGTATTCAAAGTAAAATAAGTCAGTACGCGAGAGTCTTAAGTGTCCGGACACCCAACCCCCCATCGTACTTCAGTTCAGGGATGTCTCTAGAGTAACTGCGTTAGTAAGCGGCCGTGCAGCCATTCGCAGCAGGTACAACATACTCGGTAATATACCGCTAAACACAGCATTGCACTGTTATATGCACACTACACATACACTAACACACTACCAATCAACAAAAACCAACCGATAAAATGGGCACGATCTCTGACAAAGTGAAATTTTCTTACCTAAATGACAACATATCGCAACCAAAATGTTGTTTTGGGTACTTCTTAACATGACAATTAAGAAATAATGGTCCAAGAAACTTGATTTTTTTTGTCATTTTCCCGATGTTCATGGATTTTGAAAACATATCCTCACATAAAATAGAACTTTCGCGAGCCTATGCGGGCCGCCATTTTTGTTCAGAAAGTAGATGTTACCATCGAAAAAATTGAGAAAAACACAAGAAAGACATCAACAACACCGTCAGAATTGCGATCTTGTTTGCGGCCAATGCATGTGCGCCCGATATTTTCATGTGCTTCCGCAATGGGAATTGGCGCTTACGCAATGTTCGCGAGACATGTGAAGGCGTTCAGCTAAGGATCACGGAGCATGCACGTATTGCATAGGGATTGTTCATCGTGCCGCAAGTAGAACTACAGCGTCGCATATAGCTCTTATCAGCGAAAATTGTGCCGGGTTTTACCCTAGTAAATCATGAAAACTGCATTGGTCAAATCAATTGGTAAATTTCTTTTAAGAAAACAATTGCGTTAATGAATAATCTTGTCTATGATATATGACATAGTTGAAAATAATTTGCCTGATTTGTTTACAAGTTGGAAAAACCCTGACTGCGACCAGCCCCAACACGCAGTGTGTAACTGTGTATACGGAGCGTCCCGGGGTTAGAAAAACCCTTAACAATGCTTAAACTGCCGCAAACGGGATATTTTACTCTAACGTTAACTGGTTAGACCTATCTATGTTTTCTGTTTCCAGTGTGCAGTTATCCCTGAGCTGAGGCTGAATACAATCTGATCTTCCATGCAGTCATTCCAGAACATTTCAATGAGAGATAACTCTGCACAAAAATTGCTTCAAACAAGCAATCTATTAAAAGCTCCCACATATAAATTTAACTGTGTAACTGCTGGCCTAGCAACTTTAGGCCTTTTCTGTGGTAGGCCTTGTTGCCCTTGCCCTTCTTGGCCTTGGGGCCTTACTGCACTATAGCGACCCCAGTTGGAGTTAGCTTTGCCTTGCCCTTGGCGTTGTTTTGGGCCTTGTTCATGTTGTAAGTTTGCTTGTCGCTACACCACCAGGCACCACTGCACTGCAAAGCACCACCGTACCAGCTCTCAGTCTCAGTATGTTGTATATTCAAAACGCTAAACACTAATGTCAAAAGTTACTACTAAACACTACTTCAACCAAAAAAGCACGTTTAAAACGAGTAGAAAATGTTAACTTACCTAACGAACCACTCCTACCTGGTTTTATGGTAAGATCAAGAGAATTCGATCCGCGCGCTTACTTTGAAATCTGACGCGCTCACAAAACACACATGCGCCATATCCATGCATGCATGCAATGAGATGGCGCGTGTCGAATGTAAATGCGCATGCATGCGGTAGGTACAGCACCATCACTGTGCTTTTAATTCTACATTCAGTAGCTGTGCTGTGTGTGTACGTGTGTGCACTCTACTTGCGCACGTGGGTCAAGAAATGAAAACACGGCTCAGCTCACCCACCACACCATGCACCCGAAGTTTCCAAACAGTCGCGCGTACGACGAGCTGTGGTTTGACGTTCACACGGGGATTCCCGCGACTCGCGCTCCGGTGGTTGATGGCCATGGCCCTACCCTAGCTCCTTTTCCCAGGCAGTCAGTATACTGTGTCTACGTCATTGTAGTCATAAAATTCAGGCTACACTGCCCTGCTTGGGTTACGTCGGCCTCTTCTGACGGTAGATCTTCAGTGAAAAAGGTTCGCAGGATCTAGGTATGAGGCCGTGCCGTATATGCATACAGTAACAGCACGTAGGCGAGTATGTGAGTTGTTCGTATGATATTGGATGAATGATCTGAAAAACAAACAACTCACATACTCGCCTACGTGCTGTTACTGTATGCATATACTATATCAGTTCGGGAAACCCACTCACAAGGGGGGCCCCTCGGCAAAATCGTGAAATAGGCCCCACCGCAGTGCGCGTGCACCCGTGCGTTAGCAAGCAAGGTTAGGTTAGGGTTAGGGTTTAGGGTTAGGTAGGGTTGTATTTATGATTAAATTGGCCATTAAATTAGTCAAGGGACATTAGGGAGTCCTTCCGAGAATAAAAAGGAGAAGACCAAAGAAAAAAACGGGAGAAAGGGAGGACGAAAGATGCTATGCTGTGGAAATCGGCCCCACCGCCGTATGCATCTCGCGTAAACGCCGTTTGGTGGGGCCGCATTCACGAGTATTATACTGTGGAAGAAAGCCCCACCGCCGTGCTTATCTACCGATGAACGCCACACGGTGGGGCTGAATTCACGAGTATAAACAGGCGAGCCGCCGTAGTATTTGTATGGACACGCAGTGGTGGGGCCTATTTCACGAGTATGCCGGCCCCTCCTTATAAGTAACCCGTCCCCCTTATAAGTAACCCCGTCCCCCTTATAAGTAACCCCCGGGGCACCCCTTATAAGGAGTCTCCACGCTTTTTTGCAATGCAACGCGAAAATGAAAGGACTGCGGCAATTCGCTTGATTATGTCCATAAAGCTTCACAAGTTTCCTAGTTACTCACGAAATTTGAGCAAAATCGGTTTGAGGCATCATATCTAAAATCATGGATTTAAATGCGATGTCAAACGACCCATGCGAATGCTGAAATGCGAGCGATTACTGGCGTGAGTGTCGCCAGGCGCGGCGGCGCGGCAATGCTTGAGTGCAGACGTGGCGACTGAGTACGGAGACTTTCGTACTCAGTCGCCACGTCTGCACTCAAGCATTGCCGCGCCGCCGCCCCTGGCGACACTCACGCCAGTAATCGCTCGCATTTCAGCATTCGCATGGGTCGTTTGACATCGCATTTAAATCCATGGTTTTAGATATGATGCCTCAAACCGATTTTGCTCAAATTTCGTGAGTAACTAGGAAACTTGTGAAGCTTTATGGACATAATCAAGCGAATTGCCGCAGTCCTTTCATTTTCGCGTTGCATTGCAAAAAAGCGTGGAGACTCCTTATAAGGGGTGCCCCGGGGGTTGACCGAAAGATCGGTCTGTATCTGTCCGTCGGGGAATGTTCCGCGGAGACTGCGTCTGGCTTCACGGATCCCCTCCGTATACAGACCGAAGTCAATGATGCCAGCTCCTGTGTGGCAGTAGCGCACAGATCAAACGTTACGATAAACCAAATTTCAGACAGCTTTTTTATATTCAAACAAGTTTGACATGACATGACACATTATGCAGCAATATTTGGGGTTAATTTCTCACATTTTGCAATCGAAATACTCACAGTAACGCGGTTATAATGCAGAAATTTTATCCATATCGCAACATCGCCGTTCGCTAGCTGTAGGTCGCCATTTTGAATCTGTTAACCAATCACATGCGAGGTACTTTATTAAGTAAAAAAAACACGTAGAAACTACCTCGCATGTGATTGGCTAATAGATTCATACTGTATGTTTCTGCAGTTTGAACGTGACGACGCGACGGGCTGGTTGATGTGTGTTTTGCGTTGAAAATTCGACCGAAATATTGGATTGTTCATTAATCTGGTGAGTGTAGTCTATTCTTGAATAGTTGATTTAACTATTCAAGCTTAAATTTGCCGACCTAGGGCCGTGAATTAGACGCAATCGAGAAGGGTGAGGTACCTCACCCAATTTTCCATAGAGACAGTGGTTAAGAACATCCACACAGCAATGGGTACTACAACCTTCCATCTGTCTACGGAGGACGGCGTTAATGGCAAAATACGAAAGAGTCCTCCGGACAGACGGATCTTTCTGTCTACCCCGGGGGTTACTTATAAGGGGGACGGGGTTACTTATAAGGGGGACGGGTTACTTATAAGGAGGGGCCCCCCTTGTGAGTGGGTTTCCCGAACTGATATGCATACAGTAACAGCACGTAGGCGAGTATGTGAGTTGTTTGTTTTTCAGATCATTCATCCAATATCAAGATTCTAGTAATAGTAGACCACGTATTTACAGAGATAACTACTAAACTAGTCTAGACAATACACAGCCCAGTCGGGCTAGTACATGTACAGGGTTAACACACGTTGTGTCGTTAGCACTGCCAGTATTAAAGCCCAAACAAAGCACTGGTACGCCTGCAAAAGTTGTCAAATTTCGCTCCCAAATGTGAACGTATGCTTAGGAAATGTGCAGGATAGCGATGTTATTACAAGATATTCGATGGGTAACGACGAAAATGCGAAATATCAACCAAAAAAGGTTCAGTCTCAGTACTTACCCGAACGGGGTCAGGCTAAACTCGGACTCGGGGGTAACTCAGCTTCGCTTTGACGGCGGGATGAGTTGTAATGGTTGTCCCTCTGATTGTACTAAGTATGTTGTCCTATGGGAGCGGCCTGTATAAACTAGCGCTTCGTGTTCTGGCTATATACTCACAGTGATGGTCCGAGTTGTTACAACGCGCGCATCAAAACCTCTTGCGCGCATGCAAAATTAGTGTGCGCCTACCTCTAAGGGTGCGTTCGAGCGCTCTAAAGCGAACCAAAGCGAACTGAACTAAAGCGTACCGTACCGTACTGTGCCAGTTTGGGAGCGTTCGAAAGCTCTGTGGAGAAAGCGTACCTCTCGACTTAATTTTAGAAAAGGTCACGCTTGTTTGTAGCGAGAAGGTCATTCACCTTGCGCTTGACCTACTTACAGCTGCCCCGAACAAAGAGAATGATGTTTTTGCATTGTGACGTATGCACATGATACGCGCATGCTTTACAACAAACTTATGGTACGCTTTGGTACGCTTTTGGAGCACGTCGGGAAGTGATCCACTTTTGGCTCGGTACAGTACGGTACGGTACACTTTAGGAGCGTTCGAACGCTCCTCTAGCGCGGTACGGTATGGTACAGTTCACTTTAGGAGAGCGCTCGAACGCACCCATTAACAATCAAAGGCGCTTGATAAACAACAACAAAAACTCCAAAGACCGCGCGCTGTCATTTTTGTTTTGTTTTGTACAGGATTACGTTAGCACGCACTTTCCTGTCCATTCAGTTAGGCCTCATTTGGTATTATGCAGTGGCCAGTAGAATGTGGCGATCACTTACCAGTACTGCGTGTGAATTGTCTGAAGTAGGGTCGAATTTTTCCCGAGACCGAGTTAGTCTGGAGCCTTCTGGAATAAAAGTCGGTTTTCCTACTATTATTATTTTTCTCAAAATACTCCAAACCGACTCATCATTCCGGCAAAACCGCGTCAGCCAGGTAAGTTTCTTAGTGGACTCTTTCGATATATTGCAAGCAAAAATGAAATGGTGCTAGACGGGTTCTCAAGCACTTACCGAAACTTAGTTTTCACTTTAAACTGCACAGGCATGCGCATCTGTCCACCACTGCCAGTTTTAATAAACAAAATATGTGGGCCTATGAACATCTGCCATCTACTAGGCTCAACAAATATATTTTTATGTTACCGGTACCAGACTAAGAAACAGGGTAATAGTTTTGTTCTCATGAACTGTAACTGAAGATTTTGGTCGCCGGGTACGTAATCTTTTAATAAAGGCCTTTAAAGTTTAATAAACCCATGACCAATCCCATGTTGATCTGTTCCACTCAACCAAATTTCACCAAAATCACTGGGAATAATTAGAGCATGTAAAGTTAAACGTACATTACTATTTCCAATCACATACATGAATAAGCCAGTTTGCAGTTCCACTCTGGCTCTGCGCTAACAGCCCTGTCGCTGTACACAAGTGTAAGTCGACTTACACTTGTTTGTGTACAGTGACAGGGCTGTGTATAGTTAACTTTGTGCATGAGCATTCAGTGCAAAGTATACAAACTGTATGCTAATGAAATGGATGCTTTTCCAAGTGTTATTTGAAGGATCATTCTGGCCATGTGGTCTACAGTTCATTCTTTATTTGATCAGGATCGATGAATTCCATCAATTGTTACGTAAAGCTTAACGGAGAATCTATGCGTTGAAAACGAGTGCAGTGCCCCTAACTGACTGAGAAAAAAGAAAGGTCATTCGTACCGATGTGCCCATGCATGAGCTAAATCTCCAAACTGGCTTATTTGAATCAAATTGGAATTGGAAGCACTCTGCAATACATGTATTTGTTCAACTCAAATGATACCTACAAAATAATATATCTACAACAATTATGTATGTTAAATAGTGCTATATCAAACTACTTTTAATATCTCAATGTTGATTTTGTTAACTACCCGGTAATCTACATCATAAAGTGGCTGATTCACAAAATCTATAAAAAAAAATGATCACCTTGATAATCCACCAGAATCCGTTCAGCCTCTCTATATGGAATCCGGACACGCGCTATTCATGTTCAATGTCGATGCGTGTACAAGGCCGCTGAAAAATGCGCGACGCCATACCTAGTTGGCGCAGGGTGCATCAGCGACATATTGCAGCGCCCATTGGTGTCTGAATTCTGGCGAGTTGGCATTTGCATTCAACCCCTGTACATTTAGTAATTGCATTGGCACCACGGAGATTTTGTTTTTCTTTGTGTTTTTGAGGATACCATCACTCTCTGAGCTTACGATAGGCGAAAAATCTCGCAACAGAGCAGCATATTTCTCCATTTTTCGTGCTCTTTCAGCGACCCTGATTTTTAGCACGGAACTTTATTCGCGCATTCTTTGAAGAATGTTGCGCAGATTCTGCGTTCTTGATGGTGAAATTCGGGATATTAGATGGATTTTTGTAAGTACCTGGTATGTGAAATGATGTGATATACAGTGTGTTTTGTGACAGTAGAATTTGCTGGCATGCGATATTTGAAGTGATAAGTGTCTGGATGCTGGAGGCCAGCCAAAAACCGGGGGCTTTACGCTACATTCATAAACATAATTAACTATGAGGAGGTGGGGGTCACTCGAGTACCGCGGTTTGTTTTGTGTGCACTCTCTGAGCATGATTTCTCGACAGATTTTCTTTTTCATTTTTTTTCTTGGTAATATCTACAACTCACAACAAGTATGAGAATTTTGTATTCATGATGCTGACTCCCACCATACATTATACCATGATACCGTTACAGGGGAAGTTAGCATGTACACAACACACACACAAACACTGACACACATCCACACAACCATTGTAATTTTGTACTCTTAGTTCACAGCCAACATGCGTGTGTACATACATGTATATAGGGCCTACATACAGCTGTACATGTATCATACGAACATGCTTGAAGTTTCTATACCAGGTACATGAATGCATGAACACAATTTATTCGTTTCATCTTTTCATCCTGAAAACGCTGGTGCTTCGCCTCTTCAGTGCTATTTTTATACCGGTAATGTCTTTTGTCCCCAAAACATGGATATGATACGATGTATCACCTTTATGATGCATTTATTGGCTTGCCATTTAATCATTTATACCATATAAGCTTGTGTTAGTAGTTTTTATTTAAAGACACCCTACCCTGTACGCAAAATGAGACTTGTAATTGTTTTAAAGAAAAAAAAAGGGAGAGACAAATTGGGACTTGCTAATTTAAGTTTCAGACAGTGCTCGCTGCATAGGGCTGAGTGCCATTTGTTGTAAGCGATGACATCCAAGTCAGCATCGGTATCGACACTTGCCCGTATCTGATTTGGTTCAAATTCTTGTGAGTGAATGGAAATAAAGGTACTACGTATTCATTGTGACTTTAGTGGAATTCAAGTTGGTTGAGCATCCATAAAATTGAGATATTGAAATGGATACAAATGTACATTAGTGCCAATTTTAACATTTGATTGCTGTGCAACCTTTACTTAAATATCAGTCCTGCATTCATATACTCTTACTGCAGATTATCAAGGAGTTACCGTTAGATGGCTTTAGGTAAAAGCAGCTGAAAGTAACAGATGCAACGTTACCTTGATTCCATCCTTTGGACTGAGGGCTGACGTGAAGAGATGTTCTCCACAATTGCAACATCTTTGGCACGTCTGTGGGGCGGTAAGGACAGAGTTGAAGATCAACTACCCGCAGATGGTGCAGAACTAGAAGCAGGTCCTCTCTACCCACCGGGTGACTGCCCTGATAGTTATTCCTATGGGTACGAAGGGGATACTCAGCCTCAATTTGGCTACCACAGGGATCCCCTCAAAGATGCCTCGTCAAATGACTCCATAGGTGTGCAGTTCCAGGACGGAGGTGATGATGGCACGGGGATATCTGGTCCTGCACATGGTACTCGCACAGTGAATGGAAAGATAACCCACCTGTATCAGGATTATGGCCTCATCGATAACACCATCCACTTCAGTTTTGATGCCGTTCGCCCTGGCAACAGGCCCAAAGTAGGCGCAAAGGTGGAGGCAGCAGTAAGGTTCGGCGGACACGAAGATGTGGGTCTAAGAGCTCATGAAGTGACAGTTTATGTTGGGGACTGGGATGACAGCACTGCGGTGGCAGAGGAAGTCGAATGGATCATTGGGAAGGTGACGAGAGCCGAGAAGACATCGGGGGTCATTGATGGGTCGATCACATATGACCAGGATGCCTGCCCTTATGGATTTTCTCCCTATCGAGGAGATTGGGTCCTGATGGAGATGAAAGCAGGCAAGGAGGGTGAGGCACGCCATGTCAGGACCTTGAAGCCTCTTCGAGAGAAGCAATTTGTGGGCTACATAACGCACGTCTACCCCGGCTATGGCTTCATTGAAGGCTCCATCTACTTCAATTTCAAGGCCTGTGAGCGGAACTACCGTCCGCAGAAAGACGACTTTGTGGAGGGAAAGGCAGTCGAGTCTGACCAGAGCAAGGGGCAGTGGAGGGCAGTGTTTGTCACTGTCAAGAAGCAGTTTAGGTGAGCTATCATACTGATCCTATTGGAACTCCTGAGATAGTCTAAACCACTTTGCATCTTCCCATATTCCCCCCCTTCCCCCCGATCTTGGCCATCAAGCACATGATTGGGGTGAAAAATGATTGGTACATTCCTTTCCTTTGACATAATCTACAAAATTGTAGAATTGATTTTCTGAAAACTATCATTGATACTAATTTATGCATAATGGATCCGTGAAATCAGATGTATCAATACAAATCAGTAATAAAGCTCCAAAAATGCATTTTTTTCGGTGTACCACTATGATACATCCTCAGTATTCTTTGTAGTATTCTTCAAACATAAAAGTACCGGTATATAAAAACATAATGGTGATAGCTTTTTGCTGTAGCGACAAACTGCCCCCCACCCCCCCCCCCCCCCCCCCCCCCCAACCTAGTTAGGGTTAAAGTATGATAGATGTGGGAGCTCCAATGATTTGCAATTCTGGCACAATTGTGTCATTTCCTCTGATTCTAATATGGCACAACAACGCACTTTATTTGATGAAATTTACAGTTTGTATTTCCGATTTCCAGGAATTGGTATGATTCCTGATAACAGTGTCAATTAAAATGCATGAAATTAATATCTGATTTAACAGGCAACTCCAGATGCAGCAGTTTCCTGCCAACAGCTTCAAGGAGAATGAAATGAGTCGGAACAAAAGCTTTATTGAGGTGACTGTGGACCAGGGACTCTGTAAGATGGCTGTTGGGCAGGAGACAACAAAAATACTTTCTATCAGGTATCCTTGCATGCCCTGTGAGAGCATTTTCACTCTTATGCAATTATGTTTTAAGACTTTGAAGAGAAAAGAAGGTACTAGACACAAGTACTGTAAAAGTGGACATTTTCGCAGTGTAGAAATTTTCACGCATTTTGTGCTACCAGAAGCAAGTGCGAAAATAAAAGCACGCAAATATTCTTGCATGCCATTTTGATCCAGTACTTAATGTCCTGATTCTGCGGAATTAAAAACACGCAAAATTCATCTTACCTGGCTGAGCGCGAAAATAGATATCCACTTTTACAGTGTGTTTAGAAAAGTTATCCTTTCAGCTAATTACCTGGCATGTGAGTTTTTAGGCTTGTTATACACTGCAACTCTCAACATGATGTTATTTTTGAGGAATTCTTGTTTGAGTACAATAGAGGTACATGTAGGAGCTGGGAAAAGAGAGCTTATCTTATGCTGTACATCATATACGCATTCACATAGCATTAGGTTGAATGTAGTATAGAAAGAAGATTTGCCACATTCCATGATGGAAAACAATGACTGCAGTAGATTTAGAGAATTGATGATGTATTAATCTGAACTGAAGCAGAGAACAAATTCACAAAGACTACATTGCCATACAGGTAGAGTGATAGTGTCTCACAAAAACTAGGAAGACAATTTCGACAGAGATAAGAAATCATTTCCTTAGACAAAGAATGGTATACAGGATATATAGACATGATATGTGAACATGTAACTGAATCAGGGCCCTATACTTTCTGTTCACTTTGCTATGTAAGTCTATTCAAGTACATTGCAGTTACCACAGTGACTGTCTGTTCTGAAATGCTATAACTGTGTATCCCAGAAACACTGGCCATGAGAGATGCAAGTTGCTGCAATGTGATGCGGTCTGCCTTTTGGCTGACATCAGGTTAGCCTTGGAGGGTACTGTTGAGGAACAGCCGCCACAGTATTCAGGAAGCTGTAGCATCTGCCGTCCTACAGACATCGAGCCAGGCTGCAAAGTGTGTGTGAAGATTGGCATCATGGGAAGGTCTGGTTTTTTTGACAGAGTATATGACCCCCAAGTCATGAAGAAATAAATTTTGTGCATTGTGGTTCCCAAAGTTTACCTAGCATGTCACCATTTAGTCATAACATCTGCTTAAAAAGTCCAGTGATGATAGGATATGATATGATGTGTATAATGGATTGAAATGAATTGGGAAATGTATGGTCTAGTAGTCAAGATTAATAAACCTCTTGAGAGTTGAAATTAAGGGCCATATACATGTACTTATGTGGCAGAATGAAATGAACATACCTGTATAAAGTGAGAAGGTAGAAGCAGATGGAGTGGACTGCGCTGCAGTTTACATTTGTACTTGGTTTAAGTTAGTAAAATCACTTGGTGAGCGTATTTCAAAATACATTGTACATGTTCTGTACTTGTATCCTTAATAGAGGAATGTTTAAATATATTTGTTTTCAAATTTCTTTTCCAGTTATGATAAATACTGCTCAGGTTCTGCTGTTATCTTATATCTACATGTATGTACATGTACATGTGTTTATATGTACTAGTTTGGATTTCTGTTTTGTTTTATTTTTCTGTCTTTTTTTTTTGGGGGGGGGGGGAGGGTTGTTCAATCATGCCCACCAGGTTGCTTAATGGTCATTTACAATTCACAGATGACAGACCAAAGTCAACTGCCATTTTGGTGAAATCATCAACTGATGATTGGTCATGGGTGCAAATCAAGTACATTATACTGGTACATTTATGATCAATGACCCTAAATAGGGCCCCTTCAATCTCACCCTTCCAGGCATGTTGGCAACTCATCATGTCAGGTCATCATGACCTTTGACACCTGCTGCATCACCCGACCCATTCCACTGACTGTTGTAGATGGAGCGGTCAGCAGCAGTGAGCCCCAGTGGCGACAGACCGGCAAGGACAAGTGGCTGAGGGAACATGCCATAGAGACAAGTGGTAGCCAACCTGTGTTGTATGCAGGAATCAGGCCAACTCGGTGAGATATGCCGAGAAAAAAACCAAAACAAAACAAAACAACAAGCTTTCGCATAATGTCTGCACCAACTTGTCTATAGTTTATTAGTGTCTGTTGCAGAGGGCTTTCACACTTCAAACAATGTCTCTGTTTTCACGCTTCCTAAATGAATTCCTAATCATGCAAAGTGCTAGGACACGTTCACACACACAGGAGGTTTTCTCACCAACCACTATACCTGCAAATGCTATCCCAAAGCTGTGTCACAAACACCGTGACTTCTTAGTATTAGATGCATACGCATCAAGCAGTATTCTTATTACAAATCATCAGACCACAATTGACTAAACCTGATTTGAGAAGTGTATTTTGAGAAATTTAATTCGGCCTGTATTTACAGGAGTTGACAAAAGAATTTAAAAAAAAATGCTCAAGTGAATCAAGGGTGTTTAGCAATGTGTTCACAAACAAGATCCTTGCAAATGTGGCAGTCCCAAAGTCTAAAATTTATCTATGCTGTGTTTATCCTCTGTGCATATCTATCGTAAATACTCTGGTAGGATGGAAATTGTCATGGTATCATCAAAATTAGTTATTACGGTTGACCTTATGCAGGTTTGTTACTCTGCCAAAGATTCAGGGCTGTAATGATGGCAAATAATTTGTTTCACACACAGAGCATGCAAGACACTTCAGTATTAATACCAAGAATATGAGAAGTTATACACTATCAGTAAAATGAATTGATGGCTTTTATGTCACTGCAGTGCAGGCAGTATTGATGTAGTTGTGACGTTTTCACAGTTTTCATTGTTTGCGTATCCTCCCCCCCCCCCCCCCTCCCTTGATGTTTAATTCTTTGTACATTTCTTGTTGTTCCCTCTCATCTCTTTCCATCCACTCTTTCTCTTCCATCATGCATTAATATCTCCGTCCATTTATCACTATTATCTCTTTTTTATGCACACACACACACACACACACACACACATTCATAAATCTCTTTGTGTTTCTGATCCAAACCTGGTGTTGCTTTTAAAAGGTCTGTACCACGAAACATGAACCCTCCAGTGAAGCTGGATAATTATCCAATCAGCAGGCTGCTGAAGCAGTGCTGTGCCGAGGGTAGGGATGTGACCGAGCTTGTGCCGGAGCTAAAAGAGGCAAGTCCTACACCCATATGGACCCATGATCACAATCTCTTTGCTTTTGTGCTTCTTTAAGACCAAAGTATTTGTTTTTCATCTGTCCTTTTTTGTCATTGCCGAAGGATGTTATCTGTGTAATTACTATTTTTCCTGTGAAAATATAAATGTAAATTGTACATAAAACATATCACTATGTGCACTTTAGGCCTTGAACAAGAGTATTGATGTAAATTTGTATGCAAGATGCATTGCTTTGATATTTTCATTAACATTTTTCAGCATAGAAGGCAATATTGATAATGCTGTCATGATATGTACTGTACAATCACTTTTGTTAGTACACGTAGGTATCAAATGAATCAATGACTCTCTCACATAATCTGCATGTGATATTTGGCTTGGGGATATTCTAATGTTGTCATGGATTTCTCCTTTGTTTTGACAATATGAATATATCTTATTTCTTTGTGTCAACATGTAATTATGCTAACTTTCATTTCACTGTTGAGCAAGCAACAAATTTGATTTTGTTCAAATTTGTAAAGATTAAAATCTTCTTTTGATTAAAATTTTCTTTTCATTTTCCTATGTTTTGCTCTGTTTCAGGCTTTGAGTCTTAAGAACTATTTCAAATTCTTCTCAACTCTGCTGCATCTTGAGGAAATCAAAATGGAAATTGATATGAGAGAATTTGACATGGAAAAGGTGAGTGATATTCAAATTTATTGTTTTGTCCAATTCCTAGATCACTGTTAGAAGTTTCACCTCGTGAGTTTAGACTAGATTCCAAACTTACCCATGATTACATCTTTCTTTTTTTTCTTCTTCTTGAACTTTTTCTTCAACTTTAGGCCAGCATGAGACCAAGAGGAGAGTTCCTGTCCCTGGAAGTTCCTGGTCTGGCGGAGGGGAGGCCATCGGTCCTTGTTGGGGACAAGGTCATCCTGACCCAGCCCTTCTGTGGCCAAAGCGGTCCACGCTTTGAAGGATTTGTACATGAGGTCAGTCACAATTTCACTGGTGTTGAGGCTGAAGAGCCATAGATGGGCACAAAAATCAGTGATGTCAAGGCCTTATTATTAAAACACCTGCGTTTGTATTCAAAGATCAAAGCAAGCATCTTCTGTAATTTAATTTTTCCTCTCAGATGTCTGAATAAAGAATGTTCAAAGAGTTAGAATTAGATATCTCTGTTTTCATCGACATGAGTTCCTTTAAAATTCATTGTGTATGAAGGTTTATACATGTAGTGGTCAGCTTTTATGTTGCCGGAAGCTTGCATTCAGTTTCCACTCTCCGTAGTAATGATAATGATAAAACAATACATTTATTAGGTGCTTAAAATGGATGTTTCTAAGCGCTGGGTTTACCGGAAAATTAACCCTAACTAGGCCGGGCTATTTAGGTAGATGATAGAGCCGGGGGGGGAGGGGGTGGCCTCCCAGGCCCCCCCTCCAGATCTCGGCCGTCGACCGCGCTATCGCGACGAAAATTGGCACACACATTGCCTATGATGTAATCTAAAGTACCATGAAGTTAATTTTTGCAAAAATTACCATTTTCACTAAATTATGCTAATTTATGCATAATGATGCATGAAATCAGACAAATTGGTATAAATCACTAAATAAAGCTCAAAACAGGTGAATTTTTTGTGTAAATATTCTTTTTAGTGTCCTTAGCAAATGTAAGAGAAAAAAATTGCGCAATCAGAAAAAATTTCTTAAGTATTTTATTGTTTTTTGAATTTCTTATGTATTTCTATGTTTTTTCGACTTTATGTTTTCCATTGTTTTATCGATGAAATTTGTCCGCGACACTGTTCCGAGCAAGAAAATATGTTATTAATTGATTTTAGTCAATAAAACCCCCAAATAATCATGCTTTTATGAAATTTGCCTGTGAACACAGTTTGCATTGAAATTGTACACGAATTCACGTTTTTGAGCAATTTTTGGTCCGACATGCACGTGCATATTTATGCGCAACTTCGGAACCACGCGCCCGGGTATCGCAAATTTGGTGTCAAAAGATGCGGGAGACTCGAAAGAAAAAAGTCATGAAACGTCGTGGCGATAGCTTCTCGCGATAGCGATACATAGCACAAAACGTCGGGGGGGGGGGGCCTCGGAGGCCCCCCCCCCCCCCCCCCGGCCTAGTTAGGGTTAAGATTTAATCCAAAATAATAGAACAATCACAATATTAAATACCTTATGTAATTCAAACAATAGATACAGTGTATAAATACAAAAAATGAATACTGAAAATATATGCGTAGTGCTCTGTGATGTTGAGGTACATGGTTATCACTTAATTTTGCTTATTAATTGTTGTCATCAAGCATGTTTTTCAACAGAGATGAAGTCAGTTGAGTGTATACATATATTTCCTACTGTACCTGTGAATAAAATTTACTCACAGATGCTCATACAATTGTATGGGTGAAAAAAATACTTCTGTTGTATTCCTTCAGCGTAAGCAGAGTGGATATGTGAATTGGGAAATAATCAAATGCATTGACTATAGAAAAATGACTTGATAGATACATTAGCTCCTGGGACAGTTGCTGCAGTCTTATTTTCAGCAAGGACTCAGGGTTAGGGTTTGGGGTATAGTTTGATGTAGGAATTAGGATTAGGGTTAGGGTTATGTTTGTGGGTAGAATTTATGTTTGACTAAGCGTGTGGATATTTTACTGGAGCAATTGTTGCAGGAGCAAATGTCATGGAACTGTTAAATACATTGTATGTCCCTAGATTGCTCATTGAGGTACCTTGTATACCAGCCTTGATACCCTTCCTCCTTTGCACCTTAACCAGATCCACAGTGAAGACATTCTCCTGAAGTTTCATCCCAGCTTCCATGAGACCTACGGAGCTGAAGAGTTCACTGTCATGTTCACCTTTTCAAGGTAGGCCTGCGTGTGAATGATCATTTACTTCCAAGGTTAATGCATGACTAGGGACCTGTTTTATCAAAAGATATAATCATGGGCGTCACCAGCGGGGGTGCGTTGGGTGCGAACGCACCCCCCCTTCAGATCCTAAAAAAAAAAACCTTCAGTCTGCGAGCGACCTCAACGCCGGACGCTAAATAATTATTCTTTTCTATTTTTTTTTTTTATATTTTGCACCAGGGAAAAAAAAAACAGAAAAAAAAATCGTGGGCAAAAACAATTCGCACCCCTGGTTCTGGCAGCAATGATTTTTTATAAATATCTACTAGTATTCTATCCAGTGTTTACTTTTTATCAACCGTACTGTACATCCGTACAATACGGAGCACGTACACATTTGCGTGTACGTGTGCTACTTACAAGTATGTAGGGTCTATACGTTACTTCTGACCAATCCATATTGCCAGCCCAAGAGTGCGCCTTAGCCTCCATAATTCCAGAGACGAGAAGATTTTCTTACCTTTTTTTTTTGACAGAAAAAACAAAAAGTTACCCCCATGAAAATGTTGGAGGGGCAAGCATATTTTAATTTTGCCCCCCCCCCCCTTTTTAATGATTCCCGAAATGAGAAGATTTTCTTGCTTTTGAAAGAAAACAAAATGTCCCCATAAAAACACTGGAAGGCAAGCGCACCATTTGCCCCACCCCACATAATCATAATTAACGCGATGAAAAGATTTTCTTGCTTTTTTTTTGTGAGAAATCTGCCCAATTATTTCACCCAAAAGCAGTGGCATAACTACGGAACTACCATCCGCTGGTAAAAAAAAAAAAGACTTACCAAAAGAGTAATTGAAGGGTTAGTAAACTGCTTTTGAATGGAAGGGTCATCAAGAAATAAGATATGTTTCTATGATTTCTTTTAGCCATAATAAAATAGGTATATAGTGTGAAACATTGTTCAAAAAGCCCGGACCCGACAAAAGATTGTGAATCAGCGTGATTCCTGGTTGATATTCTGCATATAAGCAGGATGTGCGCAGTGTACTCAGAACATCCAAACGGCAAAAAGAGTCGCTACAATGTTGCGCAATGTGATGTATGTACACCATTGTACCTTATACGCTTCGTTATATCAAAGCTAGATCATTGATTTTGCAGTGTTGCTTTACATAGTATAGTCTATATAAAAATGTCTTGCATTGCCAATAAAAAGACTTGACCTGGGCTAATTCCTAACTTTTCCATGTATATAATACACACACACAAACAAACACGCACAATTATGGGATGCTCTAAAGTGCAGATTTTGGACATCCTTCCTCCGCTTGGTCACTTCGACGCCACCTCGCTGGTCATACCTCCCCCAGTCATGAACAAACCGACACCCTTGATTACCAGTGGCGGATCCAGGGGGAGGGGCGCACCAGGCTTCCCCCCCCCCCACCCTCTTAATTTCCAAAGCGAAAAAATATAGCTTCAAACGGCAGTTTTTGGACTGTAAAATGTCAAAATTTTCAAGCTCGTTCGCTCCGCTCGCTCGCATTTAGTCGTAAAGTTGCTGCCAGTAATTGCCGGCAGTTGCGCCCGGTGTCCCCCTCCCGCTTAATTTCCAAAGCGAAAAAATATAGCTACAAACGGCAGTTTGGGGACTGTAAAATGTCACAAATTTCAAGCTCGCTTGCTAAGCTCGCTCGCATTTAAATTCTCCTGATATTGCTGCCAGTAATTGCCAACAGTTGCGCCCGGTGCGCCCCCCTTAATTTCGAAAGCAAAAAAAAAAAAAAAAAAAAAAATCTTTCTATAGCTTCAAACGGCAGTTTTTGGACTGTAAAATGTCAAAATTTTCAAGCTCTGTGGCATTTAATCTTTATGCAATTCTTCTGATGTTACTGCCAGTAATTGTCAGCAGTTGCGCCCCGGGTGCGCCCCCCCCCTTAATTTCCAAAGCGAAAAAGTATAGCTACAAACGGCAGGGGTTTTTTTTGCTGTAAAATGTCAAAATTTTCAAGCTCGCTCTCTTCGCTCGCTCGCATCTAATCGCTGTGCAATTCACCTGATGTTGCTGCCAGTAATTGCCAGCAGTTGCGCGCGGTGTCCCCTTCCCCCTTAATTTCCAAAACGAAAAAATATAGCTACAAACGGCAGTTTGGGGACTATAAGATGTCACAATTTTCAAGCTCGCTTGCTAAGCTTGCTCGCATTTAAATTCTCCTGATATTGCTGCCAGTAATTGTCAGCAGTTGCGCCCCGGGTGCGCCCCCCCCCCCTTAATTTCCAAAGCGAAAAAATATAGCTACAAACGGCAGGTTTTTTTTAAACTGTAAAATGTCAAATTTTTCAAGCTCGCTCTCTTCGCTCGCTCGCATTTAATCGCTATGCAATTCATCTGATGTTGCTGCCAGTAATTGCCAGCAGTTGCGCCCGGTGTCCCCCCCCCTTAATTTCCGAAGCGAAAAAATATGGCTATAACGGCATTTTTGGACTGTAAAATGTAAATTTTCAAGCTCGCTCGTTCCGGTCGCTCGCATGTAATCGTTATACTCTCCTTATATTGCTGCCAGTAAATGCCAGCAGTTGCGCACGATGCACCCCCCCCCCCTTAAATTCCAAAGCGAAAAAAAATATAGCTACAAACGGCAGGTTTTTTTTTACTGTAAAATGTCAAAATTTTCAAGCTCGCTCGCATTTAATTGTTATGCCATTCACCTGATGTTGCTGCCAGTAACTGCCAGCAGTTGCGCCCGGTGCGCCCCCCCTCCCTTAATTTCCAAAGCAAAAAATATGGCTATAAATGGCTGTTTTTGGACTGCAAAATGTCAAAATTTTCAAGCTCGCTCGCTCCGCTCGCTCGCATGTAGTCGTTATGCCATTCTCCTGATATTGCTCCAGTAATTTGTTCAACAACAATTTCCATCAAAATGTACTGCTGTATACCTTAAACAAGTGTGACACGCAAAAAGCCTGCATCAAATTGCACCATTTACAACATCAAAATGCAAAAAGTTCTCACCGTGGGAGGAGGGGGGGGGGGGACAACAGGCACTTCCACACCCCCCCCTTCCTCGCTCCCTCGCATACTAACACCCCCCCCCCCCCCCCCCCCCCCAAGATGAAATCCTAGATACGCCGGTGCCCTTTTCCCGCTTGGTTTCCCTCAAAAAAAAAAAAAAAAAAAAAACAGTAAAAGTCTAGGGATTGAGAGCTTTTTATATTCCAAATGTCTGTCCAAAAAAAAAAAAAAAAAATCTCGTTACATTTAGTGTCAAAACGCACCCCCCTTGAAAAAAGCTGGTGACGCCCCTGATAATCGATTGTAAATTTCCGTAACACTCAGGCTGTCATAGACTTATGATAGAAATCAACTATATAATTATAACAATTCATAAAACAGGGCCCAGAAATCACAAACACATTATGCTATGGCTTGTCATCTGTTTACTTTGAATTCAACTTATTTCATTGTCACAGTCTCACAGTTATAACAACTTGAACTCGAGTTTGTGGCAAATAGCAGAGTGTACTAATACTTTGAAGGTCACTCATCAAATAATGTGTTACTGTAGTTTAATGTTTAAGTTGGATCAAGGAGGTGGCTTCCAGCTCTCTGGTTGGATGTTGTGATGCATGAGTTGATGCAAACTTCTGTTAAAAAGAAGAAATGCACTTCAATTTACAAACAACGTTACATTCTTGTTTTAAAATAGGAGGAATTATCCTGTGAAATCTGCGTGAATGTAACTTTGAAACTGAGGTTTGGATATCTGTTACAATGTCATGGCAAGTTAATGCTAGTTTGCATTGTTAATATTATGATCTCGTGTATTTAGGAGAAAAAGATATTTTTGCTATATTTACCCCGGTTTACCAGAACTCCATTGAGGCGATGTCACCAGGCTGCTGAGTTTGCCGTCAATCTTGGGGAGCAAGGTAAGTGGGAAAAAATTCTTTTGAAGAGGAACCTCAAGATATGACTTCTTGCAAACATCGCCCTCTGTGTCTTTTGCAATACAGTCTGACCTTACTTAGTGGCCACCTGTCTATGATGGCCAGCTGTTTCATGCCACTAAAAACTCTCCCTGAAACAAATCATGTGTTTACAATCCGAGTCTGCAGAAACTGCAAGATTGTGCATGATGAGAGGTCGTCTGTCTTGCACGGTCAGCAGCAAACTAATGTGTGTCTCTGTCGGAAAATATTTCACAGTATGTAGATGCCGCAGACTGGAATACACACCTCTGACTATACTTTGAATAGCCAGGGTTCATTTCATGATCAAAGATCCAATTATTTTGTGTTGTGAGTTTCTCCTCTTGGGAGACAGTTTGATTTCAATATTGATGTCATGGGAAGACATGATAGGAAGGATAATATCTGGGCCCCGTTTTATCAAAAGATAAAATCGATTTTAAATTTCCTTACCACACAGGCTGCCATAGACTTACAGTTGAAATCAACTATATAATCAATTTTAACTCTTCATAAAACAGGGCCCAGAAGATTTAACTTGATTTGATTTTCTTTCTACAGCTCTCTTCCCATCTGATCTCCAGCCGAAGCCACCACAGGTGGATATCTCATTTGTCTCCATCCAGCGGTCTGTGGTGTACCCTGGCCACACCCGACCAACAGATGTCATCCGTCTTCCGGTGCCACCAGCAATCCGAGAGTCTTCCAGGAGCACTTATTCTCCTCCTCTGCCTTCCACCAGGAGCAGACCTGAGATGCCAAGGGGAGGTGGGGACTCTGAAGAGCCCATCTTTGTGGTCCCCAATGCCCTGGTGGACGGGGTGGGGACCTCAGTGGGAGAGGAACCAGGAATGGGGACCAGTGAGGTGGCAGATGCTAGAAAGGCAGAGTTCTTGAACAAGAAACTTAATGTCAGGCAGAGAGCTTCTGTTACCAGAACCTCAGTGGGAGAGGGACCGGGACCGGAACAGGGACCGGGAACCAGTGAGGAGGTGGATGCTGGAAAGGCGGAGTTCTTCAACAAGAAGCTGAATGTCAGACAGAGAGCGGCTGTTACCAGGATTCTGAGGGGGGAGGGGCGGCCAACTCCTTACGTCCTGTTCGGACCGCCAGGTGTGTGCCATCGCTGGTTAAACGTGGCCAAAATCTATCAGGCTTCCTACGGATGGGCTCTGTGGTGAAAGATTAAAATTCAAATGTGAACTTTAATCGTAAATAGCAGGCTATAGTAATTCAAAGTGTGCTAGTGTGTGTACATTTGTATCTGTGTTCATATTAGGTGGAAGTTGTTTATCAATTAAGTTTCTGTATTTGACAGGGTGCTGCTGTTCATTGGGTAGAATTTGAAATAAATCTTCCCTGTTGTGATACAATTTTCCACTTTATAGACGATAATCATTTTAATTCACTGCAGGGACCGGTAAGACTGTCACCCTGGTCGAGGCCATCCTTCAGATCCACCACCACCTGTTGTCCAGCCGTCTCCTGGTCTGCACCCCCTCCAACAGTGCTGCTGATCTCTTGGTGAGTCAACACATCTCAATCCATTGACATCTTGGTCCTCCAGAGTAGACATACCATTTTGTCATAGGGCGAAGGGGAGTGTACAAACTATACTTTACTATGGATTTTGTTTGTTGGTTTGTTTGTCAGTTTATCTGTGTGTAGGCTTGGGTTTCTTGTTTCTTCTTCTCTTTCACATATTTGTTTGTCTGTGTATATGTTAAATTGTTTTGTTGTACTAATTTGAAGAAGTGTCTTGTCCCCATGTTTTCAAGTTGTTGATATGTTTCTTTTTCTTACCTTCCTCTTTGTGTGTGTATGTATGTGTGGGGTTTTTTTTTAGGCCTTTCAGTATTTGTCTTTATATTGTTACGTTCTGCAAATGAAGTTACTTTGATTTATTTTGTTTAGATGTTTTCTATGCATCCTTTTTGTGTCGTTCATGTATGTAGTGCAGTATTTCTTTCTGATTGTGGCAGGTTTGTGAAGTTGATGCAAAATGTTGGAGACCTTAGCACATTAACTTGTTGAAACTTTTTTTATTCTTAAATTTTAAGACAAAGTAGCTATTTTATATAACTTGGTAACCAACTACAAGTACAAGCTAGACATCTATCAACAGACATATTATTCTCTATAGGCACGGTCAGGCTGGCAAAAGATCGAGAAGTTTAAGATCGCGAAGTTTGGGCCATTCATAGGCGTGCGTGAAAGAGTGCACCGTCCGATGGCTAGTGATTTAATGTAACAATGCACATTTGTACATGACAATGGCCTCACGCTTCGGAGACACCGCCCGCAAACTGATCGAGAAGTTTGGCGAGAAGTTTGTGGTCACACTGGCAAAACTTCAAGATCTTAAAGATCACGATCTTAAACTTCGCGATCTTTTGCCAGTCTGACCGCGCCTAAAGACACAATAAAGAGCACCCATTGTTGTTGCAATCTTTTGGATATTAGACCTTCAAACTGAGATTAGAATTCAGCCCCGGGTATTTTGTGAGAAATTGTGTAAACTGGCCCGCATACCTTTGTATTAAAAAAAAAAAAAAAAAAAAACCTAAACAAAACACACTCACACTCACTCACTCATTGAATCTTTAGAATGGTTTCTAAATTCAGTATGTACACTTTTAGAAGATAGGGATATTTCAGAAGAATACATCTATGTTTTGTTTTCTCCTGACTCTTCCATCATGATATTGACACATTCTATCTTCTTGAAATTCTGAAATTTTCCTTCAGACTGAACGGCTGCACCTCAGTGGGCGAGTGAAGATTGTTGATATGATCAGGCTGAATTCTTTCCGCAGAGTGGAAGAGGTTTGTATGAGCCCCATTTTGATTACTGATTTTTATTACCTACTCAATATCTACAGTTGTACATAATGGTTCAGAACTTATGAGGAATTTGAGATGTTGGGTTTTGCAGGGTGTTTTTTTTTTTTGAGAGAGAGAGTTGAAGTGGTTATAGTTATCATTTTTTATTTGTTCAATATCAACACTGCCGACACTTTTTCTCTGCATATGGTCTGATGATATCATACCTTCAATTATGTATCATTCTTTATGTATCTCTTTCTATATATATATATTTCTCTTTCTACATCTATTCCTCTATTTCTTACTCCCTTTTCCATCATCTATACATGATTTTTCCACCTCTGTGTGAAAGTACATTCCAGAAATGGTGTTATACACTTCATTTCAACTTTTCCTTCATCTTCTTGCTTTGCACCTTCCATTTCCTCGTTCAAATTCTCGGCGCATCAGAATATCCCTCCTGCAATTCACCAATACTGCACGGCAGGGGACGAGCTCCAGGCCTTGGCCCACCGCCGGATCATCATCAGCACCTGTGCCACGGCGGGCCAGTTCTACGCCCTGGGCCTCAAGGCGGGACACTTTACCCACGTGCTGGTGGATGAGGCGGGCCAGGCGACAGAGCCAGAAGCTGTGGTTGCCATGGGACTGGCTGTAGGCCCAGAAGGACAGGTAGGGAATGTAAACTCTGTGTGGGTCACTGTTTGTACCATTTCTGCATGTCTGATAAGCCAGTTCATAGTCATTATCTGAGCATGTGCAGGTAGAGGAAAATAACAAGAATGGGAAAAAAATAATTTCAACATTAGTATATATCACTATCAGTATTAGCATCTCTTTCAGAATGTGCTTATACATGTATTTAAAGCTAATTTTTTCCTTTCTTTTTTGCCATCTGGCTATGCTGTTGCAGAATGTAAGTGTTGTGTCGACTTACTCCCATTTAGAACTTACGTGTAACCCGTTGAGGACGAGTCCCGAGTATACTCGGGCAAGTGTCTATGGGAAATGCGTGTTATAGCAAAATCAAACCGTCCTCAACGGGTTAACAAGTTGGTGTTTGTTGTTGTTTTTTAGATTTGAACTGTTACAAGAGATCATTTTTTACACTTAACCCATTGATAGAAACAGTGATAGGTTAATATGATTGTTGCTTCTGTACTGATTTTCTCACATTCACCCTACTCTCATAAATGACCCGTGGAAGAGATTGTACAGTAGATCCAACCACAATGTATTGTGAAATTATAGATATACACATTGTATAAACATGGAATGTGATATCTAGGACACATTCATGCTTCCAAAGCCTGTGGTTATGTGGCTTCATTACCATCTTGAGCTAAGTATCAGGTAGTGTGTTCTCCCCATGTCATGTGATCCCACAGGTTGTTCTTGCCGGCGATCCCATGCAGCTGGGGCCTGTCCTGGCGAACCGTGAGGCAGGGGAACTTGGCCTTGAGCAGTCCCTTCTGGAGAGGCTGATGAAGAGAGACTTGTACCGTAGGGACCCCAAGAAATTCAGGGATCACGGTGGATACAATCCCCTCTTGGTGAGTTTAGGTCTGTGGGACCTTGGAATAGTGATCAGCAGCATCTTACTTCAAGGAATCGTGCAATAGTATTGTTGCACGATACATTAAATGCAGGTAATATTTCTTCAACCAGCAGCTCAAATGAAGTCTGTAATCACTATGTGTCAAAGTTATTGCAAACTGCTGTACAAAGTAGGACTAAGCTTAATCTTCAACATGAAACAGATATTTCACAGGATCACTGAACCATCAGGCTGTTTAATTTCCAGTCAGCCCGTATAAGCTGAAAGTGCTTGTTAATAGCAAACACATTACTGAAAGTTTTATTAGTAAAACCGATATCTCTGAGCTCCTTGTTTCAAAAGTGTCCACAATCTTTCAAGGTTTTATCCAACAAGCAACTATTGAGAGTGTATGTAAATTGAAAACCTGTGTGTGCAAGACATTGGTGACTTACATGTATGGAGAAAAGAAATCATTATCCCAATAACCTGCTCTTGAAACCAGGTCACGAAGCTGGTCAACAACTACCGTTCCCACCCCATGCTCCTCACGCTACCCTCCAAGCGCTTCTACCACAACGAGCTCAATGCCTGTGCCAGTGTTGAGATGAGAGAGATGTTGTGTGGGTGGTCAGTGCTACCAAACCAAGGCGGCTGCCCAATCATCTTCCATGGAATCCAGGTAATTCAGTTCCTTTGGCTTGACCTTTGTAAACAAGTGGACTGAAAACAAAAAATTGAATGTTTTACTCTGCATTTCTTCTTGGAAATTGTTTTTTAGCAAGATTTTATGATGGTAATTATAAGATGTAGGGCAAACAGACCAGCATATGAATTCTGAAACTCTGTACCCAGTATAAGCAATTTATAGTCTTTCAAATTTAAAATTCTGAAACTCTGTAGCCAGTATAAGCAATTAGCATTTCTTTTTTTCAAATGTAATACTCCAGATGCTACCATGGAAACAAGACCATATAACCATTGCATTACTGACCATGATTGTGAGTTGTAGTAGTGATAGTGTCTTACTATGATGTCACAGGGAATGGACATCAAGGAGGGCAATAGTCCATCATGGTGCAACCCAGCTGAGGCTGTCCAGGCAGTGACCTACCTCCAACAGCTCCTCAATGTCCCCACCCTTTACCTGAAGGAGACTGACATCGGCATCATAACCCCATACCGCAAGCAGGTGACTGAGACAAATTCCTACTTTGCGCTGATGTCAGGCAGACCCACGTAGCTACAAGCATAGAGCTGCCAAGTCTCCCTGATTCTGCAGGAATTCCCCTGAAAATGTCCAGATCTGTTCATGTTTGAATAAGAGAATATTAAAATCTCCCTGATTTGGGAATTATTTTTGCCCATTGAAATGCATGTAACACACAGATGTCTCCCTGATTGCTGTGTTGAATCTCCCTGATTTAGATGTTGGAATGTTAGCAGACCTGCAAGCAATGCATGTATCTATATGTGTATAAACATACATGTACATCCCAATAGACTTTTTTCTGTAATGTATTTAGGTTCTATGCATGCTTGTTCACTGAAGTTTGCCAAGGCCTTAGCCGACCTAGCAACAACTGATGAATGCTTAAGTGAAATCTTGCCCAAGATGTCTTGTTGAAGGGAGCCGTTGATTATAATGGTTTGTCACTAGACTGTATGAAAAGAAATATCCAAAAATCTCGATACATTTCAAAAATGGTCTATAGTAGAAATGTTTTTCAGTTGATAGCGTGCAATTATCTGTTTTAGATTCTGCACAAATGCACATGATGTGTGATTTGAAAAACTTGTACAGTGTGATTGTTTCTGATTCTAACTAAGGTTTGCTTCTCTTTTGCCAATGCAGGTGGAGAAAATCAACCAGCTGTTGGACACATTTGAGATTCTGGATACAAAGGTTGGATCAGTGGAGGAGTTCCAGGGACAAGAGAGACTGGTCATCATCATCTCTACTGTGAGTCAGAGAGGATGGGAGAGTTTTTGTTGTTTGCTATTATACAATACCTGTTAAGAATGTAGCTATCCGATTGGTCAATTGCCAATCATGTGACATTAGAGAAAAGTTCCATTGCACGCTCCGGCTGTCAGCCGTGCAATTTTATTTGAGCAAAAATGGATAACGTATGGCTAACGTCACCCATTCCCATTGACTCCAGTATTAAACTCAAGAATGATTCGGAGTTTTTGTTCCATCGCAGGGCTCTGATGTCACAATAAACAAACATTTGCAGCGCACACTCAATAATTACAAGGGCGCTTACAAGAGCGTATTTTTGTCACTCATTTTTGTAAACAACTTCTTTTCACATACGTACACTTGTACGTACACGTTGACTGTGATTGTGCGGCTACTCGTTCGTCTTTCACGGAAAATAGTTGCCATTTCTGTGCTAAATTCAAGAATCTGTGTTGACCAAATCTGTTGACGTTTGAGGTGTTGTATAAAACAAATAGTGTATGGTCTTTACTCGTGCCATGGAACAAGATTTCGCACTCGGTGAAAGATGAAGCGCACTATTCAACTCGGCTTTGCCTCGTTGAATAGAACGCCCCTATCTTTCACCATGTGCGAAATCTTGTACCATCGCACTCGTGACCATATACTATTTGTATATTGTTTGCATGTGTATAAAGGGAGGGTTGTCTTTTTTGTTTTTAGTTTTTCAACTGGTCATGTGCAGCAAGGCTTAACTTTCAATGTTGTGAATTACACTTGTACTTCATCATACAGTTAGAAAAAATGTAGCAGTCAGGACTTGTTAGTACTTCCCTTTAGAAGGTCTCCATTTCCAATTTCTTTTTTGTCTGCTTGTATGTGTTAATAAGCATTGTGGAAGACAAACGGTTCAAATTATATGATAAGTGTCATACTTTTTTTTTTCAATTTAACCAACTCACCTCAAGGTTGAAAATTGCATTGGTCTGCCATGTCTTTTAAATCTTCTTTGATCATTTCAGACATCCACAAATTGATGTATAAAAGTTGTATGTAGTGCATTTTAATGATGTACACGTGCATCTAATGTCTGTGTAGTAGGATGTCTCTGTTGAATGGCCCCACCCTCTTGCCTCCTAGATTCAGCTACTGCTCTCCAACCCAAACATTTGGTGAAGATAGAAAATTGTTTAGAATGTGGAAATAGTAATGGCACACAAATGTATATCTCAGTGTATCTAATGTACATATATTTCACAGATTTTTTGTATGTTCTGTTTCACTCCAAAGGTGAGGTCAAGCACGAGTCTGATGGCCTTTGATGTGCGGCATCAGCTCGGTTTCCTTAGCAACCCAAAGCGATTCAACGTCTCCATCACCCGTCCCCAGGCTCTACTCATTGTCGTGGGCAACCCTCATCTGCTGGTCAATGTAAGTCCATCAAGAAGCTTTAGAGATTGGCATGTTTGATGGCAAGATTTTATTTCAATGCTGGTGGCTCCATGGGCATCTTTCTCTTGTGTAGAAAATGTCATTATTTATTAGAAGTCTTACTCGCCATCAGATGTGTATCCATATTCCTTTTGAAAATGATGATAGGAGGATGATGATTCGGATACATTTTTCTCAGCGTTCATTCTTTTAGAGACAAAAAAAGAATGTTGAGTAGAGATGTTTGAAACTACGAATATGTGCTTTTGATATGCTAATTACCTCTAATTTCATTTTGCCGTTTGCTGATGTGTGCTGAAGATCATTTGTATTTTTTTTTTATATTCTCTATTTTGGTTAAGAAGAAAATGAAATTGAATATAATTTAATTGCAATGATTGAATTGGATTGGATTGAATTGAATTGAATTGAATTGAATTGAATTGAATTGAATTGAATTGAATTGAATTGAATTTATATGATTTTTGTGTATGTATGTTTGAGGTAAGATTGTCCGTGTATGAACACTGTGCAAAATTGCATATATCAGAATAAGTCATGAAGGTATCTTATACAGTGCATTTTCTTTTATCTAACTATCCCACATTTATTTGTTCATGACAGCAGTAGGTTCACCTTACAAACATGTGCTACATGTATGTTCAGAGTGATTGGCAGGTGTAACTGCTGTTTCATAAAAAAAGCTTTTAATTGCAGCAAACACAAAAAAAAAATATCTATCTTTCTGATGCACCCATTTTCTGTAGTTATGAAAAAATGTTGGTGTACTGCCCTTTCCCTTTCATCCAGGATTCTCACTGGAGAGCGCTACTGAAATATTGCCTGGAGAACAAAGCTTACACTGGCTGTGAGCCTCCAACTAAAGAGCTGATAAAGAGGCTGGACGGACCTGAGGATCAAGATGGAATTCTAGATGATGAAATGCCGGACAGGCAAGATGCTGACAGAGAGGGCACAACCAGAGCAAGTAATGAGGAGGAGGAGGTGGAGGCTAGCCATGGTGGAGAAAGTGTGCAAGAGAAAGGAGAAGTTCAGAAGAGTGATCTAGGTGCAGGAGGAACTGCTGCAGGGACATATCCTGGTGAGCCAGGGGGACAGAGTATTCCAGAAAATAAGCAAGACATCGCACAAAGCAGAGAAAAGATTGAGGGTGAGGCAGAGAGTGAAGGTGGGACAAATTCTGAATTAGAAAACAATGCAGCTCCCTCAGAAGATACCAGTCCGGAACCAGTACACGTGGAGGATGAGGGTGAGAGTGAGGCGAGGCCACCATCACAACTTGAGAAAGGTCTCCCATCTGATTCCAATCCTTTGGAGGACACAAAAACTGAAGATGGAGGAAGAGAAATCAAAGTGGAGTCAAGTGATGGCAATAAATTCAGGCGAAGTGAAAATGGGCCCTCTTTGAAGGATGAGACACTGGTTTTGAGTGCTAAAGGTGAAGTCAGTGAGGATGCAGTCGGTGCTGGCCCTCAACGGGGCAGCGACACTCCCTCGAGTCTTGGGGAGGGGAATGGCGACTGGCGGTCGGAGGGGACAGTAACAGAATCAGATGTTAGTTCAGCTGTGGAGACGTCTGCATTGTCTCCTTGTATTGAGACTGGGACCACAATGTCGCATTACACGGAAGAAATATGGGATAGCTACAATAATCTAGAATCTTTGAATGCGATGTCTGATTCTTGGGGTATTCAGAACAGTTGTAAACCAATGGACACGGAAACATTCCAAAGCAGGGGCTGGTACGATGTTGATACTGGGCAGCCATCACAAAATGTTGATCCTACTGCAGAGCTTTCATCACCACATCAAAACAGTTGCGTATCTGGAGCCTTGTACCCGTCTCATACGAAATCACCTCATTTACCACAACATCATAGCCCTATGCTTTTGACCATACCTGATCTGATGCAATCTCCAGAGATGCACAACAAGTATCAGAATGACCGTGAAAAGAATCGTCCCCGAGGAGGATTCTCTTACAATCCGCCATCTAGGCAACAGAGATCAACCAATGCACCGTTGAGGTCTTCTTCAACGAATCCACGCAATGACAGAGCAACCTCTCATTACAAGGTAGATCAACAATCTGTCTCACCTGGGGCAGAACAAAGGCAGTCTTCATGGAGGTCTGCCAACAGGGCAAAACCATCCCTGTCCGATAACGAGAACAGACGCGCAGTGAGAAACAAGAAAGTGATGAATTCTGAGGAATCTGCAACCTCACAAGGGAATTTTTCAAGGAGTTCCGGTGGCAGAACTCACCCCCATGTTTCCCGTTCCAGCTCTGAAGGATCAGCAGTCACTGACAGAACAAGAATACCATCCATTGGAACGGAAGCCAATCACAACTTTGTATCTACCAGTTTTGACGAGGGTGCATGTGTGCCTCCAACCATTCCATCAGTGTCTGGAGGTTCAAAACACGGCAGCTTAGACAGGGATGAGAACACTGGGGAAGAGTTCAGCAACACCTGGGTGCAGGCACAGGCTTCAAGGACCCAACAGACCCCCAAGAGGCATCCCGCCCAGTTTGCAAAACAGAGAGAGCGACGTGTAAAGCAAGATTCCAGGAAATCAGATTCCTGGGGCTCCAAGTCGGACGATCGAGTGAGGAGTGCAATGCCAGAGCGATCTGCCAGACTCGGCTCAGAAGTCAAGCGCAAGCAGCAGACGGTTGGCACAAATGGTAGCGAAACCATGACACATGCCAGAGACATTCCAAACAGATTGGCACCAGAACAATCTTCCAAAGGATGCAATAGCTCGTCGCCAGCGGTGTCGGGAGCGGACGTGAATTCAAATAAGCCTTCTGCCTTCGGTAAGGGTTTCAGGCGGTCCCCATCTTCACCAATTGTTGGCGCCTCGTATTCTCAGAGCTCATATGCGACGCTGTCTCCCCCTAGTGCTGCAGGAACCAGTCCAGAATCTGGTTCACCTGGCCACTTTATAGCTGCAGGGAGAGGTCTGTTCATGCCAAAGAAAGAAGAAAAGACTCCTGCCCATGTGCCAGGAAGGCCCAGGGGAAAGGGAGGGAGTGCCGTGGGAAGAGGGCGTGGCAGAGGGAGGGGTAGAGGCAGGGGACTGCTGGCAACTCAGTTTAGTTTTGGACAATCATGAGTGTAAGTTCACACCATATACCAGCAATCCAATTGCTTGTGCAATACAATGTGACATGTCTCTGTGTGCAAAATATACAAGTGCCAAGTATAATTATTTGAAGCATACATTGTTATATCAGGTATTAAAGGGATCGTATAGTATTGGTCGAGGCCTAACTTCAGTTTTCGGTCATTTTCGAGTGAGATGGTGAGAAACCTCTTGTAAAATATGAAAGAGCATGTAATTTCAAGAGGAATTCAACATCTATTTGATGAAAATCGGTTTTGAAATGGCTGAGATATCCAAAAAGGGCGATCCTAATAAAAGGTGGGACCCACCTTTTATCACGATCACTTTATTTTACACTGTTTTTGGATGTTTCAGCCATTCCAATACGGATTTCCATCAAATAAACTTTGAAGTCCATTTAGAATAGTATGTTCTATACTATTTCATAAGTGGTTTCTTTATATCTCACAAAAAGTTAAAAGCCCAATACTTTATAATCCCTTTAAGCATCAGTTGAGGCCTGTTTCTGTCTGCAGATTTCAACTATTGAAACATTATAATAATTGTAGTGTTCATCGTAGGAACTGGTTGACCACCAATGAGCTTTCGAGTGTTACTATGATAACCATATGAAGAGTTTGTTCGCAAAAACCGATAAGTCCATATTTGCCAATAATAAGAAAATTTTTGCTTCTTTTAACCATAACTTCAAAAATGTACCTTTATATGTAGTGACCAATATATCATTTAAAAGGTATTATTTTGTACTTTATGACAGAAACCGTGCTTCAAAATCTTCAAAAATGAACTTATTGGTTTTTGTGAACAAACTCTTCAGATACAGGTGTATTGCATCTAGTAATGATTGCAAATCTCCATGTGAAATGGGCCCTAGGGTTTCAATGTGGAAAGACACTAAATGTTTCTCCTTTAGCACTCTTTGAAAGACAAATATCTTTATCTAAAGAGCCAAGGTGTTGTGATGATACGGTGTCATTTTTTTCTCTCTCAGTTTAATATGTTTGTTTTTTTAATAGAGAGAATATTCTTTGCAAAATCCTTGTTTGTTGGTTGTTGTTGTTTTTGTTTTTTGTTGTTTTTTTTGGGGGGGGGGGTTGTTTTGTTTTGTTTGATTGTTTTTATCTCGGTTGTGTAAGAGGTCTTCCAGAACTCTGAAGATGAAAACATCCTTATTTTTCCTGGTTACACAATAACCATGAATTGAATGGAGAGATATGTTTAGGAGATGAAGAGCCATTTGTTATATTTATATACCAAGAATGATTTGCTGAAGGTACATTTAAATGAGAATGCTACTCTTTGCAACAGGCCTGTTGTGAATGGAAAAGCAAAAGACATTTCCATTCCATTTTTCATGTACAGTGTACTCCCATTATAACGAAGTCCTCAGGAAGTAATTTTCTTTCATCGTAATCGAACTGTCATTACACTGTATATCCGAACAATAGTGTATAAGCATATATAGATGAGTTTAGGGACCTGAATTTTGGTTTTGTTTCAACGATTTCATTATAACCGTGTTCTTATAGCGGGAGTGCACTGTACTTAGAGCTTACTGTGCACACTGAGTTCCAGGCATGGAACTCAAAGCTCTATGTCTTTTTTCAGAGATGTACAAGTACAATGTACACATTGTAGGAGAAAACTTGTCACTTATAGTTTCCCCAGAAAATGGTGATGCATATTTACACTATGTACATGTAGGTGTGGTGATTAAGCAGATGTTTGTGCAAAGGAAAACAAAAACAAAAATACTCCAGGACATTGTAGTGTTCAAATATGCAAGTGTGGAAAGGAACATCCATGTACTAGTACAAAGTGTATTAAATTTAAGTAGAGGGTTGTTAAAAATCCACTTTGTGCAATTTAATTTTGTGCCTTTACGAGGTGCACATTGATATGCTTGTTCTAAAGGATACTGTAAACAGATACAGGAAAATATGAGTGCCATGATTAGTGATTTCAATAACACAACTACTGTAAAAGTGGATATTTTCGCGCGACTAATTTTTCGCGCTCGGCGAGGTAAGAAGAGTTTCGCATGTTTTTAATTCCGCGGTATCAAGACATCAACTACAGGAACATATGGCAAGCAAAAATATTCGCGTGCTTTTATTTTCGCGCTAGTTTCTGATTGCGCAAAATGCGCGAAAATTTCCACTTTTACAGTATAGTCAGGTATCCTATTACCGAACGCGTACTTTGTCAATGGAGCGCGTACAACAACTCGAATACGCATTCATTGCACTACGCGCTGTTATCTCACAGGGGAAGCCAGTGCCGAAAATTGCTAAACTGCAGCAAAAAAACAAAACAAAACGTAATTTACCTCAAATTTACGTAATAATTGCTAAAATTTTGATGTTCGTTGTCCTGCGTTATTAAACATTGACCGAAAATACAATGTACAATTTCCCCAATACAGAGGGCGCACGTTCGGTCATACAATACGATTTGCGTCGCTAAAAAGAGACAACTTTTGTGGAAGGGTTATTTGAAATATGGATTTTTTCTAGAAGTTGGCTTATTTTTCAAGTATTTTCGTTACAGCTAAAGTCATCAGCATTTCAATTATCTATAAGGATATTTTTGGCTGAATTATTGCATAATGTTGCCCGTTTGGAGCAATAAAACAAAAATCGTTTGGTAATAGGATACACCTCCATACTTATTTGCCTCATATGTGCAGCGCTTCCAGGATAATGCAGGGTTGTACAAATTGATTCAGATACATTGGTATGTGTATTGTCTTTCTTCTTTATATAGGCATGGACCTTTCATGAAAGTGTGTGCATGTGTGTGAGTCTGTCTGTGTCTGTGTGTTGATGTGGTATGCATGGCTGTATCCAATAGATAAGATTATCTGAAATGTAGTTTGTGTAGTCATCAGGTTGAAAGGGGGACTGTTCCTACTTAAAAAGCTGCTAGAAAACTGACATAATTATGTCAAAGCCACATATTTGATCCCAAATTTCAAGTGCATAAAACTTGTGTGAGAAAAATGTGCTTACTACTGAAAGGGATAACACCAAGTTTGCTTTATCAAAATCAACAATGCTGTCGAAGCATCCTAATTTTGACGTGTGAATTCTCGCTATCGCCAATGACGTAAAAAGTACCCGGATGTGGCTTTCTCGTCAAGATTTAGTTCACTTGGTAGCAAGGGCACTTCCGGCGCGGGGCATAATTTGCACAACGCTAGCGTGCGCGTACGTGTACCTTACCTATAGCGCAGCGCCGACCACGGATACTAGTACAGTAGGCCGCTGTACTGCCCGAGCCAGCGAGTGGCCAGGCCTGTCATGCATACTCGTACACTGTAGTCCCCGCCGCCGGCGGCCGGCCTTTCTTGCTAGCATGCACCACTCACTGCACGCTGCAGCGCATAAGCTAACACATACCGGTACGGCGTACATCACAGATCAGTCATCTCTGCATACGCTGAAAATATGCTGGAAAATATTCACCCACCTGGATATACAGTATATCGTCATGGAATGCCCATCTTTTTTCTTTATTTGTTCTCTGTCGAAATGTCGCGAACACAATCGGGAACGAACAGTGATCTCGAACTTATCCTGTCTCCAAAGCAATTTCTTCCAAGTACTAGTAAGTACACGTACGTACAATGTACGTAGGCACTGTACTAGGTCTACTACTAGTACCTAGTGCTACTACCACTACTAGTAAGTCGCGCGTGCACGTACTGCGCTGTGGAGTCACCCGCAAACTTCACCCACGCTGCCACGTCACGTCTCGCATGCCAGTAAGGGTCCTATTTCTGCAGATTTTTTCCATTTATTGTCGTGCGAACAACACATGGCAGCTTCACAGCAACAACCAATAGTTGTAGTAACAGCAATTTCTTAAGAATGGAGAAATTTCAAATCATATTAAAGCTGTAATTCAAGTCGAGAAAACCGGAAGTACACGTAGAATACAGTCGGTTGTGTGTGTAAATCGCATTAGTCACGTATCACGCGCGTACGAACGGAAGTGATTTTGCTACCGGACTATCCCATAATGCACCGTAAATGACGCTTAAATCAACATCCGGGTACTTTTTACGTCATTGGCGATAGCGAGAATTGCATATTGTATTTGCACATTTGTACTTGTACAAAGATTTTGTGTTCTGTACATCGCTGCAAAATCATCAATGTCACATTGCTTGAGTGTTCTTTAGTACACATGTGGTAGGTGGGCCTACAGCACGGATGCTGAAAACTACTGAATAGCTCATGCAGGACTTACATTTACTTCTTGCCATTTTTCTTTAAATTTTTGTAATCTCAATTCAGACTTTGTAGTTCAGTCTTATCTCGCAAGCCTGCCCTGTAGATATATTCAGCCTCTGTTAAAACTGCCAATCATGAAGTGGAAATACGTGTACAATGTATTCACACAGCAATATCTTCACCTGACCAAGGATTTTATTGAGAACAGGAAAAGAAAGAAAAAAAACCACCATGAGTATGTGATTTAGAATGTATTGTACAACTCCTGTTAAGATCCTGCAGGAACTGCCAAATCCATTTTATGTTTGTGTGTATTAAAATCACATCGCCAAGAACTCCATGTGGATTACCAGAGATGCCAGTTATTGCCGTTTTACAGTATTTTGTACTTTTTTAAATTTTTGTTTGTTTTTTCCAAAAATACAGTGTGCTTCATGGATTTTTTTTCTTCGGGGGGGGGGGGGGGGGGGGGAGGGGCAGGGGGGAGGGGCAGGGTCTCTTTCAAATTGTATACAGTGGACTCCCTTTATAATGAAGTCCTTGGGACAGGCAGTTTTCTTTCTTCTATACGTGTATCTAAATTTTGTTATAACCGAATAATTAAACAATAAAAACACATAGAGCTGATAATTTTGCGACCAGGATTCTTATTTTGTTGTAACCGGAATTTTGTTATATCCATGATCATTACCATGGGAATGCACTGTATTACACATGTCTATTGCAGGAAAGGTTATACAAAAATCAACAAATGAATATGCACCATTTCAGCTGTGAGAATACTGCAATGCTCTTCACAAGGATACATTATTGTAGCATCCCTGGATGACAAACTGGAGTACATGTATGTGAAAAGCTGAAGTCGTGAAGAAGTAAATGTACTTTGTTACACTGTATCTATTACCGTGCTTGACGTCACACAACACTCCACTGTAGACAGAAATACTCTCAAAGAGAAATAATTGAAGGAATCAATCAACAAGACAGGAAATTTCTTTGACATTTTTTTATTTGAATGATTTCAGGTTTGAAGATGGCTACATACAATGTACATTTGTCTTTCTTAGTTCTTATTCACATAATACATACATGTACACCATACTGTACATTCAGCATAATTCAGAAACATACACGGTAGAAACAACACAACTTTATTGTTACAATGTCTGAAATGTACAATTTTTATGATCAGTTGAAGACCAAAAATAATGTAAGTTAGGCTAAGAGATCAGTGTAGTTTTTGGATAATCAGTTGGAAAACAAAAAATGACACCTTTTCTGTATTAAGACTAGAGTCTCCATAATTCATCTCAGCAGATCAGTACAGTCTTTCACTGCTCTTATTAAGTCCTTACCTCTTGTAGGGCACACATACACTATACTTGTATAGCAAGTACACTGCATGTAGTTAAAATCATACAATGTATGCAACAGAAATCTGAAAAGCACTGTCTCAGTTTGTTGCTACAGTGAAATGTTCAATGCTCCATGAGAAACCAATTGAAATGCAACATCCAGTGAAACATATTGTACATGTAATTTAAATTATCCTTCTTGCCACACTATGATTGTCATTTGTTCTGCATCATTACACCAACTGATTTCAAACTGGGTTCTGAGTCTTCTATAGCACAATGAAGCACACAGGCTCTATCTTCACTGCTTTCTTTACACCACAGCGGAAAGCAGCGGCCCGTTTCGTGCATGGGGACTATAGAAGAACAACATCTTCCTCAGCCCTAGTTTCTGCCCTAGGCTGGCACACCCTTCATAACCGTCGACTTCTAGCACAGTGTGTCCTATTCCATAAAATTCATTATCAACTGGTTTGCATCCCACACCCACAAGTCATCACACCTGCAACTTATATTGGAAGACATGACCACAAACTCAAGTACACAGTACCCACAGCAACCATCGACCCCTACAAGTTTTCACTATTTCCAAGAGCAACAAGACTGTGGAACAGTTTGCCAGGCGCAGCTGTTCAACTCACCAACCCAACAGAATTCAGAGAGGCTGCACTCCAACATATCAGCATAATGCAGCCTTCTTCTGGTTCCAGTGTCCTGTAAGGAGCCAACCTTATTTTTACTTGCACGGGTTCAACCACTTTTATTGTAAATATGTGGGTTATGATTATGGCACCTCTGCACCCTTGTTGACACACAGCAGGGATTGTTCATCCCGGTATAGCTTCAACGGAGCTGCAGTTTTGGGATTATTTCAACAAGTAACAAGTAACAAGTAACCAGTGCTTCCTGAAGTATCATATGCATGTAGTGTAATACTGTAAAACTAGAAATGTTCACATGTACAGTTGAACCTCTCTTATCCGGCCTCCCTTTATCCGGATCTCTCTATTATACGGACGCAATCTCGCCGTGATTTTTTTAAAAATAATTACGGGAGGAAAGGGGGATTCCCAACTCCTTGAGAACTCCTACACAAACACACATGAATTACAGTACTTGATACATTTCTTAATAATTATTTAGGTGAATCATCCCAAGAATTTATAAAAGAAAATGATTTCATTCTTGCAAACACGAACCTCTATTTTGGGGTCTGTTACTGAGTGTAACAATGAAAAGGTTGCAGTATATGGGCTACATCAGTACATGTGTATGTATATGTACGTGTATAAAGCATTGAGTCTCCCGTATCCGGCCAAATCCCTTATCCGGATGAGCCCCGGTCCCGACTTGTCCGGATACGAGAGGTTCAACTGTATTTTGATTTCTCCAATTTTGCGAGAACCAAGATTCGTGTAATTACAATGCATGCACAAGTTCTTGTCTCCACTACGTCTATGCATGGGATGCCACTGGCAGTTTGTGAAAATTTTGTGCTACATAAGAGGCTGTCGACTCCAACTCCTGAAGATTTTATGCCGTGAATTCATCTTGCTTTACAGTTGTCAAATACACGGTGTAGCATTCTGCATTACATAACTGTCACTCAATTTTGTATAATGAACTAGTGGTCACTCGTGAATGTTGATGTGTGACTGAAGATAAGCCTGTCAATTGTCATACTAGACTGCCTCTAGATTTTTACAATAAAATTGATGAATATTCTAAATTTCTTTTAATTTGATTTTTTTTTAGTCTTACGAGTATTTTGTGTTAAGTAAGTGATTCTATTTTTGTATTAATTTTTTTATTGTAAAGTGGCGATTTGAACTTGCCATGAGAAATGTTCACATGGTAGGTAATCACTTTTAGCCTGCGCCAGTGTATTGTTATGTGGGCATTTATACTACTGATGGTTATAGCGCAATAGCGCCACCTTGTGTCTACTGCATTATATCTGTGAGTGGCACTACTGTTGATCAACAAGAATAAAGCTACTGTTAACATGATCAAAGATCAACCTGTATTCTCTCCTTAATTGCGCTGATGTGCCAAGCAAGTTTAAAGGGGTCGTGAAGCCCAAATCAACCTAATTTTCAGGTTTAGACCAATTTTATGTAATGTTTTGTGCTGATTTCGCATCTACGACTACTTTTTGATGATTTTGATGAATAAAAGTGTTATTTTGAGAGAAGATACAGCTCTGGGAACGCCCCCTGAAAAAATGTCAAAAATACGCGCAAGGCGCGCGTATTTCCTCATACGTCATCTCAAGAACGATGCGACGTTCGAGCAGACACGCGCTACGTATACACGGCTCCATAAACATGTAGATTATGCTAGCGCGGATAACACTAACACTGGTCCTCTACAGTAACAGTCTGTATTAGAGCTAGCTACGTGTATTTTCCTCGGAATTACTAACGCTACCATGAGCGATAACTCTTCCAGTAACTCTTCCAGTTCAGATTCTGAACATGACAGTGAATTTTCAGACCAAATTCCAGCTATTCTGCCTACCGATCAACGTGCAGAAATCAAACCATACAGGTTTGAGCCCGAGCTCGAAGATGAAGGTGCAGTCGGAGGCGAAGAGAATGAAGAGGACATTGAGAGGAGGCTGGGCAACAGAGATTGGTAAGTCAAACGGTTGATTTTCAGTAATTGTAGAGAAATTACTGATTTTTTTTTGTCGCAAAATTACTGAAACCTTCTACCACATATAGTTACCAATTTGCACCTTACCCGTACTTTTGCGGCTTCGACGTGCTTTAGAGCGGGTCCCGTCGCCCTAATCGGCATGGGTGTGCGCGCTTGTCATAGCCGTGCACAGTCACTGCCAACCGCTAGCTCGGTTCTACTTTGGCCGGCGGCGCGAGAGTAGCCATGCATGCATTGCCATTCTATTGATAGAATCTATAACGGTACTCGAACTGAATGAGCAGAATTGAGATTTGTTTCGCTCAGCAATCATATTTTCATAGGCATGATGTTGATTTATGGTAATGGGGTAGACTCTATATAAAAAACAACAACAAAACATTCTTATTGTGGACTAATTATTATCGGGAATTATGTGTTGATCGGGCTCCCACCCAGCTAGCTCAACCCCGACGGTTTCGCGATGCTGGTGTGTACGTGCATAATGTGTATGTACGAACAACGGCGCATAAAAGCCCCTACGCTGCATAGCACCTGCAGCCCAGCATACATAGTGACTGCTCTGGGCTCATGTACGTGCGCTGATGAATGATGATGTCTGATCATGAAGCCTAAATCTGAAATTTATGTGCACTCAAGCTTACAATGAACAAAATTTTTTTTTTTTATCAGGCAATCTATTGGTTGTCTCGAAAATATTACAGCAGAATACCGTCTCTTAATAAACTTGGCTATACACAGCCCAGTCGCTGTCACAGTACTGTCTGGTCGGGCTACGCTACAAACGAGATGTCTAACCATGTAGGGCAACCTGTATGACAACGTTAGGTCTTAGATCTACCTATGATGTGGAAATTCTTTTTGTTTCCGGCAATTGTAATATTTTTAATCATCATTTATGTCAACTAAAGGGATGAGCTCTGATCAACCAATTTGAGAGCAAAGTGTTAATTTTTTGTTACAAGTAAATTCTAGTGTAATGATCTAGTACTACTAGTACTGTACTGGATCTAGTTTAGTGGTATAAAAGATGTTGATTTATGGTAAGTAGACTCTATATTTTAAAAAAAAAATCAACAACAACAAAACATTCTTATTGTGGACTAATAATTATGGGGAATTATGCATTGATCGGGCTGCTGCCAGCTCAGCCCCGCCGTTTTCCAGATGCTGATACATATACGAACACTGGCGCCTAAAACCACTAAGGTCTTGCTGCAGTGCCTGCAGCCCAGCATAATGACTGCACTGGGCTCATGTGCGCTGATTTGTTCCTGTCAACTGCTAGTCGCTATGAGTTTGTAGCATAGCCAGATACTGCATGACATTCCTTTGGCTTCCACTGTTTTTGTTTTTAAGTATGATTTGACAAATAAAATTAAATGCTGAAAGCAGATAAGTACTTTGTATCCTGATTTTATTTAATTAATCTTGCTCAGGTGTATGTTTAGTTGTAGTATACATTACCCCGCCTTTGCTGCCAACCGCGCTGCCTCATCCCGGGACCAGGTCTTGTTTAAATTTGAACGTCTCTGATTTTGAATGTTTTAGATTCAAATGTTTGTTCTACACCAGAGGCCATGAGGAAGGTGCACGCAAATGATCCGAGTACCGGTGTGTGGTTATTAGCCACACAGGTTAAAGGAGTCGTCGCTGATGGCATTCTCACCCTGCGATGGAATGGATACGGCAGGCAACTTCAGTGTCGCTGCCGACCAAACGAGGGTTCCAGTGACGAAGCGCATCATTGCTAAAAATGCACTCACCATCAACAATTGGATCGTATACAGGCATCCAAAAACGCTTCAGAGGGGCGACATTGTCGAAAAAATCCCTGCTGGTGCGGCCGACAACAGGAACAAATGGACTCTGTAGATCAACATGAACAGGCAGATTCCTTAGACTGACAGCAGTCTCATGCTCTTCCCAAGGATGATGCTCTGGTCCAAACGTTCAGCACCATAGACATATCAAGCATGGATGGACCTGATTTACATGAACAATGAGGTATTTACGACCTTGGACATTGTATGCCCATCCAAGAATGGTCAGCACATGCTGAAGGCTAAGATAGACACAGGAGCAGGAGGAAACACTCTTCCAATGCGCATTGTCAAGGCGATGTATCCACAGGGTCAGTATAAAGACATCCTTCAGCAATGTCAAGTACGCCTAACAGCATACAATGGAACAGACATTCTGTGTTTGGAGACAATTGACATTGAATGCCGCTACAAAGAGTCTGAATGGAGCTCTCAGTCATTCTACGTTGTGGATATAGCGGGACCAGCTATTCTTGGACTTCCAACTTGCAGACAGTTGAATGTGGTCACCATCCACACCGTCAAGCAAGACAAGCCCCCCCCCCCCCCCCCCCCCCCCCATGCAGAGGTTCCAGAATGAGAGTCTGAACGTACTCAAGGACTTGAAAAGACTGTGGCCCAATCAGGTCGACAAGATTGGCAGTTTCAAACAGCCTGCTTCTCTTCATCTGGAGGATGCACATCCCTACATCGGCAAAAAGAGCCGCCGCCGCGCCCACGCCTAGCCTGCTGGCCCTACCCCGCCTGAGCTGCCGACCGCGCGGCCTCATCCCATGACCAGGTCTTGTTTAAATTCAAACGTCTCTGATTTCAAATGTTTTAGATTCAAATGTTTGTTCTCCACTAGAGGCCATGAGGAAGGTGCACATAATTGACCCAAGTACCGGTGTGTGGTTATTAAACACACAGGTTAAAGGAGTCGTCGATGATGGCATTCTCACCCTGTGATGGGATGGATACAGCAGGCAACTTCACAGTGTCGCTGCCGACCAAACGAGGATTCCAGTGACGAAGCGCATCGTTCAAAAGAATGCACTCACCCTCAACAATCGGATCGTCTACAAGCATCCAAAAACGCTTCAGAGGGGCGACATTGTCGAAAAAATCCCTGGTGCGGCCGACAACAGGAACAGATGGACTCTGTAGATCAACATGAACAGGCGGATTCCTTAGACTGACAGCAGTCTCCTGCTCTTCTCAAGGATGATGCTCTGGTCCAAACGTTCAGCACCATAGACATAATTATCAAGCATGGATGGACCTGATTTACATGAACAATGAGGTATTTACGACCTTAGACATTGTATGCCCATCCAAGAATGGTCATACAATAAGTTGAGCTAATTTTTACAATACCTTGAATATGGCTTTCAGTATTAACTGGTTGCATCTTCCACACAAATATAAAGGTTGATATTGGTTTATATCATAATCAGACACAAATAGTGTTGAACTTTACATGCATTTATTTTCTAAATTAGTTGAGCTAATTTTTACACCTAAGAATTATGGCTTTCAGTAGTAAGTGGTTGCGTGATCCTACTACCACCAGCTCTTTGGATGTTTTGAATCCATGGAATTTCTTTGGATTAATTCACTCATTGGAAGATGAGCAGATTTGGGAGTGGCTGAGGGATAATGGCTTTGAAGCAAAGTCCATGATCTGTGAAGTTTGTAGGCAAAGCTGCACTCTACAAAAGAAAGCTGACTGGAGATCAGGCCATGTGTGAAGGTGCAGAAAGAAGGGGGACCAACCGCATGACAAGACATACTGTGTGACCAAGAATTCCTTCTTTGAACATACCCACTTTGATGTGCAGGACATTCTGCTCTTTATGTGGTTAAGGTTGTTCAATCCAAGCCTAAAGCAGGTGTCAAATATGTCGGGGGTTGGATACTCTGTATCATCTGTGAACTGGGCAAATTACATGAGAGACCTCTGTAAGCAATTTGTTCAAGATCTGTATTACGAAGAGACCAAGAAGTTCCTCGGTGAGATCAAACTTGACGAAAGCTTCTGCGGCAGGAGATGCAAGTTCAACAGGGGGAACCCCAATCCTGGCCACAAGGTGTGGATTTTCAGAATGATAGAAAGATCAACCAACAGGTGGATTATATCCGGAAGATCAACGAGACAAAGCTACGTTAACCACTCTCATTGAGAGGTATGTCGAGCCAGGGAGCGGGATTTACAGCGATGGTTGGTCTGCATACTCCATTCTGAACGATCATGGCTACAAACATCTTATGATCGTACACAGTACAGGTACAGGTACGCCTTTCAGAAGCAGTACAGGAATGTACAAACTAGCGAGGTTATCAAGGTGCACACCAACAGGATTGAGGGGGCAAGGAAGCATGCCAAGGATCACTTCAAGAGGATAAATGGCACCAACATGGCCACATTTGAGGCCCACCTTGCAGAAATTGTGTGGAGAAACAGATGAGCATAAAAAAACGTGTTTCACACGTTCTTCGAACTGGTGAAAGAGCATTCCCCCTCAATCGTCCTCGTCAACTCTGTTACCTTGATCCCCTGTTTGACCGAAAGTCAAGAGTGTTATCCACTTCTCCAGTCTGCCACAATGCTTTAAAAATGGCTTTTAGTATTAAGTTGTTGCATCTTCCGAAACACAAATATAAAGGTTGGAGTTGGTTTATATCATAATTAGACATGAATAGTGTTGCAATTCGAATTCATTTGTGTTTCAAATGAGTTGAGCTAATCTTTACCTTAAAAATAGCTTTCAGTATCAAGTGGTTACATCTTTCAATATGCAAATTCAATGATTGGAATTGGTTTATACAGGGCTCGACACTAACAGTGGCCCGGTGGCCCGGGGCCACCAAAAATGAAAGTCGGGCCACCAAATTTCAACCGCCTCGGGCCACCAAAATTATTTGAAAAGTATGTCAATAAATTCGTAACTTTTTGCGCCGGAAATTAGCAGTTGAAAAGGACTGAATGAATGCCCGGGAGTGAGTGTTGCAAGTTTGTTGAAGTTTATCTATGAGTAGATATGTCCAACTTCTAATTCTTACTATCATAAATCTTAAATATTTGACTCATTAAAAAAAAAGGACTTTTCGGGACACCAACACAAAAATGTGAAATTTAGGATTTTGGTGGCCCCATCGGGCCACCAAATAAAAAAGTTAGTGTCGAGCCATGGTTTATATCATACCTAGACACAAATATTGTTGCACTTTACATCCATTTACTTTTTTTAATAAGTTGAGTCCTTCTTTACAATACCTTAGAATGGCTTTCAGTATTAACTGGTTGACTCTTCCAAGAAGTATGTTGTACATTGTAAATAAAAAGGTTGGTATTGGTTTATATCATAATCAGACACAAATAGTGTTGCACTTTACACTCATTTATTTTCAAAATTAGTTGAGCTAATCTTTACCTTAAAAATGGCTTTCAGTATTACAAGTGGTTGCGTGATCCTGCTATCACCAGCTCTTTGGATTTTTTTAATCCATGGAATTTCTTTGGATTAATTCACTCATTGGAAAATGAGCAGATTTGGGAGTGGCCGAGGGATAATGGCTTTGAAGCAAAGTCCATGATCTGTGAAGTTTGTAGGCAAAGCTGCACTCTACAAAAGAAAGCTGACTGGAGATCAGGCCATGTGTGAAGGTGCAGAAAGAAGGGGGACCAACCACATGACAAGACATACTGTGTGACCAAGAATTCCTTCTTTGAACATACCCACTTTGATGTGCGGGACATTCTGCTCTTTATGTGGTTGTGGTTGTTCAATCCAAGCCTAAAGCAGGTGTCAAATATGTCGGGGGTTGGATACTCCGTATCATCTGTGAACTGGGCAAATTACATGAGAGACCTCTGTAAGCAATTTGTTCAAGATCTGTATTACGAAGAGACCGAGAAGTTCCGCGGTCAGATCGAACTGGACGAAAGGAGTCGTCGATGATGGCATTCTGACAGTGCGATGGGACGGATCCAGCAGGCAACTTCAGTGTCGCTGCCGACCAAACGAGGGTTCCAGTGACGAAGCGCATCACTCCAAAGAATGCACTCACCCTCAACAATTGGATCGTCTCCAGGCATCCAAAAACGCTTCAGAGGGGCTACATTGTCGAAAAAATCCCTGCTGGTCTAGCCGACAACAGGAACAGATGGACTCTGTAAATCAACATGAACAGGCGGATTCCTTAGACCAACAGCAGTCTCGTGCTCTTCCCAAGGATGATGCTCTGGTCCAAACGTTCAGCACCATAGACATATCAAGCAGTTTGTTCAAGATCTGTATTACGAAGAGACCAAGAAGTTCCGCGGTGAGATCAAACTGGACGAAAGCTTCTTCGGCAGGAGATGCAAATTCAACAGGGGGAACCCCAATCCTGGCCACAAGGTGTGGATTTTCAGAATGATAGAAAGATCAACCAACAGGTTGATTATATCTGGAAGATCAACGAGATGAAGCTATGTTAACCGCTCTCATTGAGAGGTATTGTCGAGCCAGGGAGCAGGATTTACAGTGATGGCTGGTCTGCATACTCCATTCTGAACGATCATGGCTACGAACATCTTACGATTGTACACAGTACAGGTACAGGTACGCCTTTCAGAAGCAGTACAGAAATGTACAAACTAGCGAGGTTATCAAGGTGCACACAAACAGGATTGAGGGGGCCTGGAAATATGCCAAGGATCATTTCAAGGGGATAAATGGCACCAACATGGCCAAATTTGAGGCCCACCTTGCAGAAATTGTATGGAGAAACAGATGAGCATCAAAAAACGTGTTTCACACGTTCTTCAAACTGGTGAAAGAGCATTCCCCCTCAATCGTCCTTGTCAACTTTGTTGCCTTGATCCCCTGTTTGACTGAAAGTCAAGAGTCCTAGCCACTCTGCCATAGTGTCACTACCCCCTCCCCCCGAAACATTTCAGTTTTCCCTTGAAGATTTCTTATACAATTTTTAAATGTGTCATTAAAAGCTAATTTTATCACAATCAAGCAAACTCAGCACATTTGTATTGCTATTCAACATTTTGGATGAGACCCATCTTGTGCCAGAAATTGTACAGAATTATAATCCTTCTAATGAAATCTCCACTTTGTGGGACACAAGAAGACCACAAACTCTAGATGTAACTCATTACTTGAGGGTGCTAGGAAGATGACAAGATATGCGATAGTATTCATCAGTCCTACTCAAGCACCATACATGGATGGGAACATTTATGAATTGTTACATTTGGATATAATATGCTATCACTATTGATTAAAGACTTTTTGTTAACCTGTTGGAGTTAAGTGAAGTGATAGAATTAATCGTAATTAAGTTATGTTATACTTAGGCTAGGTTTACTGTAGTTGTAATTACCAATTTCATGTTACTTGTAGAGTCTAGAGGTCTAGAAATGTAAATAAAAATTCAACAAACACTTGATATTAATTGAGTCAAATAAGTGTAATTCAATTGCAGCTCTAGTTCTACAATGCGCAAGTCTTGATAGGGAATGACTTCTTATGCCCTATCCCCATTTTATTTTGCCATTGAAGTCCTTGGCATCTTTCCTAATTACCAGTGCTTTTTAATTTCCAGTCGTAGATCATTTCAATAGTGGTACCAAGTTTATCATACAACTGTACATGTAACTTTCTACTATTGAAGTAATTATGAAATGAAGGTGATGTTTGAAAAAAAATAAAAATAACAAATACACCTCCATCCCATATGTTACAGAAGTGATTTGTTTATGGGGCTGGGCATCCTTTCATGTAATTAAGTTGCATTAAATGAAACTGAATTGGAGGTAAAGATAAGCTAGGATGACCTTAATTTTGGTTGAAACAATTATTAACCAACATGAAAATCAAAATCTAAATGAGAGCCAAACTCTCAGGAGAAATAGAGAGGGAAGGCTCCAGTAACTCTGAAAGTTATAGGCTCATTTGCAACAAATGTGAAAAACTTGGAAAGAAACAAGCAAAGACCAAGAACGCAGTGAAGACAGGGATAATGACAGCAGCAAGAGTTCTACTCTTTTGTCGCTCCCAGAGAATGTGTTCTCTTCAGGCAATAAACTCCTTGATAATACAAAGAGGCGGAGCAGATAAGCAAGCATTGGCACGCTTACACGGCTTTTTGTGTCTGTCTTACCATGCAATTCTCCACAACCAGAAAAACAGACCCGCTCCATTCATTAAGCACTGCATGAGAAAACTGGAGCTAGCAAGCACAATCCCAGATACAAACATCAAAAGGATTTCATCAAGATCTTTTCAGGTAATCAATGAACTCTGCAAAGCATATCTCAAGCAAACCGACACAGTCGATGATTCTAAGCGTATGTTGAAAACAAATCTTTTTAATATGTCTGTGGACTAGGCCTAACACTGTACAATGTACAGTGTATGTCACAGCTCTGTCACTTTTCGTCTTGTTTTGTCTCCTCTCTCTCTCATGTCTACTTTCCAAATTTCTTTTAGTTCCTTCCTTCAATGTGCATACATAGACAGTAATCTATATTGAGATTTGCATTATACAAATATGGTTTATCATCATTATTTTTATTGTTCTTATTATTATTATAACTATCATTATTATTATTATTACAATTATTATTGTTATTATTATTATATTTATTATTATTATTATTATCATTATTATTATTAGTATTATTATTATTATTATCATTATCATAATCATTATCATTATTATAATCATTATTATTATTATTATTATTATCATTATTATTATTATTATTATTATTATTATCATTATCATCATATTCAGCTGATGAATGACAGATACTCAACAATTCATTTAATACCCAGACATCAAATATCTATTAAACCTATCAATATTTTTAATAATCTTTTTGCTCTTTCAGCCATCAGATAAAGAGTATCATGGACCACAAAGTGATACATGTTGTCCAGTTATCGACTCAGGACCCTCCTAAGTGCTCATGTTGGGACTGGAGATGGAGCCAGATGCCCTAGAAGCATCTGTTTGCAGTAATGAGGGAATACTTAGAGAAAACATGGGAGTACATACCTGCCTGCCAGCTTCAGAGAGTCCCCTCATGTCACCCTAGACCAAAAAGTAGAAGCCTACAGTGTATTTTCTCCAGGATGCTAATGATAAAACATCTCAACCTGACATGGTTCTTGATCTGACTTACTGTATGTTGTGGAGCTACATGTATTTACCCATGGCCCTCCACGCTGCAAATGCTGGAATTGGATGTGGACACAGATACCATGCAAACATATCTCTGCTGTCATGAGGGAGTACCACGAGAAAACATGGGATTATTTGCCTGCCAGCTTCAGAGAGTCCCCTCAAGTCACCCTGTACCAAGAAGTAGAAGCTTATTTTATCCAGGAGACTAATGATCAAACATCTCAGCTTGACCTGGTTCATGAGTAGATGATTTTAAGCATATGTTGAAAACACATCTTTTCAATATGTCTGTGGAGTAGGCTTAAAGAGACTGGTGAGGAGTGTTGGAACCCAAAATGCAAAAGTGCTATTTCATGAAGTGAAACAGGCAAAAACAAGGGCCAATGCCTATGAAAGGACTAAGCAATGAAAAAGAATCGATGAAAAATACGGCATTATGAAGATATCTATAATGATTTTGTTGAAGAGCGTTACTGTAACGCTTGTCAAAATCACAGGGGGTAGGCTTAGAGGCTCTCCGTTCAAATGAGTTGTTATTTGCCTCCCTCTTTTGTCCCATTTTGGCACAGCGTCGATGTACTGCCTTCTCCTCGGCGAAAAGCGAGCCCAAGATTCCGCGATCGCGAGACAAAATCAGGGTACCAAAGTACCAAGTGAACGCGGGTGCCTGTTCACTGGCTACTGTACTGTATTATAGCGCGATAACTACTTACATTATGTAGTAGCTAGCGCGGGTCCGCCGCTCGATCGTCTGTGCTAGTAGTTGAGAGAATAGACTACTGGGCGGGCAGGCCAGCTATGTTTTAGACGTAGCTACGACGTATCATTGTACGTACACTTACATGTACATACACCATGTACCGTACCACCTCATACAATCCACGCACCAAACACAGCAATGGAGCCGCGGGAGGACAAGAAGACGAAAATCAGAGAAAGAGTTCGGAGATGGAGGGCAAAACATAAAATGAGAACAATCGCAATTCCCCTCAAGACCCTCCAGGAATTGAGAAGAATTGGGCAGAAGGAGGGGCTGCTGCATGACAGAGATATCATTTCGCTCCTGTTGGATCGGTAACTAGTCTAGACTCTCTCTAACGTACAGTTTATCTATATGTATAAACACTCAACAAGAAAATGGTATACAGCCCAGTCACTTGCTTCGCACGGCGTCTGGTCGGGCTACAAACGCCGGATATCATCGCTTATCCATTAGTAATAATTCAAATTTGTGATGAACTCAGAAAATTTCATTCAGTTATAGACTCTAGGCCATAAGTGTTAGTGTTTAATACATTACTACCGTAATACTAGACTCTAGATTAGTATTAAACGTTATAGTGTACGTAGACTTTATTAACCTGTAGGTACGGCTGTAACTGAGTGTTAATAGGGCTAAATTGCAACATCCCTACCTTCTGAAACATCTATGGAATCTAAGTTCTTGTTCTGCATGTGCGTCTAACGTTAGAACTAAAACCATAACAGTAATAGTCAGTAACGTTATAACTTTATAGTAGGCCTAACTGTTAACGTTAGGTGTCCTAAGGTTAGGGCCTAACATTAGGCCTAACATTGTTAACCGTTAGAATGTTCGCCCTAATTTATAGTTTGGTTAAACTTCGTTATTGTAGTATACTTTACTAGACGTAGTTCCTTCCTTCAATGTGCATGGAGACACTAATCTATATTGAGATTTGCACTGTACAAATATGGTTTATTATCATTATTTTTATTATTATTATCATTAATAATATCATTATTATTATGATTATTATTATCATCAGTATTATTATTATCATTATTACTATTATCATCATTATTATTATATTACTATTATTATCATTGTAATTATATTCAGCTGATGAATGACAGACACTCAACAATTCATTTAAAGGGACTGTACAGTACTGGTTGAGGTAGGGATTCATGTTTTGAACATTCCTAAGTGAGATAATGAAATGCCTTTTATGAAATATGAAAGAGCATGTAATTTTAAGAAGGATTCAACGTTTATTTGATGAAAATTGGTTTTCAAATGGCTGAGATATCCAAAAAAGAGCTAATAATAAAAGGCGACATGCCCCAACTTTATTAGTATCTCTTTGTTTCACATTGTTTTTGGATATCTTAGCCATTTCAAAACCGATTTTCACCGAATAAACTTTTGATACCCCTTAGAACTGCATGCTCTTTGACATCTCATAGAGTGGTTTCTGAATATCTCACAAAACGTTAAAAGCTAAATCTTCACCTCGACCAGAACTGTACACACCCTTTAATACCCAGACATCAAATATCTATTAAACCTATCACTATTTTTAATAATCTTTTTGCTCTTTCAGCCATCAGATGAAGAGTATCATGGACCACAAAGTGATACATGTTGTCCAGTTATCGACTCAGGACCCTCCTAAGTGCTCATGTTGGGACTGGAGATGGAGCCAGATGCCCTGCAAGCATCTGTTTGCTGTTATGCAGGAATACTAAGAGAAAACATGGGATTACATATCTGCCTGCCAGCTTCAGAGAGTCTCAAGTCACCCTAGACCAAAAAGTAGAAGCCTATTTCATCCAGGATGCTAATGATAACACATCTCAACCTGACATGGTTCTAGATCTGACTTACTGTATGTTGTGGAGCTACATGTATTTACCAATGGCCCTCCGAGCATTCATGCTGGAATTGGAGATCTATGGACACAGATCCCTTGGAAACATCTCTTTGCTGTCATGAGGGAGTACTACATGAATTGACACTAAGAAATGTGCCATGTGAATTGTATATGAAGGCAAGTACATGGGCATAGGAGATATATGGCGGAGACTATGACCTTGCAATTCACAGGGCAGAAACCCCAGGTGAGTGTGGAGGTGGCCGGGGGGTCATCAATTATTGTGATCCCTCACGATTGTCCAAATTGGCGGGTGGCAGTGGGCATCCATCCCAAGCATGCCTCGGCGGTGTCCCCGGCCACTGTCAGTTAACTCAGGGAACTGCTAACAGATCCAGCAGTTGTCGGTGTGAGCGAGGTCGGACAAGAACATTCAGTCCCTGCAATCCGCTACAAGGATCAGACTGAGCTCCTCCAGAACATCCTCTCCCTGCCCCACATCTCTCAGAAGGTTTGGGTGGTACATTTGCGGGGGAGTCGAAATGATCCTATAGGGTTGACCGTCCACAGTCTGTGCCGGGACTACCTCCAGCATCATTGTGGGAAGACGCAGCAGATCCATCACCACTGCACCACCACCAGTCCAAATGTGGTGAAGGACTAGTTGCGCCACTTTCCCCAGACCTACTTTGGCTTTACAGCCATGGTAGAAGTCTTCGGGGAACTGCAGAAGCGGGGACTGCAGGAAGTTCCCTTGAACCGCCTTCTGCTGGAAACGAATGCCCCATACATGCCACCCCCTTCGGCAAAGGGAAAGCCGAGCACGTCTGCCTATTTAGGTGAGACGGCTGATCTGGTCGCCAAGATCTGCGGCCAGACGGTGTAGGAGGTGTGCACAGCCACAGCTCGGAATGCTGCTAGGTTGTACTCCCTTCACATCACGGAGGGGGAGTGAGGTGGGGTAAAATAGAGTGCATTTATTATGCATTAATTAATTTTTGCAATTTATTTTGGGTTATTTTTATATCCCCATCGAGGATGTCATTATTTTATTTTATTTGGGCAGTTGATCACAGGGGTCAGTTATCCCATTTATATTTTGAAGATTTATATTTTTTGAAGGTTTATGCAGTCTAGTATCATAGGCTCTCCGACTGAGGGATATAGATGATATCCCTCATGACTTTCTATCCTCCTATTTCTTTCCAATTTAGTCACATTTACCGGAGTGGAGCCTACCTTGGGGATTCACGTCCCCACCAGGAACCTTCAATGCGACGGGGAAGAGTGTAGTGGGGAGCGACTTCAGACTGACTCGGACTGACTCGACAACCGACGGACTGCCTTCGGTCTCAGAAGGTACGCACATGCTCTACATCCGAGAGAGAGAACTATGCACTCAAAGAGTCAACAACCATACGTTCTTTGGGCCTTGGGCAACACTTATTTCTACCTGAGCAAGGAGATAACAGCATTCCTAGTCAGGTAAGTATTATTGCTATATTCTTCCTCCAACCTGTGAGCGAGTTGGCCACGTTTACAGGCCACATCCAATGGATGGACAATGGTAGCATTAGCCTTCCTCCTAGACACATGCCGCATAAACTCATCAACCATTCTGGCAATGAATGAGAGGAAGGATCCTCGTGAAGTTTGAGTACTTGACTTTGGATGGCAGCTCAGTAAAGGTCTCGTGATGCCATTCACAGAGCAATGGTCACTTAATGGTTTGCCTACCACCAGCCAGCAAAAGATGGAGTTCATGTTGGGTGAGCTGATTCATGCCTAACCTCGAAAAGAAAGAGTACAGTTAGAGCAAAGAAACAACACTCCTCACAGATGCATCGATGCATTCCATGGCTAAGGACCCAAGGCTGTCATATGAAGTAAGAGTAAAATACATTGTATTTGTCACTTTTACTGAAGTATGGACATGAAGTAGTCATAAGCAATTGTGCTTAGTGAACAGTATACAAATATACCAGGCCTGAGAGGCTCTGGTTGAAACTATGTGCATAAGGCGACTTTGATAGCACTATTTTCTAAGGGGCACAGCCTGAAGAAAATAGTGCTAACTGAAGTCACCAAAGGCACATGGTTTCAACTGGTGCCTAGAACAATGACCTGGTATATTTATTTTATATCCTTCCCGATGAATTGAAGATTAATAGGCTGCCGGTACTCTGTAATTTATTCTTTAGGGCATCCTTGCCTCACTCTTTTCGACAAGATTCACAGGTCAATCATGCTTGGGAAAAGCAGCTGGAAGGCAGCACGTATGCGTATCATGAAGAGACAACTGCGTGCTCAGCTGCTAACCGACACTGCTCCGTAAACTGGCAAACATGCGTGCCATCTGCAGACTTGCTATGCACTTCATGCTTCATTGTTTTGTATTGTCTTTCTAGCGTTTTCTAGTTGTCTACACATGAATATGGACTATCCTTCGCTGTTAAAAATGCGAGTGTTGTACAATGTATATCATAAATTTGGGTAGACTGGTCTAAATTCTGTAATGGCAAGTATAACGTTATATAAGAACTAGCATTAGTAGCAATTAGCATTGAGTACCAACGTATGATTCAAAAGGATTCAACACCGGTTAGACAGGTAGAAATAGGCCTAGATCTACACCAGAAATAGTAAGTACATGTAGGTCTAGATCTATCTACATTATTGTCAACATCTTTTTGATCTGATGGATCGCTTTCTGTTTTGTCATTTTCAGTGCTCTGAACCACTCAGAAGACAAGAATTTGTGAAAGCTTTAGTAATGACTAGAATTACTACTAGAATGAACTCCTGTAGTAAATTTCATAACATATGATAAACTGGAAAATTACCAAAGATGATGAAGAAACCATGTTTTATGTATTTATTGTACTTACTCATATTCTGTTACAAGAAATTTTACATATTTTCCTTGAATCAGGAAGATCACAAATGTTCTGTGTTGGGGGTTTTTTCCCAGGAAATCTTTCAGAATACTTGGTGTAGTTGTGGTTCATCGTATGAATTCAGGAAGAAAACTTTTATGACAATCTTCAGTGCAACAGCTAAAAGAAGTAACAACCAGTCACATACGTCCCTAACCTCTATAATAATGTGGAAGGAAAGCAAATTTCTCTGAGAGGGAAAAAATAATTCTGATCGAGAAGTTCAATCTCCATCTAAGTGTTCTCAAGCCGCAGCTTGACTCTTCCATATCATGGAAAGACAGAGAAAATGCATGGAGTGACATCATTGCAAAGATAAACGTTGAAAATTCAGCCGTAAAGAGAACGTTGCAAGATGTGAAGAAAATACGGAACAATCTTTCCTCCACAGTCTGGGAAAAATAGTAGTACTGTGGCCCCTCCCCCAGCCACAAAGGTCTCCACTGCTTTTCCTTTGACTAAACAGGTTCAGCATAAAATATAGGACAAATTTTTAAATGATCAGTATGTGTAATTGAGCCAAACTACATCTGTCTCCACTGTCATTCCTTTGATTACTGTAAAACAGGTTCAACCAAAAATACAGGACAACATTTTTGAATGATCAGTATGTGGCACTGAGCCAAACTATGGAGAGAGCTGGCAATGTTTACCAGCTGTAGGTGGCTAACATGAATGGGTCTCTGCTCTACAATGGGCAAAGAAGCCAAAATCTTAAGCAGACCATAAGAGTGCAGTGGATGGAATGTTTCACTCCCTTCATGGCAGTATGATGCAGACATACATTGTAATCCACAGGAGTCCACTGTGTTATACATTTAGAGAGTAGAAATCAAATTTGGTGTGGTTTGGACTTCATGTTTTATTGACTTTAAACATATGTTACACAGTTTTCCTCCTTTTTACCAGTGCTAAACCAGAACTACACCAGTACTACACCAGTACTATTACAGAATGAAAATGTACAGTCAACCTTGCCGATAAAAAAACCTGCAGAAGTTGAAAATGAGTATCGTCAATCTGCCAAACAGTGTCTTAAATTCCACTTGGGGCAGATAGCAAATGGAATAAGTTTATGAAAGTCAAATTACAGTCAACTGTGCACACAGGTGAAAGTCGCCCAAGTTTAATATCTAACAAAAGATACAAATTTTCAGAACAAGACATGAAAATTGTGTACATTAAAGCATGTCAAGTCGTGTGTTATCATACAATGTATGTGTAAGCTTATTCTCCGGTCTAAATACATAAATATGAATTATACAGTGCTGTCTGCATCTATGACTAGATCAGGTTTCCTTGTTTCTGATGAAATTGTCGATCATGATGTCAAGGACACATGCAAACAGTCAATGATTTCTGTCACAAAGTTCTGAGAATATCCCAAGATTCCCAACGACAGGCACAAGGTGTCTTCCACAAAAAAAGAGAGACTGACACTTAAGGAAGAGTCTCACAGCGTATCTCCGGAGCATCAACTGCGGCTGTCCACTGCCTGTAGTCCGGCCTGCAGTAGGTCTACCATGATGGGGTAGATGCTGGCAAACTCCTTTCCCTGGCGCTGCCTCACAGACTGCACATACGCCTCCAGAGTACCTCTGCAAATCAACAACAAAATGAAATTGGACAAAAATGCCTGGTCATTTCAGAAGCAGCAGGGCATAACATCTGCAACCTTTTTCACTGACTAGCATACTGAACACTGGGATCAAGCGTACCTTCACATTACACAAAGGAGAATGGAATAGAAATGTTTTGTCAATTGAAAGCAGAAGATTGTCAATACTGCAGACACTGTGCATACAATGTAATTTTTTAACTTTCTAACACACTGTAAATATGCTTTGAGGGTGGCTAAAGATTTGACAAAGTTATTTCATCTCCCGAAAGTCAGGAAGGCTTTATGCTATCAATTAAGTACAGGTATATACATTTGTACTTACGGTGACCCAAACCATCACCTAATGCAGAACACACCTCTCGGGCGGTTCTATAGCACTTGGAACAGTGGTCTATACACAAAGACATCTCATCACTTGAGACATATACAGGCTTTATTTTCCAGAAGATATGGTAGAACTGCATGACCTGCCACTCCTCCATTTCACACAATAAACGCACACCCCACAGAACATCCATAGCTTAAGGGAAACATTTTTTTTTTTTTCAAATGAGTAGCAAGAGGGTTGTAATGCAGCAGATGTTTAAAATAGTTGAATCCTTCTAATTTTGTCTGCAGAATATTAAAAAAAGGGGTAACTTAAAGGACAAGTTCACCTTCATAAACACAAGGATTGAGAGAATGTAGCAATATTAGTAGAACACATCATTGAAAGTTTGAGGAAAATCGGACAATCCGTTCAAAAGTTATGAATTTTTGAAGTTTTTGTACAGTAACCGCTGGATGAGAAGACTACTGCAGTGTGTGAAAAACTTAGATGTCACATGCGTACAACAATATAAGGAAAATATAAAGAGAATTTCACAAAATTTCATCTTATGAAAAAAGTACACATTCCCTCGACTCGTTACCGACAAATGTTATGGGTAATATTATTACCCCTGCCTTTAGAAAGAGGCAAGTCAGGTGCTCTTTTATTATGCGAAAAAAGTGAAAATATGTTGAATTTTCTTTATATTTTCTTTATACTGTTGTACGCATATGACTCACAAGCTGTAGTAGTCTCCTCATCCAGCGGTTCCAAAACAAAAATTTTAAAAATTCATAACTTTTGCATCGATTGTCCAATTTTCCTCAAACTTTCACTGATGTGTTCTACTAATATTGTTGCATTCTCTCAATCCTTATGTTTATGAAGGTGAACTTGTCCTTTAATCACAGCCATTGACATCCTACTGTATACACCATATATTTTGCGAGTCTAAATTTTCGCGAATCGAGAATTCCTGACGATTTCGCGAGTGGTTAAATTTGCGATCATGGAGTCCTGTACTGAACAGAGAAATGTACACGGGTACGTCACATCCACATCAGGATCAGAGTCAATGTTTTCGTGTGCCTTTAATTTCACGAATAGCACCTAACTCGCGAAAAAAAAAACCTTGCTACATATTCGGCGTATGCAGTATTTATGACTGGCAATACTTACTTGATCAACACAAGCCTCTCCTTCTCAGCCCTGTGCTCACTTAGCCATTGAGAGTACCGAGAGATGGACCAACCAGCAACCTACAAAAATCAACAAAGGCACAACTACTATTACTAGCTCTGATGTGGAGAAATCCCCTCTGCCTTGGTTATCGACATAACATACAATGTACAAATGATAAGAGAGCCATGTACATTGTACAATTTCTTCCAAAATAGCCATACATGTGCTGACACACAAATCTGACGATTGCATATAACACTGTACACTTAATGAAACTTGATGAGATGAAATCAATTTTTCATCAACTAGACATCAAATCGCGCAGTATTAAGTCATACACAACAATTCAAATGTGCCGAAGCCTTCAAATTACTCATTTTCATTGCATTTTTATTGATTGATACCAACAATACGTGAATGACTCTTGACAGCTTTTGTTTACTTAATGCTTTTGTTTACATAATGCGACTGACAACACAGATAAACATAAGGAAAGCATCGAGACTCTCTTCAAATAGCTTTGATGAAGGAAATATCAACTGTGGCAACTTTGCATTTTTCATTTCCTCAGTCTAGCATATTAATATGCCATGATCCACTTCTCTATTCAATGCTTGACAACCAAGGTACAAGTGTAAGGTGCATATTCTCACCTCATGTGGAGACATCAGCTCTGAGGGCGCCCTAGCAAACAGGAACTGGAGGATGGTGGAGTACGGGATGATGTCGCCTAGAGCGGAGCTGCTGGAGATGTGTTCTGGTGTTTGGAAGAGCATCGGCCGGAAGGCTCTCAGCAGCTTGTAGGGTCGGCCCAGGTCGGACGGTCGCCTGCACAATGGGGTGATTGCTAGCTCCATCTGGTGATTTATGGGGAGAGTACATTGTAGACAAAATCATCAACTTCTTTGGTACCACAGGTACTGTAAAGTGTTATGACATAGACACACTTTTGACTGGTCAGAAAAGGAAAAGTGCATGCAATGCCTTTCACTTAGGATTCTTCAAATATGCCCATGGCATTTACTTACTGCATCTCTTCAGCATCCTCATGCCTTAAACTCAGTTATTAATATTTTTGTTTGTTTTTGCATTAACAGAGATATTGAATGAAGGCAGCACAGACTGTTGTAATATATTGACAGATATTACCAAATACTACATTTCATTTAGGCTGATATGCATGCATTTTTGTGTGAAGCAAAATTAATCTCACTCGTATTCATTCACACTACAAGTCTCAGTCCCTTCTTTATTGTTTTATCCCCTTATTACAGAAATAAGGGTTATGCAGTACAAAGCATCACAGTTTTGAAGCCAAAGCTATGAGGATGTGAGCTACAAACACAATTTGGATTCTGAGTTTCCAGAGATTCTAGAACTGAAGTTGCACCTCATTCCTTTTGAAAAGGAAGCACAAGAAGAAAATGCAGCACCTAATTTACTATACTCTCCTTCTGCCACTCCATAAGCTCGTCAAGCCAGCCCTAAAATCACATAATATGTTCCTTAGATAGCATGGATGAAAAGCCTATCTTCATTGCTTTCTCAATTTACTATGCAAGATGTCACCTTCTTTTCCAGAGGTTTGAAGAAAACCCTCTCACCTGAGCGAAGTCTGCAGCTAGCCTCATCTTGCCCCCTTCCCCCAGGGGCCTAAGAAGGCTGGCGTGTCGGACAAACAGCTCAATGGCCTCACAGCCAATGCCATGCACGCTGTATCAACAGGAATCCAAGAAGAATGGCGAGTACGAACAGTCAGGTCCTCATATGCAAATATTTGTCACAGATTTAGTAGCAAACACATGTCATTTCATGAGAAGCTGGCAAGATATTTATTCTGAATCAATGGTGATGTAAAATTCAAAATATTCTTGATCAAGTACTCTTCAAAAATGTTAAGATCAAAGAATACAAGAATTTATAATAAGAATATAAAAGAAAAATACTCAAAACAAAAACAACTTTGGGCCTGCCTTGTAATTAGCAAGTGAGTTCTAACTGATGATATTTTTGTACTATATGGCAGCATTGGTACATGAATCATGGAAGGAATCACTTTGGGCTTTGTTCCAAAATTATTAACATAACACACCTCTTCCTTTTCTGATACCATACCTGTAGGGGATTGTCATTATATTCTTGATATGAAAAATACTTATCAACATTGCATTGTACATAATGTATAATCCTCCCCTCTCCCTTAAAGCTTTTTTCAAAGACATTCACACTATTAACATTCAGCATGTCAGTGCAAGAGCTACAAGTGTGATTATCAGGCCTGGTGATTATCATTCTTGAGCCACTACAAAAGCCTGACCCACAGAAACCACTCCTACGTGTACTTGTACCAATGAATTCTTCATTCAGGTAGTCACTCCAACCAATGGAATTGCTGCATTTGCCCAATGGCTGTCTGTGCAAAATGAATTATGCATGAGCTCCTTTGGAAAGGAAGGTCTGCTGATCAGTTGTGATTTTTGCTTCAACACTTTGATTAGCGAAATGTACAAATGTAGTAATTTAGACTAGAGGCTTAAATTCAGAAATTTCCTACTGGTCTCCCAAGGTCCTCATACTGTGGCATACTTTTCTCTGGTGGCTTGATTCTGTCTCCCATGATGACCCTCGCTTCTCTTACGATTACTAGACTTAAAGGGCCTTTGACAAGGCTATCCTCTATACGGATTGACCACACAGAGCATGCTCACACAACATCGTAAGTGGAAGCCACACCCACCTATAACTACTAGAGTTAGAGGCCTTTTGACAAGGCTACCCTCTATATAGATTGACCACACAGAGCATCCTCACACAACAACCTAAGTGGAAGCTACACCCACCTGTCAATGATGAAGTCGGTGCAGTTAAACTGGGAGAGATAGGAGGCTTGGACCCTGGCTAGAAAGCCCTGCAGCTCCCTCATGTACAGGGAGCAGGGGGCGTCCGGGGAATCCTTTGGAACAGGTGCTCTGGGGGAGGAAATCAACAGAAACTCGTAACTCTTGTGGGTATATTATTCCTCCACTGCGGGAGAAACGGTGGTCCAATTATGATTGACTGTGGTGCAGTCATGCATAAGAGAACAATACTGGTACGTGGAATAAGAAAATCCACTTGTGGTCGTTGAAAGAGTATGATCTATAAGTTCCCACCTTAAGGCAATTAAAACATTCATTGTGAGTTGATAACATACAGTTTAATGAGCATCGCTACTTCTATACTCAACTCGCGGGCAATTTTTAGGCACAAACTTTGAATACATATGCCTGTTAGCACCTCTAGGCAAAGTTTGTATGTTTGTGGATTACAATGGAGACTACCAGTGGTGGGATGCCGAGACAATTTGATAGACCAAAAGCAGAAAATTCCATATTTTTTGAAAAGCTAGAGGAAACTAGGGATGCAAATCATTTCAAGTCCAGCTAGCTGAATGAATCAGTTTGCTGCAGTATATTCCAGATTCTAAACAGTCAGTTCACATTCAAAATCTAATAGTCAGTGTGAGGTCCAATGCAGAATCTGTCTCACAACTCACGTCTTGAAGTCCTCGTTGTGCATGGTCAGAATGATGGCCTCCACAGAGTCTCCAATCGAGGTCAAGAGAGGCTGAATGGCAGCACTCATCATGGCAACCACATTCTGTAGTCATGGAAACAAAATCACACATCACATGAGCACATCTTAATGACAAGCCATGCATGCTCATTTTCCTATCACTCTTCCTAACTCCTACACAACAATCTCATACTTGCTCAAAGGAAATAGTATAAAACACAAAAACAAAAATTAATCAAAATTCTGCTGGTGCCTCATTTTGAGACCATTGATGAAGTTTACAGCCCTGTCACTTTAATGTGAATTTTTACACACATACTTTGATGACTTGCATATCTTATAATGTACTACTTTACAATTCACTTCAGAGAACTTTATAAGATGTGATGAACTTGACTTTAACAGGTCCAACAACTAATTCCACTCTCTTCATAAATGCTATAACCCTCTCTTGCTTCTTTTTTTCTTACTAGGGAAGCACCATCAAGTCCTTGAGATTTACAGACAAAAAAGAAAGTGAAACTCACTGTATTCAAGTATGCAAATGAATGCGAGACACAATGGGAATTGTTTAACATCATTCACATGCTATGTAACCGTTATGTGATTCTGCAATCCTGCAACAAACATTTTCTTGATAGGAGAACATGGTACTAACTGGAACGTAACAGTAAAAAAACAATACACAAACAAAGAAAATCAATAATTTTTTAAGACAAAAACATTCTCCTTTTTTTTCATGGTCATTACAATTATCATCACACAACCAATTTTCCCCCTCTCCTTGCGGTTGGGCTTTTCACTTGCTTTTATGCCCTCTTCAGGTTGCCTGGTATGTGATATGAACCTGGGTGAGGCCAGATACACATATAAACATTCCAACCCATGTCTGCCCATAGTCTTAAACCAGACACTGACGGATTTGTGGCCACTGTTACCACTGACTTTAATCTAGCTGAACACATGAAATGAATCACAGAATGAAAACTAACCCCAGAAGTATCCTACATTGGGGATGCTGCTGAACTTTGATTGAGCTTACTTGAGCATGGCAAGAATGGTATTAAATATTACTGTACTTTGTTTATCAATTGGCACACATGCTAAAATGTTTTCTTCACAGATTGCCACAAACATCCAGAAATTAATTGTCAATGTATAGAGATTACCCCTATCTCCCTAATCTTGATTGTGTCACCATAAAACGCTACACCTAAGTGGGCATTCCATACCACAGCTGGGTAAAATTTGGATGGATGACTGATTGCTGAAGGAAATGCTTGGCAAGTTAAGCTAAGTACCTGGGCACATAAATGCTTAAAGGTCCAGTTTACCTTTGGGAGCAGTGATTTAAAACATTTTCAAGATATCACATTTTATGCATATCTGTAGGTCTGTTGTATCACAAAACATCCTACCATATAAAATTTTCACATTAAAGCCTAAAATAAAAGGAGATATCAGTATTTTTTGTAATAAACCATAACTGTATACGGTTTAGTCTATAAACATTTTTATTATAGCTATTGTTCACATTTTGTGTGCTTACCAATACTCAACATCGATAATACAGATTCAAATTTTTACAATGCTGGTTTCTATCCCTAACTCTCATTTTAGAACTATTTTAAAGCACTGATGCTGGGTTTTTGTTTCATCTGCAAATGGTAAATTATGCCTTTAAACAAACTCTCACCTGCAAGGAAGTCTCAATGACATTGATGGCATTTTCTGGGTAGCTACCAAGAGCCTGGGTGACTCTGCTGATGGCTTGATGAAACTGGTACAGGGAGTTGACCACAGCCGCATTCTTGGTCTGTCCAGCTGTAGGGGGCGCTATCACCTGGCTGGCTTCACCGTCCGTGCACAGCTGAAGAGCAAATGTACATGTAAATTACCACTACGACACTTTTGCCACACCCACTGCGCACATTCAACATACAATGGATTTCTTCTGTGTTTTTTTTTTCTTCTTTTTCTTACTACAGTCAGTGAAACTTTGCAATAAAAAAACATGTCTAACTTCAAACAGTAACAGAATAGAGTCAAGCTTTCATATCATATACTGTATGATTAATCTACAATACCAGAATGTGACTGATGAGCAACACTCATCAAGGTTACATGGGACAATGAGCTTAGATGGACTTTCTACAATGTCCAACTTTTAAGTCATACTCAGTGACAGAGATCTTCACTTCAATTACTACTTGGAGTATACTCTGTAACACTATTTGACATTTGATACTTGACATTTGATCTTACTATTTGATATATGAAACTAGAAAAGCACTCTAAGAGCGAAGACCTCAGCCAAGCAGCTCCTTTCCACCGATGATCTTGCTCTTCCCAAAGAGATTTTTCTCCTCTCCACCACTGGGAGCTCTTTGTGCTCTTCCATAGAAATCAGTGATATCCACCCATAAGTCTGTAGGTATACATGCTGAAAAATTGCCCAATTTCCCAGTATAGAAGCCTTTGTTACGTCATAAACCCTCAGCTGCGTGGCGCGCCTCACCCTAGCAGAAACTAGAGCACGCACTTTAGTGCGCGTTTGAAAACCTCAAAAATGCACACCTTGAACTCTCAAGTTCATTGACCCTACCTGTCAAAATATCAAAAATCCTTCATAAATTCCCCAAAAATTCTCAGATCACTACCAAGATTTAATCATTTGTTACTTGTGTCATCCTCAACCTTTCCTGTAAGCTTCATCCAACTCTGTTATGTACTTTTTAAGTTATTTTGCACACGGACAAACAAACAAACAAACAAACGCTAACAAAAACATAACCTCCTCCATTGGCGGAGGTAATGGAAGCAAAACAAACTAAAATCACATCATATCAATTATTGATATCACACAAAATAGTAAGTGTCAATCGCCAATCACAAACCACCAATAAGAGAGGAAACCTCACTCACCAGTTGCTCACACTTGTTGACGTACAGAGTGACTGTCTTGGAGACATTCTTGGCGACAAGCACAGACAGACCAGCCCCCACGCTGGCAACACTCAGCTCACTGGAGGTTTTAGAGGGTCACAGAAACACAATTCAAGTTAATGTATTGAGCAGTCTCTCTAAAAAATGTAATAACAAAACAAAAAAAAAACTGCTGAAAACAACTTATCCAAAAGTGGCAAGTCAGTGGAGTACATATGGAGTCAAAAGAGGCTTGTTTGATCCTCACAGAATCTTTGTCAATGGCAAAATGGCAAACATACAGGGTAAGCAGACACATTATATGGGCTACACAAAACATGAAAATATGCCCTGGGGCTAGGGACACAGAGCAAAGAAAACAAAAGGGGGTAGGTTGGGTGGCAAAGGAAGGGAGACGAACAGGTGGGGGATTAAAGCAAAGGGGTGAGCAAACAAAAAGGGGAGGGCAGGGTCAGTGATAATCCCAAGGATTATATATGGGCAACCTGTGATGGATAAGGATGAATAGGGAGGTGTCATCAAACAAGATCAGGAATGACACAAAGGTGAAGGATAGGAAAGGGGTGAAAAAACTTGAACTTTTCACATTGAAATCCTTTGTGTGCTCTGAGTGCTGATTGGCACACACACACACACACACACACACACACACATACACACACACACACAAAAGCATTGTACACACTGTCCAAAGTCCCTGGCACAGAAAGGGTTAATTCCAGGCATGATTGTATGACAGGTGGTGGTACTGACCTCTGAACTGTCTTGGCAATGTTCTCTACCTCACTCTCCGAGGGAGGGTAGGCTGCTCCGCTGGGGAAGACCAGGTTGATGGGGTCAAAGAGGCGCGAGAGTGACCGCGAGAGGTACGCAGTCTCAAACAGGGTCAGGGACTCCTTCAGGGCCTTTTCGGGACTGGACAAAGAGAGGGCAAGAGAAAAGTTTTAATCAACTTTTTGACTGACAGTTACACATTCCGAAGAAAAAAAAAATGGCTCATAATACACTCAGAATTCAATTTTGGTATAGGTGAGAACAAAACAGACCTAAATTAGTGGACCTACATAAGTAAATCATGGTGTGAAAATAACTGCAGTTAACATTCATTACATAATTGCATTTCAAGGTTTGTCCGTAATGCACGTGGGCTTCTTTCCAAAATGGAAGACTAGTAGTGAACTTCCCATTTGGTAAAATTTTCCCCGAGACTACATCTCAACAACAACAAAAAAAAAAAAAAAAAATATTTATGATTGTTGTTCCTGCATATCTTGTCAGCCTTAAGTCATTTTCACTAAATACCACCGAGCCCAGAGATTTTATCATGAAGTATTTTACTGACAATGTGAGCTTAAAATTCCTTACCTGTAATCTTCCCCCAATTTGAAGCCAACATAGTCATCAACCACGGGAGACTGGGGCACACCATGCACATCCAATGATGCAGTTGCCATGGAAACCACATTATACTGCTCCAACCGCTTCCACAGGTCATTGTAGAGCCTCAAGAGTTTAGGGTATTCCCCTTCAAAAGCTTGCTTGATGAAGGTGGATGCTGAACATTACAGAAGGGGAACAGAGATACAAAAATCTGTATTTGTTGTGAACTTTATGGCTGTTGTCCTCATTATTTTTGTTGTAAGACAAGGGTCTTTCCCTACAACAGAAACATAAAAGGAATGAAACGATAAATGTATATATCTTTTAAGTCTTCTTCCTCTATTAATGGATTGTCCTAATGGACTGAGAAATGTGTGTATTGCAACTAATACGTGCTGTATTAATGCACAAATTCAATATGCCGTTTTAATGATTTGCCATTGAAAAACTTCAATAATGTTATAATTTTTGCCTCATGATGGAAAGGAGTATATATGCATTGTTATTAAAATGAATGATACCATAAAATTTCTTTGAAAATAGAAAAATCACCCAACTGTCTGTTGAATGCGGAATGCACACACAATGTTGATGGTGATATTTTTTTTTCCTTACCATTGGCAGTTTCTCCAAACTCTTCCTTCATCAATCTTGTGAGGGACATCCAAAAGGAGAGCATGATGTTGCCATGTCCATCCTGTGGTCAGTTTGGGGCAGAGAAGGGGAATGGACATGACATGACAGATCAGTCAGATGATTTGCTGCTCCTGACATGAGTCATACTTATTTGTTGAGACATTTCAAAGTGATATGCCCTCTTACCTTTCCCTTTCTACTAGTTTCACTTGAATAAGGCACCACAAAACTCTACATTTATCTGAGTATGAAAGAATCAATTTCCCACTCACACATTCCTCCATACTGGAGGAGTGGTATAGAAATACTCACCTTCATTTGCATGATTCATCATCACATTATTCTCCAGTTTGTTAAAAAAAACCTCCTGTCAACTTCTAAAAGAAATTGCAAACTGCAGGTGTTTAAATTGCATAAAGATCGTGCAATACGCCTTGTATTGATATTGCACAACAAGCAAATATACATCACACTCTGATCTTCAACAAACTGCAACCTGCGAAAACAAAAGCAACTAATAAAATGTAAAATATGAGGAACAATGTTTCATGTCAGTCTTGCACTGGACGGACAATGTCAATTACCTTTTGAAGTTCTTCCATGAAGCAGACATGTGTCACTGGATCCCTCTTCTTGGCCAGAACTTTCTGGAGATGATTGACCTTATATTATGACAGAATTATGACAGAGACTTTAATATGATGAAATGAAAACAATTGCAACTTTAGTATCAACAGACTTTCAGGCATCACACAGAGTTTTTAATAACTATGGAGCCAACTATTGCATGACATCATTGGAGAGTTATTACACTTTTTAGAATGTCAGGTAATGTCGCTACAATGTTGTTAACATTCACACATTGAACTCAAAAAGGTGGTTCCAAGAAGCTATCAGAGAAATATATTTGTGTTTTACATACACCTTGTTCACACATACACTCCTTTCACCACGATATACGGAGAAACAGTTGTGTTCTAACCCTTTCTGTGCTATGGACTTTGGACAGTGTGTACAATGATATGGGGTTTTCTATGCCAATTAACACTTATAACACAAAGGTTTAAAAAGGAAGCTGCTTGCTGAGTCATAAAGACTTGGAAGCCCTAGAGTTGGTCCCCCTTTCTCTCGCTGCTCCCACCAGAGACTCACCTGTCCACAAGCTGCATAGATCTGGTCCATAAGCTTCTCCAGGTTCGTCCACAGCGTCGCTCGAAAGGCAGCCGTGTTCCCGGGAGCAGGCATCGCTGCTTTTCCAGGAACTGTGTGAATATAATCCCAGGATGCACTTAGATTATGTAACATGATCTATGCCATTTAAAAGATTGTTATCATGGCCTTCTATACGTGATAAATGTACTAGCATCAGAGCACATCAAACTGGTAAAGGGTTTAGACATGAATAAATGGAAAGTAAGTCCTTGTTTCTGCTTTATTCATTTGAATGATTTCTTTGTTCACTACCTTGGCTTCTTATTTTAATTCTTTCATACACTAATTTAGTCATTCATTAGCACAAATACTTATTTATTCATTTATTCATTCCCTCATTTATTCATTTGATGATGATAGTTGATACACTCATTTATTAATCCATTTATTTATCTAGGGCCTATTATGAAAATCATATTGCTGCCATGTGACAGAATTGCAGAATTTTAACAGGATAAAAGTAAATTGAACAAAGCAATTCTCTGACATCACATTGAGAGTTGACTGAAGGGTCAGAGTGTGTATATTAAAAGAGATGTTGAATTTATTGGCATGAAAAGGAAGTTTAAGGAGGAACATCAAGCTACCATGCCAGCTGAACTTAAAATACAGAAGGTGATAAAGTGATGGGAGTTCCTGACACAAGATCTGCTTCATCTAACTGGAAATTGTATATGCACTTTCTGTCAATATCGAAGGCTTTCTATATCCAAACTCACCCCTGCTGGCGTAGGAAGCTGTCTGTGACAGGACCTGCACATCGAGGGCGTCCTTTATGTTTTGCCTCAGGACATTCTCATACTGAGTGACCACAGCCTGAACGGTGTCCTTCAGGCCACCTAGGTTGTGGAATACTTGAAGTGAGGTGGCCACTTGAGTTTGGTTCTGCAAATGAATAGACATGTCAAGATACACTACATGAATGATTCATGAAATCATGAACAATATTTCCAGTACCACAAAAGAACATTACCACATGTAAGTAGGCACAATCCAGACAGAGAAATAATCATCCTAAAGGAGTGGACTGGTGGAAAGGTATCACATTTCCAAAACTGACTATAAACTAGAATCAAATCGAATTCAATATGTATGCAAGTATGTGCTGTATACAATATTGGGAAATCTGAGGATACATATCGACAATGAATTACAGACAGTGAGATGACCTCCATCATACAAATTATACATCATACAAACTATCATGGTAGAGCACAATTCAGAAAGACCCAGATCCACAACTTTCAAGCACTCACCTGTGTCTCCATCCCCTGCTGCAGCATCTTCTGGGCCTGCTTCTCCACATCCTTGCGAGCCTTCCGGATGAAGATGGTGTCCTGCTCGATCACCTCAATCCCGGCCAGATCAACTCCATGGTAGAGGTAGTCTAGAATACCGCATCATACCAACATTACAAATAACGACATCTTGCAGGTTTACATAGGGGTTGATGTATCTTGTGACTCAACTATAAAAATCAAATGATAGGTGAGTGAAGTTGGGGAATCGTGTGAAGAGCTATGACAGGGAAGCCCTTTGGAGTAAGTAGGAGTGGAGGGTAAGGCTCGAGAAGGATGACCAAGTGGTGGTAATCTGGTAAGGAAAACTGTGCTGAAGATGTTGATGAATTCTCTAGTGTGTCCATCCATGTGTGAATGCCCTGCCTGACACAGTGGGAGGAAATTGCTGACAGCAACAAAACTCTGAGCTCATTTTATACCATGAGTCATATGATGGTAGCATTCTCTCATCACAACAGACATGCTACCTGATGTACCATATAATCTTGCTCCATCCGATGTATCATGACAACAATCTGATGTAGACAACACTGGCAAATGATAGCAAAGTGGTTTAGTGGACATGGCTCATGACTCTTACAAGGAAAAAAAAGCTCCAGAGTTAAATTCCAGCTTGGTATGTGCATCCTAGGGCTGGATACTTAACCCATAACATTCTTATCAATCCATGTGTAAAAATGGGTTAAAGGCATGCTGCCGTTACAATAATTTTATTAATAGCCCTGACTATGAACATTCATCATAATTATGACTGCTATGATCATCATCATCAATCATCATTATCGATCAGCACAACATGAATTAACATTATCATCATCACTATCACATGAACAAGAAGATACCCCCCCCCCCCCCTCCATCTCCCATGACTCACCTAGCTCATTAAGACTCTGGGCAGCCTTGGTGATCTCCCTGGCTCCCCCCTGGAGCTGACCGTGGAGCCTCTTGCTGAGGTAAAGGATGCGGATGATGCGTCTCAACAGATCACAGGCCTCCTGGGTGGGGCACATGACCAGATCAGTGAAAGCAGCAGGAAAAGAAGAGATCACAACATTAATATGCTAGTGCTGCGGCACTTGCACAAAGACTGAAAAGCTATCAAAACAACTTCACTGTTTTTAGAGTAGCTACAAAAGAGACATGAGGAATATTTCACAAAATTTCCTATTCTAAGTTCTTCTTCCTCCTCACTATATCTGCATGATATTGAAAGTGTGTGACAGTTTGCTTTAGTGGGTGGTCCTCATCTATATCATAACCATAGTATCAACAAGTACTGCCAGAGAGCAGTCTATTTTTTTTTTTTGTTGGTCTGAAATTCAGTAGAAAAAAAAAATCATCAACTGCTGAAGGACTGACAAACACAACATGATTTATTCTTTATGAAATTTTGAGTAGAAAATTGATACCAGCACAGATTCATTCATGCATCACAATACAATTGTAAGTAAGTATGGTATACAAACAGCGACAAATACTGAGAGAAGGAAAAAAATTATGAAAAAGATTGATAGTAACATACCTGAAGTCTTCTGAGCTGTGCAGTTCTTGCAACAATTTTGTTGTAAGGGTCCACAATCTTTGTCCGGATTCTGTCAAAACATCAATTATCATCACCCTTTGTCAATGACTTTGTGTCGGCACTGTCATTCTACATGTAGTTTAACAAGAAATTGCATAATTTGCTATTTATGCCTGTCACAGCGTGCAAAACATATTGTGCTGAATAATTCTATGAATATTCCAATGCAACATGTAAGTATAGGTTCGGTCAGCTGCTGTCAAACACGCTAACATCCATCACAAACCACAATTGATACAACGGTGGCATTTATTCATGACTCACTCTTGTGATGAAATATTTGAGCAAAACAGAATTTACAGTATCTTGAATCAAGTTCAATTTGACGTCTTATCATCTGAAAATGTTATTACACAGTAAATGTCCATATTTACAAGTCATCACCTATACTCTATGAAATCAAATGCAGTTCACTGTCATAAATGATCCTTTCTTTGCCACTATGTTACAAAGCTGCTGATACTCTGTGGAATATTGATTGAATATCCCACAAAAATGAAGCAAAAAACAAAATATCATGGGATGTATCATAATGCCTCTATCTCTGGATCACTGACACATGCAATGCTATTTATCCAATATTTTCAGTACCTTTCGACAGCTGCTTGTAGTGACTGTATGCGTGTCTGCATCATCTGAAGGACGCCATCTAGAGTCTCGATACCAGTCGCCTGTGAGAGTAAGTCCTCGTGGTGAGCAGCCACCTGCCATGAAGTTGTAAAGATGCAAGAATACTTCATCTAGACTTGTGACATACAGTGTATTGCTGTCACAATTATTTACTACAAACATGCATACCATAATCCCCATTTCCTTCCCATTTACTGTACCTTGTACAAACAAGCAAATTATGGCATGACCCTTTGACCATATATACTTACAGGTAGAACTCATTTTTAATGCATTAAAGATGTTATGTGTATTTATGTGTAAGGTAGAGCAGGGAACACTTTTCCTGGTATTGCATCGCACTTTGGTATGCATTTTTCATGCCACTGCTACACAAACTATCTTTTCTATGCAGTTTTCTTCCACAGAAGTGTGTACAGGATACCATTTGAAATATTAATCATCAGGTGAAATTGCTTATCAAATTTAAGTTGGAAAATTATTCCCTGGTGAGGCAGATTTGATTTCTGCAAGGCTACCTTAAAAAAAAAGAAACAACAAACACTGACTATCTACTGTATGAGCTGTTATTTTGCGAGGGTTTAATTTTTGCGAATTTCGCAAATCACAGTTGGACCGCGAATTTAACAACACGCGAAAATGTCACCATGCATTAAGGTAAAAGTGCGCTTGCTGTGTCAATTCATGAAAACAACATCTTGCGAAAATGTCCATGACCTCCTCATTAACGAAAATATCTGCACACGTAAATAACAGCGTATACAGTAATATATAGCGTACACATCTATATTTTTCCTGAAACTCATCTAACCATATGATCAGCACGAGGATTACAAAAAAAAAAAAAAAAGTGAAAGAATATTATGCAATAATATGGTTTTCTTCTTGTCTTACATTGTGCATCTTTGACAGTGCACTAACTTCATGAGTAGCCACAACACTGGGTTCAAGCATTATTCCAATAGTTTGGGGTTTAACCCACTCATAGCCAAAAGCAAGGCTTCCATGAGCAATAGCCAGAATATAGATGAAATTTTGCAGGTTAACTGATATTAAGCTCACCTGTGCGTGAAGCTCCTTGTCCAGCAAGCTGATGCCCTCCACGAGTTTGGCCAGTTGGTCTGAGATGGCCATTGTCTGCATTACCCGGTTTGTGTGGTCACGCACATCAAAGTCCCCCGAAACAAATTCATTAAATGTTTCTGTTGGAAGGGGGGGGGGGAGGAAACAAGGGCTTTAATAGTCAAGTTTGGAGCTAATCATTCAAAAAAATACATAAATACAGGCCTCGAATTAACCGACGGCCACCGACGGCCATGGCAGTCGGTGCCCCTCTCGTTGGCCGCAATGCCTTTTGTTTTTTGATCAAAGTTACGGCCAAAAAAAATGTGCCCTTTTTCTTGGGGCCGTGGTGCCCTTTTAGATTGAAAGTTATTATTTATGACGTATGATATGCCCTTTCTCAAAGTCTCTTTAATAAGCTTGAACAACTTTCCTGATCTCAAATATCATACCTTCAGTTCACTCGCGTCCCGATATATCTGATTCAAACTCAAAGTATCTTTCCGAGATACGAGACGACGTGTATGTACATGTACGCCCGACCGGCTTTTACCGTCCCGACTGCCTCCGCAGCGCAGCGGCCGCAAGAATGTACTAGCTAGCTGGGCAGCGCATATTCAGATAGAGTAGTAAAGAGTGAACTCCAAGTTCACCAAGAAAAAAGAAAAATCCCACGATGCCAAGGTGTGCCAGACTTGGGGAATGGGGAGGGGTGGAGAGAGAGAGAGAGACCAATCAACAGAAGAAACCGCGCGTACTGGCGCATTCTTGGAGGTCATGAACTGTCTGTCACAGACTATCAGCAATCTACACGCGCACACAAATTCCTTTGCCTTGTGGTTTTGCCAGCCAGCTGTCGGAATGTGCTGTGAAGTTTCATGGCAGCCTGGCCTGGCTGGCCTGAAAGGGTGTCGAGGTTCAATCAATACCTACTGTTGTTTTTATTCCCGTTTTAAAAAATGTCCTTTCACCTGATAGAAACGCGGAGATCGGGAATGTGTTACAGCTGTAGGGAAGAGGCTTTTGTTGTGTGTTGCACTTTGTGTGTGTGTGTGTGTGTGTGTGTGTGTGTGTGTTTGTTTGTTTTTCTCGGTTTGTTTTTCTTCTTTCTTTTTTCATAAACACCAAACATGCCCTTTCCAATGTGGCCTTGGTGCCCCTCTGACTGACTTAAGTGCCCTGGCCTCTTGGAAAAAGTGCCCTTTTCGAAATGGCCTTGCCCCTCCAAAATCCTATTTCGAGGCCTGTAAATAAATGTTGCATGATGAGACATAGAATAAATGATGGATTAAACTTTCTTTTAATAGGGGCCTCGATATCTATATTCCTTATGGCCACAATGCAGTATTTGTATCTTAAAATTCTGCACACATATCAAGAGGAAGTGCTAGTTTGGTAGTATCTCAAGGCATCAAAAACATTTTAAAAGCATTCCTTACAACCGTACAACTAGTGCACTTCTTGTTCTATTTACACAGATAGAAAACAGGCACAGACAAAACCACGCTGTCTACACACTCTCACTAGATTTCTACTACTTACACTAGAATAGTTGTAACAGGTTAGTAATTATGCACTCTAGACTAACATAATTTACAGAATCTAGGTCTACCTTGTGTATGGTACCGGTACTGTGCCATAGTCTATATGTCACAGACATCATGTATTAATTCCTTGGCTTCAGTTCAGCATAAAGACTACGGAGTATAGCCAAGGTCTACTAGTACTAAACAGGATATAGAATCTAGATCTAGAACTTCTTGTCTATTCCCTAATGAATATTTGAATATTATTAGATTTTCATTCCCACTTGACAAGTTTCATCTAGGTTCCACTTCTAATTTAATTTATCAATAAATTTATTAGATTAACTGTTTAGTGTTACTACTAGTACTAGTGTTAGACTAAAAATTAAAACAGTGTGCTAAAAACTACCCTGACAGGTCTGTATATAGACATTATCTACTTCATTGGATTATTCTAAAGTTCATTTCAATGTTTACGGTTCTTTGTAGATAAATTTGATATGAAATGTATAGGGTGATATATGTATAATTTTACCGACATTAAAACCCAACATGATTCTGTCAGATTACAGGATGACCTGGATAAACTCTCTGCCTGGGAAAGTAAATGGCAAATGCAACTTAATCCTCAGAAATCTTATGTACTTAGAATTCCTACGTCTAGATCCCCTGTCATAACCACATACACTCTCGGAGGTACGTTGACCGAAAGATCGGTCTGTATCTGTCCGTCGGGGAATGTTCCGCGGAGACTGCGTCTGGCTTCACGGATCCCCTCCGTACACAGACCGAAGTCAATGATTGCGGCTCCTGTGTGGAGCAGTCGCGCACAGATCAAACGTTACGATAAACCAAATTTCAGACAGCTTTTTTACATTCAAACAAGTTTGACATGACATGACACATTATGCAGCAATATTTGGGATAAATTTCTCAATTGTGCAATCGAAATACTCACATAAACTCGGTTATAATGCAGACATTTTATCGATATCGCAACATCGCCGTTCGAAAGCTGTAAGTCGCCATTTTGAATCTGTAAGCCAATCACATGCGAGGTACGTGTTTTAGTAAAACAAACACGTAGAAACTACCTCGCATGTGACTGGCTAATAGATTCATAGTGTAAGTTTCTGCAGTTTGAACGTGACGACGCGACAGGCTGTGTTTTACGTTGAAAATGCTACTAAAATTTTGGATTATTCATTAATCTGGTGAGTTTAATGTATTCTTAAAAAGCTAATGTCACTATACAAGCTTAAATTTGCCGACCTAGGGCCGTGAATTAGACGCAATCGAGAAGGGTGAGGTACCTCACCCAATTTTCCATAGAGACAGTGGTTAAGAACATCCACACAGCAATGGGTACTGCAACCTTCCGTCTGTCTACGGAGGACAGCGTTAATGGCAAAATATAAAAAGAGTCCTCCGGACAGACGGATCTTTCTGTCTAGGAGGTACGGTACTAAAGGAAACCACCTCCCACTCGTATCTAGGTGTTGAGATTTCCCATGATCTAAAATTGGACACCCATATCTCTAAAATTACCTCATCTGCAAATTGAGTAAACGGATTTATCCACCGTAATCTAATGTCCTGTATTAAACAAACCAAATCTACTGCCTACACAACACTATATCTAGTTCGCCCAACGTGCTAGTGACCGGGACCCATATACCAAAGGGCAAAGAAAACATTCATGAGATTGGCAAGGTCCAAAGAAGGGCTGCTAGAATGGTATGCAATGACAACCAGCAAACCACCAGCGCTACAGAACTTGTATGCAGGGTTAGGCTGGGACTTGCTTTCAATTCGAAGGAAAGCTTCGAGGGTCAGTGTGTTGCACAAGGCCGGGGGGGGGGGGGGGGGGGGGGGGGGGGGGGGGGCACTTGGCCTGCCGGTGTCGGACTACTAGTACTAGTAGTACTACACTATACTTAATTTACTACACTACCTATATGTCCAGCTAACACGAGCCACCAGGCGTACTTCAGGAAACTCTTTCATCCAATAAAATTTACTCCACCCACACCAACTGTTTCAAACACTCCTTAGTAAATGTATATTCCACATACCATCAAGGACTGGAACTCATTACCACTGGACATTCACTGATTCAGACTACAGAGTAAAGTTTAAACTTAAGTTTTACAGTCAATAACGACACTGAAGTTTTAAAATTCAAGCAACCATTTTTTTTCCGCAACCAAGACTCAAGCAACAAGGCCTAGGGGGTGTTTCATCAACGTTTCTTGTCAGGGCTGACAACTTGAATCACCATACTAGACTAGACTCTAGTAATAGTCAGTGACCAGAGCATCTCAGCCAATCAAAACCAAGGATTTTGCTGAAATTGTCAGCACTGACAAACGTTGATGAAACACCCCCAGGACTAACATTAGTAACAAAGCAATATCGTGCACTCCCCTTCCGGACCCTCCTCATTTGGTTCCAGATGGGTATGGGACATTAATTGAGCAGAAGAGTATGATTACTAAGAAGAAGAAGAAGAAGAAGAAGAAGAAGAAGAAGAAGGGTCAGTCACTGTGTTTACTGTAAATGGCAAAATGTAATAAAAATTTAACGTTTTGATTCTGAGCTGAACGACAGCGGTAGTCGAGACATGAACGTTTACGTGTGGGACTACAGGACTGATTAAATTGCTGAAAACTCGACTCTAACTGAGATATCACGTTGGTAAATGAAAAACGCATGCCAATGTCAGTCTAAACCTACCATCCTTCGTGAGCTGCTTTAGCAAAATTTCCTCCATGTTGAAGATGACACTCTTGCTGATCTAGAATTGCTGAAACAGGGTTAGAAATCATAACCACTGATCGCAGACCGTGCCGTGCCACGTAAGGCGTATAATTTTACGTGTGCGGAAAAGCGCGTGCAAAGAGTTGAGAATGCATGCACGCACCGAATGCAAAAATGCGCAGAAATCGTCGAGGCCCCAAATAGCAGGGGCCGTATTCTGAGAGCTACTAGTATATTTGATTAGCACTTAATTACCGAATTGGTATTCTGAGAGCATGATTAAGTAGGGGGTATATTAACCAGCTACCATAGCAATGAATTAACAAGCGTTTTGGCGGACCTACGCGTTTGCGCGTATCAATGCGCGTGCACCTCTAGCTCTGAGCCAGAGGCTGAGGACGAGAGAACTTACGAATCTGTATTCTGAGGGTGTATAAAAAGTAGAGTGTCATACTCCGACATCACGCATTACATCATGTTTTCTCTGCCACAATAATGCTTACCGTCTTCGGTGACCGAGGAGCGGTTGAATCTTGTTATCATGGTATCCATAGAATTCAGAGAAAAAAAGAAATACAGCCGATCTTCGAGGAATTTTGTCATTTTATGTGAGCAAAGAGGAGGCGTGCGTAGGTGAGGGGTTGTAATCAAATACCGGAGTGTGCGCACGGAGCTCTTGGGGTGGTATTCTGAAAATCTTCCTAAGTTTCTTCCTAAGTTTCTTCCTAAGTCAGAAACTTAGGAAGTGCCTTATAGGAAAGACAAAATTGGTATTCTGAAATTTCTTCCTAGGCACTTCTTCAATTAGGCCATCCTTATTCCCGCCCACGTCCTTTCCTAAGCCAATACGAAATGCCGTATCATTTAAGGAACTAACCAATGACAATCGCATATTACTATGACGTAGGGTCAAATACAAGTATGGTTGGGTGTCCATAATACCGGACACCTAACGTTTTTCTATCAATAGAAACGTGAAAAATCTCACAATTGGCCTGAAATTTTACTCACGTGTGGAGAAAATACTCCGTATTCACAAGCGCGCACTGAAAATGCGATCTGAGGTACGCGCTCTTAGATGGCGGCTTCGAACGCGTGGGGTGTCATTTTTTCCGCACTCAGTTGCCCTGCTCATTTCCACCGACCACCCTGAGAATACGTATAAAGGGCACTTAAATGCGTTTTTTCGACAGGCCGCTGTTTTTTTCTAGCCGTCATTTTTTTCCCAATAATATTTGAATATATTTTGAATCCTTCGATATTACTTTTGAAGGACCGTTTGATGAATTTGAATTGATTTTCATAAGGAAACTTTTCATCGTAATTGAAATAAATTAGATGAGTCGGTTTGTTTTTTCACATTCATTTCTCGTTTCTGCATCAACTCGTACGGTCGTAGCGGGCGACAAAATGTTTATGTCATGTGTATGTGTAACGTGTGTGCTCGATCGTACAAGCGGCGGTGACAATTTTGCGGTCAAAATCGTCAAATTTATTACGGAAGGATACTCTACATCTAACAACGAGTCAGCAAAGGTAGGCCTAGTTATAATATATGTAACGTTAGTTACACGATAAACCTTATTCGATTTTGCTAAATTTCGGTAATTTAGAGGGAATACTTAGTTGTTTTCGCCACATTTTACTCGGTAGCGTAGCCAAGTGAATAATCGAACACCGTTGCGCGTAGTCCCATGCGTACATTTTCTTTCTGTACGCGCAATGCCATTATAATGCGCGGCCGGTCGTTATGGACCCGGTCGGTAGGTTGGACACCTACCATACTGAGTACACGATCGAATGCGCGGCATGTCCCCTTTCTCGTGTTCACGCTCATTTTGCGCATCAAAGTACTAGTACATGTGCGCGCAATGACTGACAAGCGCGCCTATCACGATGCTTGCAGTTTGCTATTCTTAAAGGACAAGTTCACCTTCATAAACATAAGGATTGAGTTCGAATGCAACAATATTAGTAGAACACATCAGTGAAAGTTTGAGGAAAATTGGACAATCGATGCAATAGTTATGAATTTTTAAAATTTTTGTGTTGGAACCGCTGGATGAGGAGACTACTACAGCTTGTGAGTCATATGCGTACAAGAGTATAAAGAAAATGTAAAGAAAATTCAACATGTTTTCACTTTTTTCGCATAATAAAAGAGCACTTGACTTGCCTCTTTCTAAAGGCAGGGGGAATAATATTACCCATAACATTTGTCGGTAACGAGTAGGGGGAATGTGTACTTTTTTCAAAAGATGAAATTTTGTGAAATTCTCTTTATATTTTCCTTATATTGTTGTACGCATGTGACATCTAAGTTATTCACACACTGCCCTAGTCTTCTCATCCAGCGGTTACTGCACAAAAACTTCAAAAATTCATAACTTTTGAACGGATTGTCCAATTTTCCTCAAACTTTCAATGATGTGTTCTACTAATATTGCTACATTCTCTCAATCCTTATGTTTATGAAGGTGAACTTGTCCTTTAACAACGTATTTAGGACAGGGGTGGAGCTTACCTAAATATTTTTCTAAAATTCTTTCCTAATAAGTGCATTCTAGAATACCAACTTCTTCCTAAGTCAGAAATTTGCATATTCTCGCCCCCTTCCTAAGCAAAGTTTCTTCCTAAGTCTACTTAGGAAGAAACTTAGGAAGATTTTCAGAATACCGCTTAGGAAAAAATCCTGACTTAGGAAGAAATTTCTTCCTAGGAAGGATTTCAGAATATCACCCTAGAATACCAACTCAGAAGCGGATCTAGAGGGGGTTGCAACCCCCCCCCCCCCCAAAAAAAAAAAAAAAAAAAATCCGGGGACCATTTTTTTTTAATCTTATCTTTTTTTTTTAACTTGTAATTTCATTTTTTTCTATATATGTATTTATTTTATTTTTATTATTATTATTATTATTATTATTATCATTATTATTATTTTCAGATGCAAGAAAACGCCATTTTCACACACAGATATTCAGAATACCACCCCCTGACTTAAGAAGAAATTTCTTCCTAGGAAAGATTTCAGAATACTACCCTTAATTACGACCTCAGAATACCACCCCTGGGTTTATGGCACTGGCTGGGGCGCCAGTAGTCTAGCTTCTGCACTCTTTTTACTCGTAGGGGTGATTCAGTGTATGCGACAAGCCGTATGAGGGCGTGACACCCGAGGATTGCGATACGCCGAGAACTGCGATACCCGAGCCTTTTTCGTCCGGGGCGCGTGTTTTTTTTAGACGGCACAGATTGGGGAAACTAAAAATCTATCGGGGACCCTATCCCTAAACCTAACCCTAACCATCAAACCCTAACCCTAACCCTAACCCTCACCCTAACCCTAACCCTAACCATAACCCTAACCCTAACCATAACCATAACCAAAAACCCTAACCCAATGTTTTTCCCATAGGTTTAACACGCGCCATGCCCCAATGGGTGATTTCAAGTTCGGTGCTAGTGCTAGTGCTAGTGCTGAGATAGCACTAGCACCGGCGATAAAACCGAACTTGAAAATGTCGGTGTTGGGAGTTGACCTCAAAATTATGACGTATTTCCGGTTGCTGGTGCTGGGCTCGGTGTTGAATGTCGTCTGCTGAACCGAGCTCCGCCGTTTGTGTTAGCGATTTACGTGCTTTTTCTCCATTGACTAACACTAGCCCCTAGGGATTATCATTTTCGTCATTTCAAGTTCGGTGCTGGTGTTAGCGTTGCCGTGCGAGACTCATATTTACGTCCATAAGTAGTTGCACGTTTTACGTGCAAAGTCTACGGTAATGCAGTGGTCGCCCACGTAACGTAAACGAACACCATCGACATGGCTTTATAAATCTGAGCCTATGAGCAAAATTAGGATAACTGTGCTTTAAAGAAGGGATGAAATTTGTGGCATTTTAATTATTCTTCCTCGTTATGTGTCTAAAACTAAACAGTCATGGCTACATCTTTTTATATTTGACTTTAACTATGCGCTACCACTTTTTTCGTCGCGCAATTCCCGCGGAGCTCGCGGTGCTGTGATTCCAACACCTAGTGCTGGTGATCGATAATTTTGATCGGTATCGCCTCGTTAATCTGACCGTCGGTGTTGGAGCTCGATTTAACGCTGTTATTCGGGGGCTAGCACTAGCACTAGCACTAGCACCGAACTTGAAATCACCCAATCTGTGCCGTCTTAAAAAAAAACGCGTCCGGGGCGCGCAGTCTCTCGATTACTGTAACCGCGCAATCAGAAAATTTGCGACCTCTCTTGGTTTATCGCAGCCCAGACTAGGGCGCCAGTAGCTGGGGCCAGTCTGTGACAGTAAGGCCTGGAGGTCCGTTTCATGAAAGTTTTATGAGAGACTTTTCACTTATATATCTGACTGAAATGAGATACTTCATGAAATTGATTTTACTTCTCTTTGAAAGTGTCACCCAGGTACTATGAGCGACTTTGACCTTTCTGAGATGTTTATAAAGACTTTTATGTGATGATCGCATCATTAAACGGACCCCTGGTAAAAGTTAAATCCGTCGTAAGTCCCCCCCCCCCCCCCAACTTTTCGGACCGAACTCATATCCTAGAATTTCAGGTTGCCGTAAAATTGGCATTAGGCCTAATCAGTCATTTTTACATCAAAATTATAAACAGGTATAGATAAAGGATGTGGAGCCCTACCGAACTTATTCAGTAGGCCTATCAACAGTTGCTAATTGAAGAGTTTCGATAGAGTTCGAAGAATGAAGACACTCGAACAGAATTAATTCCGAAGAGATTTGTAAAAACAATTTATTTGCTTCCGAATCTCCCATAGAGGAAAGTAGTTGAAGTGCAGTGGATAAACTACCGCAAGAAAATCAATACATAACAGGAAGCATGGGCCTGGTCAAAAAACAAACACACAAACAAACGAACAAACAAAAACAAGGGATCGCTCAAAAAAAGAAAAAAATGATAATGATAACATGTATAAGCAGCCATATATCCTTACATAAATGCATCATGAGTGCCAAGCTTTAACATGAAAGCAGGAAACTGCAATATAAACAAGGTAGATGTCTATTTTGTTTCCAACAAATTTCATTTGCGCGACGGGACGGAACAAAAAAAAAGGAAAAAATGTTTTTGTGCAGACGATTCAAAGGAGATTTCAGTAGGACCCAAATCAAAGTTCATGTGATGTTTGTTGTCACTGTTTCCTACATCACTTACACAACATATCTAGATCGATATATATATTTTTTTAATACAATTTCCTCAAAAGCTGTTGAATTCCGTCTTGTCGCGCGACGGGGCGGAACGATATGAACTTTATAGGCCCACAACAAAATGAGAAATTCTAAACAAAACTACTTTTATCAAAATGTGTTTAAACCTCAGTGGCAAACACAGTTTAATAACATTTTTAGTGTATAGAGTTATCATACCAAGATTTAAAGGCCTACTATAGATCACTAAGAAATTATGAAAATTTCCGCCAATTATATAGACCTTTTTCATTGATAGGCCAATAATACGCTAAGAATTTTCATTATACAAGGATCCTTTCACTTTTGGTATCGTAAGCCTTGATTATTTTTTCTTTTTCAGGAACATTATTATTATTATTATTATTATTGGGGGGGGGTGGGTCTATAGGGCAATTACTCCTTGGGCAATTACTCCAGACCCTGCGATCCCCTGACCCTATAACCCTAATCTTAACCCTAACCCAAACTCATACCCTAACCCTATCTTTAACCTTATCACTAACCAGTATTAAGCCGGGGGTATTGTCCTCAGATGGTAATTTCCCTGGTAACGTTTTTTATGAGTGAAAATCCACCTTACACTTACTGCTTCGTGTCAACATTGTTACACGGAATTCAGTTTTCTGTGATAATCTTGACAAATGTAGATTTTTTTTTCGATTTCCAGCCAAAATTTGAGCATCACACATGGGCTCAACAATCACAGTTTTTCAAGACCATTTTTTTTTGTAGTGTTTCAGCGCTAAAACGTTACATCTTTATGGAGTTAAATTTATATCACTCACATTTTTTCTGATAAATTGTGCTTTTAAATTTGCATATCAGAATTGTATGAAAAATAAAATATTACCCTTTTTTAGATCAAGTGAAAGATTTCACATTTATTATATAAGGATCTATATATACCCTTAAGTCCACTTGCAAAATTAATACTTTTTTCACAAGTGTGCAAAATCATCCTTACATGTTTTTTATTCTGTTGCAAGTTGGGGAATGCCATATTTCCAGCCCATTATGTATCAAAATTCCGTCCCGTCGCACCTACCATTTGGTGCAGAGACATTTCGCTCAGTCGCAACTGTCAAAGTCAAGGATATTATAGAGTCACACTAATACGGATTATTGATACAATATGGAATATAAGTGACCAAACTCGAGTCTTTTATACAGAAAAAAATAATAGATTTCGTGTCAAACTATACTGAAAACGTGTTTTTCCCTTAAAAATTGAACAATGATTTTTCCCTTGAAAATTGAACAATGACTAAGATTTAACAATGATAAGTAAAGTGAATGCCAGATATGAATAGCTTCTTGGAAGGGTAATCCATGATAAAACTTGATATTTCCCCTATTTTGTAGTTTTTTGTGCAAAACAAAAAATAAATTCCGTCTCGTCGCCCAAAGAGGGCGCTTTTTATTGCTTGAAGCAGAGCCTTTCGATTAAAAACAAACAAACAGACAAAATTCATGCAGTAAAACATGGCACCGAACAGGCGGAATTGCTGTTTATATTTCACAATGAGTTAAAATTACACACTGAAAACTTTGAGATATGTAAACATAGTCGTATAAAAGCTAAAAAGATGTAAAAATACTTATAAATGTAGAACGTGCGTCTGGATCCTAAATTTAACATCCTTTTGATCTTTAACAACAGGAAACAACAATCATTCTAATTATTGCATGGACCAAAACATGAAAAACAAAAATCACTTGATCTCGATTCTGCATTACAGGGAGTAATGACTGTGTAACAACAAGGTAACATGGAGAAATATGAGAACGGTAAAGGGAGAAAAAAAAAATGAATTGAGAATGGAAGTATGAGATATATCGAGAGAGAAGAGGGAGAGAATAGAAATGATCGAGAGAGATAATATAAGGAGTGATGAATGAATGCGCAGGAAGACAGAGAGAAAGGGAAGAGGGGGATGAGAAATTTAAAAAAATGGAAATAACCTTAAATCCACAAATCAAAGCAAAATGAAATCTCGATTTTTAGTTTCCACACAAAAATACATTATTCCTATCGCCATTCTGTCGCGGCATCAAGAAGCAATGCTTGAGGTAAAAAGAGCAAATTATACATCAATGTACATAATGTGATATGTGTTATTGTAGTAGGTCCTACTAATACAGTATATCAATGTAAAAATTCATAACACACCCTGAAATTAAGATCAAAGTCCTTATGCGTACGCATACAATTTTTATATAATTAGGTGTGAAAGCGTTCACATTATTGTATAATGTTGACATCATAAGACTCGAAGGAGTTGCTTCGAAGTATAAAGAGGTCGAGGCATTAAATGTCTCTTAAAAATTGAGTTGAAGTCACTTTAAAGTTTTTAGATATAACCAGTCTCTACTGGATGAGAAGACTGATACTACTGCTTGTAATGTCACATATGTACAAGGACATTAAAGAAAATATAAAGAAAATTCAACATATTTTCATTTTTGCTAGTAAAACTTTGTGAAATTCTTGTTATATTTTGCTTATATCGTTATACGCATGTGACATCACATAGTGTAGTATAGACTTTTCATCCAGCAGTTATACTGCGCAGATACTTTAAAGATTCATAAGTTTTGAACTGATTCTCAAATTTTCCCCAAAGTTTCACTGATGTATTATACTAATAATACTTGCTGCATTCACTCAATCCACATAAGATGAAAGTTCCAAAGGCAGGAACTCACCTAGCTGTTGCTCATCTTGAGGGCCGGCAAGCTTCGTGGTTGTCATAAAGGGCAACTTTTTGTAAACAAAGCACGCACTGAAAGTCTGAATACATTACAGAACCGATCTTTTATTCAAAGAGCTATCAGTTTTCTATCGATACACATGCTCTTGTGAATTCCACAGGTCACACTTTGATGTTCGACGTTTGAAGCTGCCATCTTTCTTAACCAATCTGAAGCTTCATTTTGAACTCTAATATAATATCGGACATACTTGCTTGTTTATTAATTAAATTAAATTCAATTTCCCCTAATGATAATACATAGGCCTACTACAGTGTATATAGTAAAGCAAAAGTCAATCCCGTCCAGAAATGTCTGAAAAAGTGTACAACAAAACTGTATGTTGTGAAAGTGTTTGAAATTGTACCCAGCAGGAAATCAGATTTTATCTCTTTCAATTCAGTATAGTTCAACAGTTTATTCATTTCCATTAAAAAAAAAAAAAAAAAAAAACACTACATGATACAATGCGGTACATGTCTCGATCATTACGACTTTTGAACAGTTGGGAAGGACAGATCACTGAACACGATATATATAAGCACGAATGATATTATAACAGCGAAGTTTCCACCTCCCGGATTATAACGAGAAAAAAAGAAGAAGGAACAATGCACATTTTGCCATTGTAATGAAAAAGAAGTAATCATAACGATGGAAAAAGAGTGTTCCACTTTCCGCACAATTCCAACATATTATATTTAATGTTTTATAGGCATATGCCTACAGTTAAAAACTGATGTGGTATGAATATTCAAATACTCGTAGAGTTCTTCAAATTAATGCCCGGACCTGCCCAGTAGAGAAATGTTGATTCAGTTTTATCTACATGTATGTTATGATATGTATCACCTTTTATTAGGGACGGCGAAAAGTACAATTACGTTTAAAAAGAGAGTGGCTGGTCATTATGCAATGAGACATATTTTCTTCCTAAAGCAGACCAGACAGGTCGCTGGGATCGGAAGACTTCTCGAATGGACCTTGGGTACGTCAATGCGCGCCCAAGTTCACGAGAATGACGAGAACGCATACACACAGTGTACACACACAAACAAACAGGTGTTTTGCACGCCCTAGTACTGCTACAGTTTAGTACGCGAGTCATATGATGATGCCGTGTTATATAACACAGGTGGATTCTCTCTGTGTACGATAGGTCGTCTCGCGGTGAAGTATCTTCGGCGGGAGTCGAAATTCTTTACAGGTATGTTCAGTCATTTTTGTTCCCTCACGTTTGTTGTGCCTATCAGATACTAACGGGCTGTGTCTTGGTTTGAGTGAATCTGCATTGCTTTTTTTCGATCGTTCGATCTGTCAAGCGAGAGAGAGAGCATCATCCACTGCCACCACATCCCTCCTTCCGTTCCCACAACGATACCGCAGCCGTTAACCCCCGGTGGGCCTCTCCCTGCTCGCCGAGGAGCTACCCCGCGTCACTACTGGCAGCTGCAGCTCTGTGGTGTTCCGTACGATACAAGTACTCCGCAGCAGAGAGTGCACTACAACGTGATAAAATGCTTGCCAAGCTTGGCTTAGCATTGACCGACAAGTATGTCTAATTCCGCGAAAAACTTCTCATTTATAATAATGACATTTGCTGGGTTAGTTTTTCGCTTCTTAACTGACCCAGCAAATGTCATTATTATAAATGAGAAGTTTTTCGCGGAATTAGTGTCAGTCAAGGCTGCAGAGTTCAAAATACAACATTACAAGCCATGTGTGCGTTTTAAGAAATCCATATTTAACGTAAATGCACACATTTAACGTTAGATTTGACATGTTGATAATATTCCAGTAGCTTTCTAGTTGGACTGAGGTCAGGAATTGATCTATTCTAGATCTAGATGATTAGATCTCTGACTGTATTCAGTTGTCAATAATTTGTTGAAGATTAAGCTTTTGATGAGCGACTATTGCTAGACTAAACATCTAGCGTCAATACAATGATGTGCAATTATGGTGGCTGTTGTGTGCTGGATTTATCATAATCCATATTGAATGGTGCTAGTTTGAGACAAGCCCTCACATCAAAAATTGGATGACAATTGAAGGAAATTATTGCCATTATATTCAATTTTCAAGTAGAAGGTTCACAGGCAAGCTCTGTAAAATTTCATCTGAACAGGTCATGTCATACATTTTAGGCTGGGTAACATCTTGAATGAAGAAACGGGCTGAAGCTGGAGCTGTCCTAACTATACATAGCCCTGTCGCTGTACACATACAAGTCTTCGCACGGCGTCTGGTTTGGCTAGTACTAGAAGGGCTGTCCGACTGTAAATAACCAATATTATGATTAATATCATACAGTGTATGTGACCCACTACAACAAAAGGATACTGCCCTCACTGTAAACAGCTTGTTACTTGTGGAAATTTTGTGTACATGTTTGGCAGAGCACAACATACAATATACATGTATAAATTACAAGTACAGGATGCATTATCTTTGCGTACTGCATACAAATTCGTATCATCTACACTTGGAGTTGGTAAATTCAGCACAATTGATAAAGTTACAAGATTTTGGTGATATACCACCAGCAACTACCTAATGAGACAGATGGTTTCTCTCACTATTTTAGCTTGTGTGAACTGCAAGTCCTGTGAGCAACTAGTGCAGCCAATGCTTCTATAATTATGTAGAAATTTGTATTCATTACAATCAATCAATGAATTAAAAATGAAATGTATTTTTCCCCAAAGACATTTACAAGATGTAAACTTACATGTGTAGAAATTGATTTAAACATCTCTATCCATTACAATCAATCAATGAATTGAAAATGAAATGTATTTCTCCCCAAAGACATTTACAAGGTGTAAACTAGAATAAAAAGAAAGTGCAAAGTGATTGATTTAGGATCCGATTTAAGGAAGAAGTTGAAAATACAGATCATGTTGTCACGGTTGAAATGAAGCAGGTTCCTTCCGAATTTTCTTGACTTGGTATTACAAATGGCAGAGAATAGAGAGCTCTGTGCACAGTGCGTGGAAGTGATTATTGCTCTTCCATCTGTTCAAATTGACCTACTTATTTTGCTGCCATCTTTGCCAGGAAATTGATCGTGATAAGTGTGGTCATTTTTGTTTCGTGCGTGTGTGTGTGTGTGTGTGTGTTTGTCTTTTGTTTTGTTTTGTTTTTCAGCGTGTAGTCACCGTAAAACAAGTGATGCCCTAGCATCAGTTCACACAACTTGTCAAGTTTCCCATATCACATTGTGAGATAGATGCTTTGCTAAACTCCATATGTGCCTGGTTTGTAGACTGCTCTGTAGTTAAAGGGAGGAGTGGAAGGGCAAGGCTGTGCACGTGTGGAACCTGCCTGATTACCAAAAATTGAGAAAACTGACCCATAGCCTTTTGTCCTTCTTCACTACCTCTGCCAAGGAAGGAGGAGGTTAAGTGATCACTGGAGAAAACTGACCCAAAGCCTTTTGCCCTTCTTCCCTACCTCTGCCAAGGAAGGACGAGGTTAAGTGATCACTGGAAAAAACTGGCCCATAGCCTTTTGCCCTTTTTCATTACCTCTACCAAGGAAAGAGGCGTTGGTTTGTTTGTTTGTTTGTTTGCAAAATAACTCCAAAAGTTGTGAAGAGATTTGAATGGAACTTGCAGGAAATTTTGATAATAACATAAGGAACAGATGATTCAAGTTTGGCAGTGATTTGAGAATTTTTGTGGATTTTTGAAGGATTTTTGATCTTCTGGCTTGAAGGTCAATGAACTTGGGAGTTCTAGTGCTGCATATACTGGAGGTTTTATGTGCACTAAAGTGCGTGCTCTACTTGGGAAAGGGGCTACAGGAAGCTGATGACGTAAACAAAACGCTTCTATTAGGAAATTGCATGCATGTATGAATGGAAATGAGTTGTTGGCTTTGCGGGGCAGTCTATGCTCTCCCAAGTGCTTTTCTAGTTTTGATTGTGGTAATATATTTAAAGAGCACTTCCAAAAGGGAGCCATCCCAGGCCCCCGTCTTATAAAGACTTGTGATTGATTCAAATCAATCACAACTTTACTATTGAACGCAAATCCATATTTAAAAAAAGTTATAATAGAAATTAAGACGGAGAACTGCAATCATTCAATCACAGGTTGCGATTGATTGCAGCTTTCAAGAGATTTGTGATTAATTGATTTCTATCACAAGTTTTATAAGACAGGGCCCTGGTCACCTTGGGGTAGTCATGATTGCAATTTCAAGCCTTGATGAGTAGCCATTGCTAACTGTAATGTACAGCTGATCAAAATACAAACAAGCAAACAAACAGACCATTATTGTGAGTCATGTGTGTGTGTGTGTGTGTGTGTGAGAAAGTGTAATGTGTGTGTATGGATGATATGGATTATACATTAAAATGTGCTCTCAAGTGGAATTTTCATCTTGTGAGCACATGTTTTTTCTTCCATAATTTTCAAAACCCCTGACTGAATGATGACACATACAAAGCATTTCATAATGACGAAATATTATTAAAGAAACAATTTTTTTTTTAATTTGTGCACATATTACATGGTCTGTTGTAATAACACTCCATTTGTAATTACAATTGATTTTGTAACGGCCTCTAATTTAAGTTCTGTTTTAAGTACATTTTGATATATGTTTCATTCAAAACTGTGATTTTAAACTATAAATTGTAAAGGAAATCTTCATTTCCAAGCCCTAGGCTTTTGCGTGATTTCCTCCTTTGACTCACACATCTATGTAAATATTTTATATGTGATTTTATGAAATGAATAAATTGAATTGAATTGAATTACTCAAATTGTGTACAATACAGCTTCTAAAGTGATTCAAAATCAAAGGTTTAGGGAAAGCCCTTTTCCAAACATGCTGTGATGAATTGTCACATCATTCTGTGTTTTTCATTTCTCATATTTATGAGCCTTTTCTGGACCCCATTTTTTTTAAATATCATCAGAGATCATGAAAGATTTTGATGGTGCAGAAATGTGAATGATGGATTGCCATTCTAATTTCATGGTACATACAAGTTAGTACGTGATGCTACTGCTGTCGAAGAGTTTTCAATAGGACCTCACATTTAGTTTTATACAATGATCTCCAATCAAATTAAGCATAACTTTGTCATACCTCCTTACTCTGTGACAGAGTTTTGCAATAAACATGTTTATTTCTTCTACTTGTTCTTAATTTATAAAAAGAAATGTTTCTTGTGTCAAAGACCCTAGGCAAAATTAGTAACTTTCTTATGAGTGTTGAGGACAGTAGATTTGACTACTTTCCATGCACAGTAAAACAATATGTGTTGAGAACATTAAGGGTGGGATTTCACGGAGCACGCGAATGATTTGCGAAGGACGCGAATGACAAAATCCAACATTCGGAAAAGTTTTTCTCCGAATGTTTTCCGACAATGAAGCCGAAAACTATTCTTGCGCAATTTGTGCAAAGTTCCCACGACGTATGTGCGATTGTCGTGTGTATCATTGCTAAAGTACAGCATGTTACGTACACGAAGAACACGCGACGGAAATGCGAACTACGAAACATTTTCAATAATCATGGGAGAAAATGTAGCAAGGAGAGGTGGAAGCAAGAAAAAAATCAACTCAAAAAGCTTTCTTGAGTTGATTTTTTTTTTCCTGTATTTCTCCTTTCTTTTTCTCTCATTTCTCTATCGTGTGTTTGCCTACATTTTTTCCCCCTAGGACGTATCTCCACTAGTAAAGCATTTGTTCCTTTTTTTTTTTTTGCAGTTCCTCCAACACATAATCTCTATAGTTCAAATGATTTTAAGTGTATTCTGCGATTTTTTTTTGTATATCAAATATACTTTCTCTTTGCTAGTCTTTAATTTCTTTCGTTACTATAGTTGTTAATATTTAATTGTTTGATGTTTAGATGTATACTACGATTTTTATTTGTAGAAAACGTACAGGGCATACATCCCTCAAACGTGCGCTAAACGTTCGCGAGAATGTCTCAAAAGGTACGCGAACAGTTCGCGATTACGTCGTAAAATGATCGGAAAAACTTCGCAGATTTCGCGTAACATACGCGAGACATTCTCCGAAGTTTCGGAGTCTGTTTGGGGTTTCACGAACATTTTGCGAACATCGCGCGTGTCTTGCGAAGGTCTTGCGCATATGACGAAGCTTTAAAGAAACTTTCGAGAACAATTCACGAGCAAATCCCGACTAAGTGTGCGGAAAAGGTTCGCAAAAAATTTCAAACTTTTTTGAAATTATCGCCGAAGTAAAAACGACATTCGCGAACAATTGACGACGCTTCCGAACCCTCACGTTTGTTTGGCGATCTTTTGCAGACTAAAATGCGAATGCTGGATTTTGCCATTCGCGTCATTCGCAAATCGTTCGCGTGCTCCGTGAAATCCCACCCTAATTGGTTTTGGCTCTGCCAGCAATTGTATGTCATCATAATGTGATGTTCATATATTTCCAATTGCAGTATTGTGTGCAATCATAACTCATAGCTGTATATTATAAGAGGCCATTGATATGATGAGGCTCATATGATGAGGCTCATGAAACATTGATTCACCCTCACCAGAGCAGAGAGATACTGTCTTTTAAAACAAGAATCCTATTACTTGCCATTCACTTTGAAATATGGTGTAGAACATGAAAGACTGAGTGTTTGACTCTTGTATGCCACGGTGGAAATCCCATGTGTGCCACATTATTCTGAGACACCAACATAGTCATGCTTTGGGAAAACATTCTGCTTTCAAATCTATGTAACTTTTAGATTTCTTGTTAAGCTGGACATGTAGTGAGCAAAGATGTGGAGAAAATACCAAGCTTTGCTGTGATGTAAATTATATGACTAATCTATGTTTGTTTTTCTTTCAAGTGACCAGTAGCTACATTACTGTAAAGCTGTGACTTTTGCACACAAAACAGTGACAGAAACTTAGAATTTACACACAAATCCAGTAGGGAACACTCCTTGCTAGTCAATCACCACTGAAAATGAAGCTATATGTGAGAAATCAAGAATCAAATCAAATCAAATCAAATCAAGAACAGACTCACGAGAAATGCTTGCATTGTACTGTGGCATTTAGGCTATTTATCAATCAGTTTGGGCGGTTTGTGTGTTTGAGCAGAATATGTGAATTTGACACTCTGTCGAATGAGTCGGGCGTGCAAACGTGGCACATAAAGAGTTAAGACTCCTTTGTGCGATATTTCTCCAAGTGTGGTGTGTCAGTGTAAATAGCAGGTGCCACAGGGAAAGAACAAATAGCACAGGACCATATTTTTTTTGTATTGCATGGTCTCATGCCACTTGTTGAATCTAGCAGATTTTAGTGACATAAGGATAAATATTGACTGATGTGGAGAGGTATGTAGTTGTATCTTAAAGTCATAAATGGACTTTAGCTGGAAGTATGCACACAATAGACTTTATCATATTTGCATGGTATTACACCAGATAAGAATGTCCCTGTCAGGGATTTCCCATTCATAATATTCCTCTTTCCATGCAATAAAAATAAAAGTACCAAATGGGTTACTGTAAAAGTGGATATTTTCGTGCGACTAATTTTTCGCGCTTTGCCGGGTGAGAAGAGTTTCGCATGTTTTTAATTCCGCGGAATCAAGACACCAAGTACACGAACATACGGCAAGCAAAACTTTCCGCGTGCTTTTATTTTCGCGCTGGCTTCTGGTTGCGTGAAAACTTCAACACCGCGAAAATTTCCACTTTTACAGTACACAGCTACAGTGCGTTACTCATCCTCATTGATTTATGTGTATGCATACTTTTTATGTTTATTTTTTAAATTTAATGATGTTCAAGCTCTGGTATATAAGTATGTGTGATATATCTATCCCCAAGAGAAAGTAAATGTGAGTTCATTTATAGTAGATGTACAAAGGTTAATGTTTGTTGCATTATGAGAATTGTTTGTGCAAGGATATATAAAAAAAAATCCCGAATGAAAACTTTTAATCCTAAGTCGTACACACTTTGTTTATCCTTCATTGCTCAATAGACACATTTTGATGTTTGTGTAACTACGTGAAATTAGAAGAAAAGAATGTTGTACAGTGGTATATTGCTGTTATTGAGCAGCTAGAGAACATGTATTCACATGAGGTTATGTACAGAACATGTATTGTATGTTTTCAACGGATTTTAAAAATCAATAGACTTTGAGTACTGAGTGAGATTTAATGCCTTGTTATTCATGCTTTGCAGAGAACAGGAATATGAGATGATATTGAATGAATTCTTTAAAACCAAATTTTGTGTGTGTGTGTGTGTGTGTATGACACTTTGACAAATTTCACATGGAGCCAAGATTCACGAAAGTAAAATGCATCCGTAAGTGTTTGTCAACAGAGTGTACTGAATGCCAGTGGCAATTTGCGAAAGTTTCATGCTGTGGAAAAAGATCGTGAGCTCCAATTTGCAAGGGTTTTTTGCCATGAATGTTTATGGTTTTTACAGTAACCTCATTTTTATCACAATTTGATAGATTCATCAAGCCGTGGACACCATGGAGAATTCCGGCAGGGATGTGGCAGTCCTGGCATTAGTGATCCAACCTCAAGCGAGCAAAGTTTAAAGTAACCAAGTGACCATATCAGTTCTCAAATCAATCGACCCCGTACCTCTACCCCAGGGCGAGATGGCACTTCCCATCCGCATCATCAGGGCGGACTCGCAATCTCCGCCCCCTACCCCGGATGATGAGCGGATTCGCCGCCGCACTCTGGACACTCTACTTCTTCTCAAGGAGCAGTTCGACCCTGAGAGACTCAAGGAAGTGTGTGTGGAGCTTGCCATTCTGGCTAAAAGTGGTAAGTTTTCGTCTAAATGCAACTGATTTCAATTGCCTTTCATTGACATAAAATAGGTAAGCATTGATTTTTCATTGTTTTTAAAGCAGCCACAATAAAAGATAATGGGCATACGATATACTTTGGTTGGAATTGAACCAACAATCTCCTGATTAGCGGACAGGGGTCATATCTACAATACTAGATTACCAAACTTTTGTCTGACAGCCAGTGCTGGGTCTTATCCCTGATATACATGTAACATGGGGTACTACAATATTTACAAGCATTCAAATTAATTAATTCTTGTATCAAGTTGTTTTTATTGCAGGAATAGATTAATTTTACTTTTTTTTTTCTTCTTTTTTTTTATATTCCAAGTGATCAGCCAACAAGATATCCAGACACTTTTTTTGTGTGTGTAGATCATTGGGACAGATCTAATGTTGAAACTCTGTTTGAAAATCTGGGGCAAAGACAAAAATATACTCGTGCAGTTTTGCTTAGTGGTAGAAAAAAACATTCTACTCATTCATCATAGTACTTCATTTTGATTTCCAGCTTCAGTCTTAAATGTAGTAAATGAATATAATGTCCATGGATGTGACATTAAAAAAAAAATCAACATGTTTGATTTTCGTAGTGATATTTCTGAATATTTTTTGCACAGAACACTATGATTCAGCAGATACAGTGTACTGTACCTCTACTCAAAGTTGCGTGACTTCAGCAATGATAGTGATGTAAGTCCTGTTCTGAAGGGCTAAAGTGCAGGGGAATATGCACCCACAGCACAATTATCTCTTCTATTTGCAGAGTTATAAATGGCAAACTTTGTTCAGTGTATCTCCCAACACACAACGTCCCATGTGACATTGCGGGTTATTGATGCATTACTTTACAACAATATGCCACAAGGGCACGTGTTATGATACGTTTGTAACAATGCCAGGCCATTAGATACAGGCCTTAAAGTACTGTTGTTCATTTTGGTACATACACTGAATTCTGTTACGAAAAAAAAAAAAAAAAAAAAAAAAAAAAAACTTTCATTGTCATTGTATAGGGCTGTTGATTGTGATCTTTCTTTTGATAAGCATATATTTGTTCAACTTTTTTTTTTCTTCTATTCCAGAGACAAATCGTACATATCATTAACAAGAGTTCATTTTGTCACACATTGTGTAGGTTATATCACAGTTCGTTATTCAGAAGGTTCATTATTGGCAAGGTTTACTACTCATAGTACTCTGGTTCATTAGTATGCATTTTTTTTTTCTTGATTAATGAACCATATTTCATTTTCTGACTATGGAACATTCAGAATGATAAACCTTATTTCATTTTTTGGATTAACAGACATTTGGAAGAACAAACTGTATTTCATTTTCAGACTAACCAACCCTCAGAATAACACCACAATGTTTGGATTAATGAACATTATGGTATGTTGATTTTGTGCGTTTCAGAATGATGAACCTCATTTCATTTTTGGTTGAACGTATGAACCAATATCAACCATGGTATTTACCCTTGCAATATCATACACCCTGTGTAGATGATGACAAGTTGCTGCCTGTAATAACAGAAAATGCTTCTTCTTCAGACTATATAAAATATCCCAAACCCTCATATAGCATATTTATGAACATCTTATGTTTGTTTTTTAAAACAAAAATTACTCTTTTTTTAGTATAGATGCTTTTAAAACTTATCAGTCACAAAACCTACATTTTCTTAGTATCTACAAATGAATGAATGACTTACTAAATAAATGAATAAATGTAATGTAGACTACAAAATGAATGAATAAATAGCAAAGTGCATGAAATGAAATTAATTGAAATGAAATGAAAGAGATATCATTAGAAAATAAATGTGTTTTCCTCCCTTGTAATCAAGACCTGCCTGATATTCTATGCATGAGTTTTACCCATTTTTGATCATGTAGCTGGCTATAAACATCTCATGAAGATGAGAGAGGTGTGAAGACTGTCTAATTCCATGAAAGTGGCAACTGAGACACCTCCTTGGCTGTGGTAATGCGACATTTAATCTTGCATATTGCACATACCCCCTCTAGTGTTCAGTTGTGTAAAACTACAGTGCGGACTCAGAGTGATCACCTTGTCCCCAAGGTTGGAACAGTTCGAGTGACCTGCCTGTAGTTATCTGACAACAACAGCAATAACAACAGCAGCAGCAGTAGCAGCAGCTGCAGCAGCAACAACAACAACTAATACATATGTAGAGAAAGACATGGATCATTTGTTGTTGTTGTTGTTGTTGTTGTTGCTTGTTTTTGTTGTTTTTTGAGGGGGGGACAATTCTCCTAGAAGGTATGCAAATTATCACCGATATGGTGTGATATATCCCTTCCAGCAAGTGCACTTCCTCAGTATTTTCTACAATTGCAGTATCATTGGTAAACATTTAACGCATTCCCACAAGAATCTTAAATCACCAAACTCTTCTCATAGAACCTACCAGATCCTGTTGGTAATGAGTTAATTAGCTCATCTTGGCATTATCACGTCGTTTGAGTAATAACGAGTTTCCTTCAGAAGCAATTTATTGGAACTCTCTTCTGTTTAACCCTTTGTGTACTCTGAGTGCTGATTATTGCAGAAAAAGCAAACAATAACATAGCATTGTGCACACTATCCAAAGTCTTTGGCCCTTAAAGGGTTAGCCCAGATACACTATTGTACATGTATTGTTGTATACCATACTGTGGTGTATATTTCAAGAAGGAAGCTGGATTCTTGTCATTACTATGACAATTGCCATTCCAGCAAAAGTTGCTATCATATCAACTTTTTATGAAATGGGGCCGTTGTGAATTGTACTGGTAAGGCAATTTTTCATGTGGTTATATTTGCAAGCAATTAGATGCACAATGACAGAATATGAAATTAATACGATCCCTCTTCATTAGAATAATTAGTGATATCCTTTCTTGGACAGAGCAATTGTGGTATGGATGACAGTATTTTAACTATTTTAACTATTTAACTTCTTCATTTTGGAAATTGTATCAGTGTGCTCACTAAATTTTCAAAAATACAATCATGTACCATGTATACAATATAGATGGAAAGTGCAGGTGACATAGTGTTGAAAAGTTCTTGAAATAAACTTGAAACATTTACCAGTGGGAAGGTTTAAATTGCTTAACAAGTAGGGTCTCTAGATGGACAGCTTAAATAGACTGCTTAAGAATAGCTGTCATTTTTCTCCCGCAGTCCTTTATTTTAATGCTTGCATGCCGTGGCAAATTCATTACTACAGCCTTGATGGCAATTCAAGTTCCCCTTGTGGCATAGCTATTTCCTTTTGTCTAGAAGTATAAAGTTGCTGTCATTTTTTGTATGAAGTATGTTAGGGGAGGAGATCAATAAGACTTTTTTCTGATTTCTGAAAAATGCCATGGTAAATTCATCAGGTACAGATTTGATTGCAGTTCAGAAGTTTTTCCTTGGCAATACTGTTTCCTGTTGTCCAGATGCCAATAGGGAGCTTTCGCAAGCACGGCGCGGCCACTACTTGAGCATGCCATGTGCAAAATTTGTTTCTGGGTGTGCTCAAATGAAAAAAAAAAAAAACATCCTGTCCGGGTGAAAATGAGTATAGTTCTCAGCCGAAATAGGTCCTGATGTTGGGCATGATGGAGCAGCCAGCCAATCAGCGATCTTGTTACTACAGCTCCATCCATACAGAAAAATGAACTTTTATTAAAGAAATGGGGATGGAAGTCCAGTGTGGGAACCATCACAGCTGATTGCTTCTGTGTTCTCTCGGTTTTCGTGTTGTGTAGCGGAAGTTCCGTAATATCATAATTTAGCCAAACATCTGCAATGTTTGTCTCTGCAGTTGTCTCCCATTTCTCTGACTGTACATCTTGTCTTTCAGTTTTCAAGATACCTGTTTGAATCCACCCCCCCCCCCCCCCCCCACAGCCGTGAGGAATGATTAATGTCAGATCAGTCCTCTCTGCTCCTGTATTCACCCCACTCTATCCACTTCCCACTCATTGGAATTCTGGCCCAAAGGCCATACATCACTGCAGACAGATGACATTTGAACTCTGAACTCTTCTTCGTGAGTGATGTTTGGAGTTAATATGTCGGAACTGTTTATTCCCATGCCACCATTATTTATGTGCTTTCAGTTTGATTTATACACGTGTGGGAATGCTTATAGGACTGGAATGCTATAACTTGATGAGATGCTGCAAAAGTAACTCAGTTATAACCCCATCTCGTTACCAACTTTTTTTGTCAGGAAGAGAAATTGGTGAGCCGAGGTATGTAGTGACTTGGAGGTGATTCACATCTCAATTAAACCTGCTTGTCACTATGTTTGAAAGCATGTTTCATAATTGATTTAAGTCAGTTTCTATATTAAAGATTATGAACAAACTTGAATCATAATTCGCCCAAGCTTCCAAACTTTCTGTCATTTTCATGCTTGGCCCATTCATGGTCAGAAACTATTATTCAGTCAAGTTTCACTTGATTCCACATTTACAAGGCTTTTTGCAGTGTCCTAACTGTTCCACAACTCCAAACAAATTTTAGAAAAGCTTTTCAAAAATGTGATTGTTGACTTCTTTTGTGAGTTTAGTTCAAATCTTTATTGAAGTCTTATTTGTTTGTAAAGTAACTGTCATTGTTCTGTAATGTGTTTTAGGTTGATATGTAATTTTCTTCTTTTGTTTTTGTGTGTTCTTACACATGTATCTGTCTTTTCTCATTTCTAAAAGCACTTAGAGACTTGAGTGTAATTTGCGCTCTTTAAAAATGGTTTATTATTATCATTATTATTTAAATCCCCTAATTTATTCAAAATACACACACAACCGTGACGCTTTCATGTACAGTGTATCTGAGTGTATTTGTACACTGAACAAGGGTTTGTGATTGAAAAATAGAAATAGAACTTTAAAAGGTAATGTATGTAGTGCAAATATTTGCAGGAAGAGGATGGTAAATAATGCATAGATTAAGCTATCTTGAATGAAATGCATCAGGAGCCTTTTAAGCTATCGATATACAATTTGTAGCACACATGCAAGCTGCCATTAACAAACCTGGCTGCTGTTATTAATAGACCTTGCACGTCATGTGTCAGGCCCTGTTGCCTTCCATTTAGTTCCAAAAGAGTACCTTTTAAATTGCCAATTATTTACCACCCCCCCCCCCCCAAAAAAAAAAAAAAAAAAAAAGGAGAAGAAGAAGGTTATGCACATCCTCTCATGCCTTAAATTGTCACTAGTGCTAGGGAATGATATAGTAATTATAGTTTTTCCTGTCAAGAAAGAAAAAAGAAGCACAAAGGAATGCAGCATTGTGCTCTCGCTCCATATCTTACTGCTTTGGTAATCTACATCCATAATACAGATGGTAGCGACAAAAAAGAAAGACTGAGCTGATCACATTGATTATGTGAACCTATATAGCAAGAGGTGTACAAGTGACTTAAATGTAATTTTCTGTTTTCAGAAAGAATGAAGGTTATGTGAGCAGTGAGGGTTGAAAAACATTGAAAAAAAGAAGGTCGTCATTTTGAGGAGAGCCGAGTAAAGGACGTTAAACATGAGCCATGGGGTGTTGTTTATTGTTGATGGGTTATATGCATAGCACTTCTTACAATGTATGACACTGTCGTTACTGGAACCTTTAAGGCTTAACCTACGCCCTTCAGAGAAACTAATCCTCCTTTTCACTATGTTGCAGATGCAGTGTACCAAGCATTGAATTTCCTCTAGGAGATCAATTGAGCCGTTCAGTTTCTGTGTGGGAAGTATTCTGACGCTGCTATGTGGCAGGCATCAATGAAATATTTCGGCACTCATGGGCATCAGTGATCTTGACAAGAGAGAGGAAAAGGGGGGAGAAGGAGAGGGGGAAGAAGGAAGCATGGAGAAGTATGTTGACCATGTGGATTCTTAATTCCTACCCAACTCAGGGCTGCGCATGCTATTCCAGAGAGCAGATTCGACCAGATCTTGGACCTTCGTTGTAATAGGTCCATGATCAGATAGGAAGCCTGCTCAGAACATGGGAATAACTCCAGCTGCTGGCTAGGCCACATTTTGATTAATGGGGAATAAACGTTGCAATATCACACCTGCAGACGACTCTTCCGTGGTCGGTCGGAACCACTGACTTGGTGGAGAATGAGACGCAGTGGAGTTTATGTCTCTTTGCATGCTCCTCCTTGATTTCTGGAATGCCGTGTATAAACAGTCAAAGTTTATCTCTCCAGGAAAAGTTTTTTTTTTTTTTGGGGGGGGGGGATGTTGGAAGGGAACAACAATATCCTTCCTGTTTCCTCTGCTCAGATTGTATGTGGAAAACTTGTCTGCGGATGGGGAGAGAAGCTGTTAACCACCAGTAGCTGCTGATCCAGTAAGCCTGCGACCACTGGTACAAAAAAAAAAAAGAAGAGGGAAAGATAGAAGCCAGAACAGCAGAAATCATGCAGATGACATTTTACTGACTGGCAGTATTGCAGGCAAGCTGGAACCAACTTGAGGATTTGATGCCGGCACAGTGACATCAGAGAGAACTCAAGAAGTTTGTCATGCGCGGACAGAATATGTCATGCTTGGCTAGCCCATTGAAGTATGACTGCAATAGTCACTCTGTTGTATACCTGTACCTGTATTTCTACAATCTGTGATTGTTGTTTTTCCATCATATGACTGACCGATATGTCTCACAATATTACCATGCATACCATGACAGTAAAAGTGCTCAAATGTGGAAACTGGTCATTGTGATTCGTGTTCTGGCTGTGCTTCGATCGTTCCCGCATGGAAACAGGATGTTGGGCATCTCTACCATGAGGTCGCTTCTTTAATGCCCGCTCATTTGACCGCTTAACCACTCTTTCCGATATAAAATGTATATGCACGATTCACTCTCAATGGATTTCGCCTCTTTGTCGACTGAAATTCCCGCAGAGGCAGCGGCAGTCACGTTGGAACAGTACCATGCCCACGCACAGGTCCTGCAGGTGATGGAACAGCACTCGTACAACAGCGGCATCCAAGAGGTATGTTACATCAATTTCCCATCATTATTTTAGTGCCAATTTAAAGAGGAACCGCAGTCCAAGTACAACTTAACTTCTGTCAAGAGAATAAAATCTAACAAGTAGGACAGTGAAAGTTGATGTAAAGTTGGTTAAAACAATAACATGGAACTTGAAAATTTTGTTCGTGTTCACAAAGTGTCAAATTGCTCACAATGGAATTAACAAAGTGGGCAATGACATGACTGGCTATCAACTCTTCAAAAAATTTCTTTGCACACAAAACTGCATTTTGTATCGTGAATGTTAAATTCCCCATTGAAAAAGTTATCGGGGCTTTCATAAAAGTTCTATTAACAACTTGTTAGTAATGTGGTGTAAAAGATATAATGTCAGCAAATTCATTAGATGAGATGATAGATACATGTATTATCAACTCTTTGATTGGTTTGTATAGAAAAAGTAACTTACAAAGATGATATTTTGGGACCATGTACAATGTACATGCAAATGTTTGTGCTAGTTGGCTGGCCATGTTCAATTTTCTTATGGTGATTGAATTGAATGAAGTATGTTGTCAGTAGTACTGTGCTGCCAGTGGACGTGAAACGGTTCTGGCAAAAATTTGCTGTCACGGGTGATATGGAGACTGGTGCTTGAAATAACCTTTACATGTGTCTTTTGAACCAGGAGACAATGACCAATGAAGCGACACACAGGATAAAATTACGATGACACGATTCATTCAGAGAGAGTCACAGTATAGTGTGACGGCGTAATGGAGTAAGAAACTAGCCGCATTCACACACCTGATAACTAATGGTTTTTGAAAATTGATTTTTGCAACTGTGAACATACATACACACAAATGATAATTGTCATGATATGCACAGCAATGTGAATATCAGTCTGCCAGGATTTCTTTTTTAAATTCTTGCGATAATTCGCCCTGCCTAGTTTTTGTGGATGGTGCAGGAAGAAACTCTCAAACTTTTGTAGTCCCATAATGCAACTTGTCATAATATGTTCATTCTTTACCTAATTCCATGCTGCAAGCTCTTCAGTGGAGAGATGTTAATAAAGTTGCAAAATGTCTTAGAAAAGGGTTAAGTTGGAAGGGTAAAAGGGAATAAGGAGGGTGGAATAGGTGAAGGGGAGAAGAAGAAGGTGGAAATGTTTGGGATTCAATGGAGGACAGCTATAGATACAGAAACAAAAGTGTACTGGTAGAACTAAACAATTATTATTACTTTTTTTTTGCTTAAGAGGGGGTATAGTTTTGGTGGAGATGGTGATTCAGATTGTAACATTTTTTTTTAGATTAGAAACCACCTTGAGACAAGCTGACACTGGCTTTGTTGCTGACACTGGCTTAGTCACTGACAGAGTTACTCAAACACTTACCACCATGAAAGGTCCTGTTTACCTTTGGGAGCAGTGACTTAAAAAGTGTTCAAGATATCACTTTTGATGTATATGTGTAGGTCAGTTGTATCACAAAACATCCTACCATATAAAATTTCTGCAGTACAGCCTAAAATATAAGGAGATATCACTATTTTTCTCATCAAACCACAACTGTAGAAGGTTTAGTCTGGAAGCATTTTTATTGTAACTATTGTTCACATTTTGTATATATTTAACAATACTTAAACATCAATTATACTGGTACAAAATTTTACATTGGTTGTTTCTATCCCTAACTCACATTTTAGAACTATTTTGAAGCACTAATACTGGGTTTTTGTTTCATCTGCAAATGGTAAATTATGTCTTTAAGCCACATTAGCATAGGAATGAAACAGCAGAACACAGTTCATGTTTACAGTTGATCACTTTCCTGCAGGGTTTATTGTGAGAGTTCTTTTGTTGGACAGCTATGTTGAGATGTCCTCAGCTTCACACAAGCTTTGTTGTCTGCCTAGTCTGTGGTGTTTCACAATTCCACTTCTTTTGTATGGTTTGGGACAATTCCCAGAGTGAATTGCCAAAACAAAGTTACAGTAAAAATGTGCCGAAATTAATCGTCAGCAACTTCTAAGTTATATTTTATTCTTATAAAGGGATATAGAGGGGAAAAGAACCTGAGCGCAGCAAATTATTCTCTCCTCCCAGCAGTAAGACAAATAGCATAAAGGTTTATAAAAGAGAACCTACTTCAAGCCAAAAGGACTGCATACCTGGGCAACATGACTATACTCATGTTTTGTCAGCGACAAAGCCAGTATCAGCTTTGTCACACACCTGTATGAAATATCAAAGAGTATAAAATTCTAAGAGGAATTCAAATTATTCAAGTTTATTTAATGAAAATTGGTTTGAAATGGCTGAGCCATCAAGAAACAAAATAAAACAAAGTGGTCCTAATAAAAGGCGAGACCCTTCTTTATTGGGATCTCTTTGTTTTTGGGGTTTTTTTGTGTGTGTGGAAATGTCAAGCAAAAGGTTATGCATGTATATGGATTTAAGCTATAGCTTGAGCTTAAAGGACAAGTTCACCTTCATAAACATAAGGATTGAGAGAATGTAGCAATATTAGTAGAACACATCATTGAAAGTTTGAGGAAAATCAGACAATCCGTTCAAAAGTTATGAATTTTTGAAGTTTTTGTGCAGTACCCGCTGGATGAGAAGACTACTGCAGTGTATGAATAACTTAAATGTCACATGCGTACAACAATATAAGGAAAATATAAAGAGAATTTTGACACAAAATTCCATCTTTTGAAAAAAGTACACATTCCCCTGACTCGTTACCGACAAATGTTATGGGTAATATTATTCCCCCTGCCTTTAGAAAGAGGCAAGTCAAGTGCTCTTTTATTATGCAAAAAAAGTGAAAATATGTTGAATTTTCTTTTACATTTTCTTTATACTGTTGTACGCATATGACTCACAAGCTGTAGTAGTCTCCTCATCCAGCAGTTCCAACACAAAAATTTAAAAAAATTCATAACTTTTGCATCGATTGTCCAATTTTCCTCAAACTTTCACTGATGTGTTCTACTAATATTGTTGCATTTTCTCAATCCTTATGTTTATGAAGGTGAACTTGTCCTTTAATCTTTTGCTTGACAAGCTTGTGCTTGTGCTTGAATCAATTGCTTACAAGCAATTGCTACTTTCCATGCATACAGCCTATTGTTTCGAGAATTACAACTTTAACTTATATTTCAAATCCAAACCCCTCCATCTTGTCAGGACATTCTATATGTTACCTCCCCCACCCTTCATCTATTGCTTAACCCCCAGCCACACACACAAAAAAAGGTCTCTGTAAAATATTCAGACTCTTTCTGAGTTTATTCCCATGTGGTTCTAAGAACTGCTGCTATAAAAGTTTGTGGACATTAAGAATAGACATTGTACCTCTTACAGTTTTAGGTCAAACCTTATCTGACAGGGTAACAGATAAATCTCAAACTTTTCGCTTGGACTTTTTTTTTCTTTTTCTTTTTTTGCATAATGTGAGTCACCAGTCACACATGTGTTTGCGTTATTAAGGAAATGCCCTCTTGACATGTCTTGAAGTCACAAACCTGATGCTGGTCTTATTGGCAGGGAATGTCATTATGTTAGCCCTTCTGATATTTTCAATATGGTGACACGGCATTTGCTCCTGCGACAATTGCTCCGGTCTTATTTTCTCCAAGGACTTAGGGTTAGGGTTAGGGTTGTGATAGGGTTTTAGGTTTAGTTTGATATGAGGATTAGGATTAGGGTTAGGGTTATATTTGTGGGTAGAATTTATGTTTGGCTATTATAGCGTGCAGATATTTCATGAGAGCAACTGTCGCAGGAGCAGATGTCATACAACCTTTCAATCTAAACACTGAAAAGGGTTGAATGATGTCACATTGGCACAAAAAGTCTGATTTCCCACTGCAAAATTTCTTGCTGGTAATCACTTTCAGGATTGCATTTCTAATCCCTTTTAGAGTTAAAATGGACTGTCCAGACACTGAAATGAGTTTCCTGAATATCAACTGCATACAATATCGCAAAGTGACATTCCATACCACAATTTGTGTCACTGAGTGTGTGACCTGTCACACAGCTCCCAGTCTGCATGAATGCAAGCTTTGCCTCCTCAAATTCGAGACTCCAACTTGACTCGTGCTTTTGGCGGGAATTCTCCCACTTTCAGACCACTTTCACAATATAGCCCCCTACTTGAGTTTGAAGATCTCCTGCTCTAGCTGTGTGTCTCTGCTGTGTGATGTACTTTCTCCCTCTTGCAATTTGTTGACTGTGCATCACAAAACAAACAAAAAAGTCACATCCTTTGATTTCATGTGAGGACTCAAAAAAGGTGAAACGGGTCAACCAAGTCAATATTTAGTTTTTCATATTTTCTTAAAGAGTTATCCTCCTACATTATTCTTAAAAGTCTGTAATCATAAAATGAGTGGGAAAGTGCATTTTCAGTAGGTTTTTCCACAACCCTTTTTTGTAGAGTAGTGAGATCAGTTTATGTCTTAGAGGCCCCTTTTTATTTCTTGATAACCCTTTGCACACTCTTCACTTTCATGTCTGATAACTTTTGAAGGGACGAAGACTGCTTCTAAAGTTGGCATTAATCATGGACAGAATGTGTTAATAGAGCATGCTCAATTTCAATTTAATCTGATAATCCCTTCATTGTTGTTGCTCCAGTGGTTTACACTTGTCTTTTGTCCCATTCATCTCACAGCTTGCACGGTTTGGTAAAGATTAAGCGCTTGGATAGACAGATACAGTAGACCATGTACTTCAGAGCCTCTTTTCTCGGTTCACACTTTTCCAGAGTGTGCACTTTCTTTCCAATATTTAGATAGGTTAGGATAGTCCATTTGAATTGAGATATACATCATTTTAAAGTTTAGAATCTGCTCTTTCAGAATCTGTCCTTAACTAAAAATCCATGTCTGGCGACTTTTGTTTGTTTTGTGATGCAGGGTCACATTGAGCTTTCTCCTGACCAAGTAAGTCTTAAATATGTTTAAAAACTATTAAAGGCTGTAGAAGATGGCACCAGAGAGCATCTATAACCCTTGGAGCTAACCCTTGTCTTAGACCACAAGGAACACTATGTTTCACGCTCGTGATGTACCCTGCTCTATGTGCCATAATATTGTTATACATACAGTACGCGCAATAAGAAACGCCTCCGTCAATTTCGTTTTCCAACGAAAGTTCGTTATCGATCGAGTAGCAACGAAATTTGGACGAAATTTGGACGAAATTTCGTTATCGATCCAGTAGCAACGATTCTGACGCTTTGTGGACGCATTTCACGCACGTCCGCCCGCTCAATTTCGTTCGGCAAATGCGTTGCTCGTTCGGAAAATGCGTGTTCGGAGCTCGGCAGTTTCGTCCAAATTTCGTTAAAAGCGTCCGTGATCCAAGGCGCACATGGAATACAGTACACACGTGTGTGTGTAGTGGCCACATCCACAGCCGCTAGCCGGCAAGAATCACTGCAAGATTAGACTCAACAAGTACTAGTAGTAGCACAGCGGTCGGGAATGAGAACAGTAGACAGGCGTGGAATTCACCTGATTCACATAATACTATTAAGAATGGTAACATGTATACATACATCGATGCCGTTTTCATTGAAGCAATTTGTAAAAGTTTTAGTTTCCCTTACCCTAGCTGTAAAGCAGAGACTCCAACCCAAAGCACCTTCTGATCTGGAGATTCTCCCGCCTGAAACCCCTAGCAAACGGGAGACTCCAACTTGATGTGTGCGAGGCGCGAAGTTCCTAGGGTTCTAGATGCTCTCTGGTGCTATCTAAGGCTTATTTTTTCAACATACGATAGAAATAAGTAAGAAATCCCTTCCAACGGGAGACAAAGAGCCAGGGCGGGAGAAATTAAATTTCAAACGGGAGAACGGGAGATTTTGCAAAAATGGGTTTTCGGCCGGAGATCTCCCGTCGAAAACGGGAGAGTTGGAGTCTCTGGTAAAGTACGGCACCGTTAGCAGATTATTCACTGCATTTGTAAGTCACCTGATACATCACATGTTGGTATGCGGGCTGCATGTAACCAGGTTATGTGCACGTGTGGGAAAGGCGAGTGCGCCGTATGTGCGTCGCAATTGCCATGGCATGGCTCGCTCGGCTGAACGAAACAGAAATGTACGATACATGACAAGACCCAGTATAAGGCCTACTAATTGTTCACGTGTTGTTTTTTGTTTTTTTACAAGCAGAAAATAAACAACTGTTGATCATGAAATAGACTAAATTACCAATCAGAGATCATTCGGGTTCATAGTATTTAAGAGAAATCACGCAATTTTGGCGAGGGTGAACCCACAGGAACCCACAGGAACCTTATCGTAGAATGCCGACCAAAAAGAAAATGGTTTCACTAAAATTGCGTGTACGTAAAATCCATTTGAGTATAGAAAGAAAATTAACCCCCAAAAAGAGGAAAAAAGAAATTAGAAGGATTTGTTCGCCGTTATTTGGTCATTAAATACATTTTCTTTCTTCAGCAATTGCGCGTTACATTGCCCGTTTTTTTATTGAATCAGGGCCCTGTTGCATAAAACCCTTACCGCTGGACTTACCGCTCCTTTCTATGCGGTAAGTCTTAAATCAGCGGTAAATTTTATAATCATTGATGCTGACGGTAGTTACTATTGAAATTCAATGGTAAGTTTTATGCAACGGGCCCCAGAAAAGCAAAAAAAAAAAGTAATATTCAAAACAAGACAATAAGTTTAATTCTTAGTTTGATATCGTTTATTTCTTTATTGGACAGAGAGATAATTCAGACGGTACGTGGAATTTTCAAAGCGACTAATTCAGACTGATTCTTAGTTTGACTTGGCTCTTTCTTTCTTTCTTTTTTTATTTTATTTTTTTTTTTTTGGGGGGGGGGTTGAGGTTCATGTTCGTTGTACCCATGCACCCATAAGGTTCATTAGGACGAAAATGAAACATTCAGATACACGTGACTTCCCTACACGAAAAATAGATGTTCGTAAATGTGATAGTCAAATTATGATTCATAATTCGAAAATGCACGAATGTTTGTGATTGGATAGGTGCGTTATTGTCGGATTAGCAAACCTTCGGAGTACTGTAGTATCGAGCCTGTTGTATTCAAGGATAAACGAACTTTTGAAATAATGAATTTTATATTCAGAGTAAGACAATAAGTTTTATATTCTTATATACCTGTAGTTTGACATCGTTTATTTCCTAGTTGTGAAGCGGGAAGCGAGAGATAATTCTGAAAAGAAGTATATATACAGTCATGCAGACGGAACGTGAAATATTCAAAGCAGCTATGAGATTAAATCTTAAGTTGTTTATTCGTTTGTTTGATTGCTTGTTTGTTGTTATGCTCAAGCGTTGGTGTAATTATATATACATTTTTTTTTTTTTGGGGGGGGGGGAGGCATTTTTGTAGTACCCAATGCACGAAAAGTTCGCTGATGCGAAAGTGATAAAATGTTCCGTAACACGCAAATTCCTTACACCTTGTAGATGTTCGTACCTAGTGTGAAAATAAAATGTATTACTATTATTTTGTTTCCCCCATTGTTCGATGGGTATAGCAAACCTTCGGAGTGTCAATCCTTTCGTTTTCGGATAAACGAACTTCCTTAACTCACAACACCATGTTTCAGAGTAACAAACTAGTCATTATTTTATTCGGGCATTGGGAATAGTTCAGGAATAAAATATAGAAGGGAGGAAAATCTTTAAGGCAAGAATTACGATGGATTCTTAGTTTGAAATCATTTATTCATTTCCGTGGTGTTCATTATTCCGAAAAAAAAGAAAACGGGTGCGCTATTCCGATGGTTACGGCGTTATTTCGAATCCGAAACACGCATATTCCTTGTGCCTATCCATGTTTGTTGATTCGAAAATGTAATCATGCTGCGGGTAATTGCTACAGGGGGCCATATATTGTTTTATTTCTGTCTATTGTTATATTATTATTATCATTATTATCATTATTATTATTATTATTATTATTATTATTATCATTTTTATTATTATTATTATTATCGTCTTTAACATTATTAACCAATGTTTTGATTAACGAGCATTTTGTGGGCTGTTTTTTTTTTTGTTTTGTTTTGTTTTTTTTTGGGGGGGGGGCATTGCCCGATTAGCAAACCTTCGGAGTGTCAATCCTTTTGTTTTCGGACGAACGAACTTCCTTACCTCAGAAGAAGAAATCAGTGTAACAAACTAGTCATTATTTTATTCGGGCATTGGGAATAGTTCAGGAAAGAAATATAGAAGGGAGGAATCCGAAACACGCATATTCCGTGGTGCTTATACGTCATGTTTATTGATATGCTGCGGCTAAGGGCCTATTGGAGGTCGTTATACCTTTCGTTTGGTGTACGATTTCTTTCGTTTCATATCACTTTATTTGTTCCTTTCATATTCTGAAATATTTAAAGGTAATCTTTCAATTGCCTCGCACTGTGTATATATACATGCATTTTCGTAACGGCGATTTCGCGCTTTGCTGCAGTATTTCGAAGGGTGTTTGATGCCAGCCGCTTCGGTGTGCTCTGTGGTAATGTTTATGTGGTTGTCAGGGAGGTTGTTGATACTTTGTCTGTTGACATTTATTTTCGTACAGGCATGGGCGGATCCAGGAATTCTGTACAGGAGGGGGGAGGGGCGCAACTAATATTTCTGGTGCCACTTCCGGGTTTCACTTCTATTTTTTTTTTTTCCACGATAAATAAAGGGGGCGTGCGCCTCATGCGCCCCCTCTGGATCTGCCACTGCTACGTGTTTATCTCGAGTGATGGTGATCGTGTTTCTAAATGTTTATAAAAAAAAAGGACAAAATTATCCGAGTGATGCCTGATGATAGTGCAAGTGATGATAATCAACGATGCTGATGTAAAAGACGGCTTGCTGTGGATGCTGAGCGTACGTGCCCTTCGTTTATTTAAATAAGTTTTCCCTCTTTTACTCTTCTTTCCCCTCCCAAGAATGATAAAAAAAGAAAATACCTACACCTCACAACAAAAGGAACCACGTGTGAACAACCATCGTTAAGTTCAATCGAAATGTTCATTATTAGCAAAGAATAAGGGGAAAACACGAGTGACGGAAAATGATAGAAGCGACGAGATTGTCTTCTTGTGTATAATGCGGTCTCTTGGGATTGGAAAAACCCCACCCTCTCCCTTTGTGGAAATTTCCACAAAACCAGGTGCGTGCCAGACCCCAGGTGCCAGACGAAAGAATGCGCGCATTTGGTGTAGTATATCGATCGAAGAACTCGCGGGTGAGTTGAGTTAAAGGAATCATTGCAAAGATGTTCTGATGTTCTGGTTCCCGAACTGTAAAAAGGAATTGATTAATCACTCAAAAATGCAATCACAGATTTATATGTGTCGTAGTCCGGCTTTCACGTGGGACGGTAAAACCACTACACTTTCACTCTAATGTAGGATATAACTGAAATAGCTGAATTTATTTACAATTTGATAACAAACTCTGGATCAAAACTTGTAACACAAAGACCTAAGACTGTGTTGACGACTGTCAAACATATGAACTGGTAAACAATGTGGTAAAGTCTGTTTCGAAGACTGCAATGGACCGCTTGAACACTATGTTTAACACGTTGACCTCTAAAAGAGACCACGTCCACTAAAGGAGATGATCCTCTAAAAGAGATGTTCCTTTACACAAGAGACGACCTGAAGACGACGTTCATTTAAAGACTGCGTCCTTTAAAAGTTGACATCCAAAGTTCTCGTCCACTAAAAGACGAATATAAGACAACGATCACTAGAAGAGACCACGTCCACTAAAGGAGATGATCATCTAAAAGAGACCTTGTTCACTCGTAAAAGAGATGACCTCTAAACAAGAGAAGAGACCTTGTCCTTACAATAGACGACCCCCAACTGTCTCCTCATCGCTCTGGTTTTCCAACCAGCTGAGTAACCAAGTCCTTCATTCAGCTCTCCTGAGCTCCTGGGAGGTTCCACCTCTCAGTACTTGGCTACTACTCAAGCTCTCCCAGTGTTCCATATTACTCCACAGAGTGAACAGTTCATCTTGTACAATTAAACTTCTTTGCATTGTACTCTAAAACTCCACTGTTTCATATAAACTCTGTAATATAAATCAACTATTATATACAGATGAATCATTGTTTACAAGACAATAATTCTACAAACTTATGAACACACAACCAAAGAACTTAGTTTTTGTGATGTATGAACATTTATGTTCACACTTGAATGACTACCCTGGGAGTCATGCATATTCATGAGGATGATGAATATTCATGCATTTCATTGCAACACACAAATTCAGTAGTCAGCTGATATAGGTGTAGGAATGAAGAGCGCACTATGCTTCCATTAAACATGAATACAACTCACAATTATATCTTCCCCAGGATATAACCAACATTTCTCCTTAATGAGAAATAAAACAAATTTGTCATTCTGTTACTTGTGCTCCTGGATGGCAAAATCAATCAACCATTCATGAAATTGTCTTGTTAAGATTTGTGAAAATCATTCACATTACCACAATCCATCCTGACAAATAACATTCGTCCGCGAATGTCAGTATAGCTACGTACAATATCAAATGAATTATCAATTGTATAACAACACACATAACTGACAGGCTTATTTCAGAGCTGACTTTGGTAATCTTGTAGGATTACTATGCTTTCCTTTAGTTGCTCTGTTAGATCTCCTGAGAGATTTCATAGTTACTTCATCCGAAGTTCTAATGTCTTGCCATTCTGACAAAGGATAGACCACAAAAGGACACTCATTGTCTTGTTCGTCATCACTACTTTCACTTAACGATGTATTGACATTGTGCAGGTGAAGCACTCACGGATGTATTGACGAACATCTTTGCGCATCCCAGGCCAAAAACATCTTGTTCTGAGTAGTGCAAGGTTTGTCTTACTAACTCCTTGGTGGCCCCATTTATCGTGAACTGCCTCCAAAATGATGCTTCGCATGTCGTTTGGAACCAACAGTTGAGTCAGTGTGTCACCATTACTTGCCTGTATCTGCCGATATAGTACTCCATCGACGAGTACAAGTTTGCTCCATTCTCTCAACCAGCTTTTCACTTCTGGCGACTCCTTAGGCAACTCATCTCCAGGTTGCCAATGAGTTTCAACACATTGCTTCACAACGTGAAGGACATCATCTTTCTCCTGCAGTTTGGCTAACTCATCCAAACTAAGTGAAGGAAAAATGCCAGGAACAAAGTCACTCTTATGATCCTCATGCCCTTCATTTGTATGTGCTGCTACCTCCACTGGTACTGCACTTCCCAACATCGCTGCTTGTATGCTGATACCCGACGTATCATCCACCTCATTAGCAGGATGTCGACTCAGTGCATCTGCACAATGGTTAGTCTGTCCAGACCGGTATCTGATGTCCAAGTCAAATGGTGCAAGTTGGGCCATCCAACGTTGCTCGGTAGCCCCCAGATTGGCTGTCTGTAAGTTGGCAAGTGGACTGTGATCAGTCAGTACAACTACATGACCATCCATCAAGTACTCCTTGAATTTATCCGCTATGGCCCACTTAAGTCCAAGCAATTCTAGCTTGAAAGTAGAGTAGTCTGGATAGTTGCGTTCGGCTTTCCGCAGTCCTCTGCTCGCATACGCAATTGGGTGTAGAAGTCCATCTTCATCGTACTGTGCCAAGCAAGCACCAAGACCCTTCAAAGAAGCATCAACTTCAACCACAAAGTCCTTACCGAACTGAGGATAACTCAACACTGGTGCAGATGACAATGCTCTCTTCAGTCCATCGAAGGAGATTTCTGCCTCATCTGTCCATCTGAATATCCTTGTTCCCTTTGTGTTGTGCCTTTTGACCTTCTTTGACGTAGACTTCTGTGCCCCACCTACTATCTCATGCAAAGGTGCTGCCATTGTAGCAAATCCTGGAACAAAGCAGCGATAGTCAGACGCTAAACCGAGGAATGACCGCAATTCCTCCACGGTTGTCGGGACAGGCCATTTGACTATCTTCTCAACTTTCTCTGGATCCACAGATATTCCCTGTGATGTGACGACATGTCCATGGCGTTTGACTTCCTCCTGAAGAAAGTGACATTTCTTTCCTGCCTCGAGGGTCTTTTCAACCAGATTCCAACCTGGCATGTCCTGCACCCCTCTGTCCTCCATAAGGGCTTTTAGGGCATTACATCCCAAAATTACAGGAAATTCACGTCTCTGTTTGGAACAGACCTGATCACTTACTACCAAGAATCCTACTTGTTCAACCTTTTCGTCAATGACCACTGGAGCTCTCACATAGCCCACTATGGGAATGATATTTCCAGTTACTCCAGTCACTTTCACTCCACTGCCTGTACCATCGAGTGGACCTAAGGAGGACTTCAACTTTTCCTCATAGTAGCTGACTGGAATTAGACTGGTCTCTGCTCCAGTGTCTAGTATGCACCCAGTAGATACACCAGCAATTGTTGCTTCCATCGTTGGACTTTCAACAATCAGATCAGAAATGACATCACCTGTTCCTGTGTCATGTACCGCCTTCACCTCTGCTTCTGTTTTCCTCTTGTTCTCATCTTTAACTTCCTTTGGACAGTCACGACGGATATGCCCAGTTTCTCTGCATCCAAAACAAACTGTGGGTGATTGACAGTCACTCTTGACATGCCCTTTCTGTCCACAGTTGGAGCACCATTTCTCCTGTTTCTTCTGACGCTGCTGAACACCTGAGTTCCGCTTCATCTCGGCAACCACTTTCACCACTTCTTGTAGTGTCTCCTTTAGTCCCGAGATTTCGTCTTGTAGGTGTTGTATGCACACGTTATCAGGTGATGTGATCCTCGCCGCTTCTACCTCACATTCCCTGATCATAACTCTAGATGGTAGAATGCTGTCGTCCTGGAACAGTTCTAGCACCTCCTTTCTCATGACAAGAAATGATTTTCCGGCCGTATCTAGTGCTGTGCGTCTGATCTCCCTCTTTACTTGTTTGTCTTGTACACCTTGGATGAATCTTTCTCGTAGTGTACTGTCTCGCAGTTGACACAAAGCTGCCTGCTCATCAGTGGATGCAACCGATTCCATTCGATCGTATATCTTGATCAGTGCACTACTATATGCTGCGAGTGATTCCCCTTCCTGTTGAATACGACTGTGCAACTGACTTGTAAGAGACTGCACCGTTTCACGAAGAGCGAATCTAGACTTCAAAGCGGATTTCAGACATTCATAATTTTCTCTCTCATTTTGCTCCAGACAGAGAATTTCATCTTTTGCTGATCCAGCCAAATGAGATACCAATGCCTGTACCCTCTCTCTGCCTTGCAACTTATAGAATGAGCAGTATTCTTCGAACTCGTCAAGCCATTCAGTGATCGTTGTGTCTCCAGGTTTCACTGAAATACCTTTGAACTTGGACAGTTTGATTGCAGGAACTACTCTAGTGGCAGAAAGACTCTGAAAAGCTCCAGTGAGAGCAGCTATCATTTCAGAAATACCAGAGCTGTTAGCATCTCCAGCTCCTACTCCTCCAGTATCAGTATCACGAGGCATGCTGCTGATTTACGTGGAGAGAAATAATAATACACAATTGTATACACAGAGTATCAAATACACAATTAATGACTTAATTATCTACTAGTCACAATTGTATAATGTTCACAAAGTCTCTTCCTCGACGACTATCCCGACGATTCCTTATCGTCTATCGTCAACACCGACGAAGATTTCCAACACAGTTGAGGGTCGCTGTTCATCACTTTGTTCAAGCATTTTAAACGTTGTCTTGCGTCTTATCAACCAATCCAGTCTATTCAGTATATCCCACTCCTGACACCAATGTCGTAGTCCGGCTTTCACGTGGGACGGTAAAACCACTACACTTTCACTCTAATGTAGGATATAACTGAAATAGCTGAATTTATTTACAATTTGATAACAAACTCTGGATCAAAACTTGTAACACAAAGACCTAAGACTGTGTTGACGACTGTCAAACATATGAACTGGTAAACAATGTGGTAAAGTCTGTTTCGAAGACTGCAATGGACCGCTTGAACACTATGTTTAACACGTTGACCTCTAAAAGAGACCACGTCCACTAAAGGAGATGATCCTCTAAAAGAGATGTTCCTTTACACAAGAGACGACCTGAAGACGACGTTCATTTAAAGACTGCGTCCTTTAAAAGTTGACATCCAAAGTTCTCGTCCACTAAAAGACGAATATAAGACAACGATCACTAGAAGAGACCACGTCCACTAAAGGAGATGATCATCTAAAAGAGACCTTGTTCACTCGTAAAAGAGATGACCTCTAAACAAGAGAAGAGACCTTGTCCTTACAATAGACGACCCCCAACTGTCTCCTCATCGCTCTGGTTTTCCAACCAGCTGAGTAACCAAGTCCTTCATTCAGCTCTCCTGAGCTCCTGGGAGGTTCCACCTCTCAGTACTTGGCTACTACTCAAGCTCTCCCAGTGTTCCATATTACTCCACAGAGTGAACAGTTCATCTTGTACAATTAAACTTCTTTGCATTGTACTCTAAAACTCCACTTTTCATATAAACTCTGTAATATAAATCAACTATTATATACAGATGAATCATTGTTTACAAGACAATAATTCTACAAACTTATGAACACACAACCAAAGAACTTAGTTTTTGTGATGTATGAACATTTATGTTCACACTTGAATGACTACCCTGGGAGTCATGCATATTCATGAGGATGATGAATATTCATGCATTTCATTGCAACACACAAATTCAGTAGTCAGCTGATATAGGTGTAGGAATGAAGAGCGCACTATGCTTCCATTAAACATGAATACAACTCACAATTATATCTTCCCCAGGATATAACCAACATTTCTCCTTAATGAGAAATAAAACAAATTTGTCATTCTGTTACTTGTGCTCCTGGATGGCAAAATCAATCAACCATTCATGAAATTGTCTTGTTAAGATTTGTGAAAATCATTCACATTACCACATATGAAAAGTCTCATATGCCTAGACAAATTCACTGAGATGTCCTATGTGATGCAGCCACCACCCGATTAAACGGCAAAATCATGACAATAAAATTTCACGCTCATCAAAACTGCCTATTACTTTTCATATGAATTTTGGTTATCAACACTCGTTCGTGGATTTGTTTGTTTGCATGTTTTGTGTGTATTATTCCTCGATCCTGAAAGACGTAATAATTATTCGCATCGAACGTAAACTGTTTACCGTAACTAAGCCTATGGCGCATTCGATCCATTCAACTTGCAGTAACCTTTAAGGCAGTACAACTGTAAGTAGCACATGGTGCATTCTTTTGAACCACGTGTTTCGCATATCGGCACATCCAAACACATTAGCGATCGTCCTTATGACAAACTTTCCGATTACAGTCAGGGGAGAAGAAATCGTAATACTGTACATGTACTTACGAAAGTGATTATGCTTAAGATCAAATAAAATGAAGAAGTTTGAAAACAACTTGGCAACACTCAATCAAGTTTTGCATTCTCTCACACAAAAGCTCTCTTGAGAAAATGAAAGCATTCCCTCTCCCCTGCTAGATAATGGAAGTTTTCATTACTAGCCCAGCAAGTTTTGGGAGTGTACATGAATGTTTTTAGGATAGAGTCAAAAGGGACCTAAGTTTTCGATCATAGCAGAATCTTCGTCAGAAGCAAACTGGCAAATAGGCAGAAAAAGCAACCACACACGTGTAAAGCGACTTCACACAACAAGAACAGTCAGGAACAGGCAAGGGACAAGGAACAAAGAAAACAAAAGGAGAGGGTAGGATGTCATGGGCAAGGAGCCCAACAGGTAAAGGGAGGGGGATTAGAGCAGGAGGATGGACAGACAAAAGGCAGGGGAAGGTTAGTAATGGTCGTGAGGGCCAGGGGGCAACCATTGAAGGAAAAGGATGAATATGGAGGCAACATCAAACAAGATAAGGAACAACAGAGAGACAAAGAAAGGTAAAGAGTGAAATAGCAACAGCAAAGGGGGGGGGGGGGTGAGCAAACAGCAAGCCCTAGAAAGGATCTGTACAAGTACCAAGAGGAGGCAACAAAATGAAAGTTAGAGTCAATCAACAAATGCAATTAACCATATCAAAGTATGGTAATATTAATACAGCAATAATGATGATATTGACAAAACAAATTAGAATAATCATTAAAGCACATAAAAAAAGGGGGGACACAAAGTCCATGGGAGAGAAAATGTATACTTGCAAAGCAAGTATCAATAGGCAAATTAAATACGTTTCAAAGAGCTGGTTCATATGAAATCACCTTTGATTTATGATTTTACAAACAAGAATTTTCATCGCTTACTTATTTCTTTTATTACTTTAGTAATGTCATGATATTTCATGATGGTATGTGTTCTGTCTTTACATGGCAAGATAGGGGTTTTTTTTTTCATCCAGGGTCAAAAGAAGAAAGTGATAGAAAGATAACTGAAAGGATAGAATGGAACACCTACTCAGCAGGCAACACTAAAACAGCCCCCAGGGCCAGGCCATGTCGTCAGTGTCACTCTCGTCTTAGATCATTACAGGCCTACATTGTACATGTATAGGCTACTCGTTTCGTACTCGTCATCGCCAACGTCATGATGGTCGGTCACACGAAATAAATTGCATCATCATAAGAGCTCTTATATCAACACCACTAGATAGTGTAGATTCATTATCATTATCACTATCATTCCAGTCGATCTCATCCACCGCGAAACCCTCAAAATCCTCAAAATCATCGTGGTTAATACTCTCACAAAACACATCTGTAAACGATTCAGACATCGCAGACCTAGCTACACATCTTGCACACAAAAATGAAATGGAGGTGGAAAACTACGATGAATACACTAAAAATATCGACGATGGCATTTTACCGTAGCAGAAAATACACAGAGTATCTTGCACCGGAAAAAAAAATGGATGTGGAAAACTACGATGAGGAAAACTAGGGTGAAAACCCGATGCGTGAAGACGAACGATGAAGACACTTTACGGTAAAAATACTTACACGGAAACAAACGAGTGGGTACGATATTCTCGCACACACGAAGATAATCGACACATCGTTCAATCGAAAAACTCAACAAACACTCGAACAAAAACTCACCCCAAATTGTGGCAAACACGGTAATCACTTAATAAAAATGAGAAAAAATACTCTCTAAAGTATGATTGTACTCTGAAAAGAAAGGGATACAATGATACGAAAGCAAAAGAGAGAAAATGAGAGAAATGGACGGGAAACCTAGAGAACTTCGACGAAAGAAGAGCTAGCAATTCGCGATTAGAGCTAACTTTCCTGTGTGTGTGTGATCGCGTGTAAAGGGTTGAAAGCGTTGAAAGCGCTGAAAGCGTTGAATGCGTCCACAGCTTCGGAAAAGCGTTCGGGGATTTCGTTGAATTCGTTGAATTCGTCCAAAATCCGTCCATGAAGTCTGGACGCAAAAAGCGTTGAAAACGTCCCCGACGAAATCAACAACGAAAAAAGCGTTGGGACGAAATTTGGACGCACTTTCGTCGGGCGTTTTCTATTGCGCGTACTGTATGTTCGTATGATCAGTCTATGGTTTGCTACAGGGTCCAGGCAGAAGAATCTCCATTTTGAGAGTTGCTTGGGTTGGAGTCTCTGCAAATTTATATCAAGAGGTACATGTACTAGTAAATCTGTGATCTTGTAGACTACAGAACAAGGCAACAAGAACTGATCAAAATCTCAACTGGAGTGTACCTCTCCACCATGATGTTGGCCAAGCATGGTTTGTGATACATGTTTTGGATAAATGCAATTATTGGAACTTTGAGTTTTGTTTACCAACAAGGGCTGTTGTTACTTGTGCAGATACTAAGATTAACATTCTTTTTTTCAAGTTCATTCCTCTTAGTAGTTTTGCACACTGGAGGATTCTTACTGAAGATTAAGTTGTCATAAAAAAAATAATGAATTGGAAAAAAAAATCCATAATAAAAACTTATTTGTTCATTGAATAGTCTCATGTCTCATGTCTAACCATTCTGAAACAATACTTTTTTATTTCTTTTTTCTGTTTTTTTCCTAGCGCATAAAGACATTTAATGCGTTATGAATATTGTGAATTATGGGATTAAGTAACAGTAGTAAAAGAAAAGTGGCAAAACACACAGACAAGAATAATCAGGAAGTAAAACAGGGTGTTTAAAAGTGGATGATTTTTGAGAAATTTATAGCCTTTTGAATCTTATTGAGTAATGGTCCAACATCGTGCCCCATATATCGCGCAAGTGGTAATCATACTTTTTGGCATATCGTCATGTGGTCAAACGTGCGTCAACTGAATATACAAATGCGTGTGGATTAGCATGAAATCAAAGGAGATTTCTTGTAATCTGGTTGCTCAATGTCCATCCCATATGTGCGTCTATGAAATTCAGATATCTTTATAGTAGCGCCAGATGGAAAAAAAAAACAAACAAACTTAAAACCATCTGACATACAGACAAGTAAGATAATGATATTTAATGGTTATCAGGCCATAGTCAAAGGAAACGACGACTGATTATGAAAGGAAACTACTTCCTTGTACAAACCACTTGCAGACCACATAAAATTGATGAATATTAGGGTGATTCCGTGCTGTAAGTGGTGTTTCACTGGTCAGTCAGCCTTAAGTCAAGATAATACCTCCATATTTGTCTCAGTTACAATTAATACAAACACTTGCAGCTCAAACTCTCAAACATGTATGAGAAATATATCATTGATGAAAATAAGAACACACAAAAAGAAGAAAAAATGGCTTTCTACCTGTAGCAGCAGAGTTTTCCTCAATAACCCCAAAAATGACTTATCAAGTTTTAATCTCCATTTGTTTAAAGAAGTACAGCATACTGTCCTTACATGTATTGAATGAAATACGCACAATACACAAAAATTGAAGTGTAGCTAGAGATGCCAGAGATGCTATACACATTTCTCTTTATGGTTTTATATTTATGATTAATTGCACACTGCAGTGTTACTGTACAAACTGTAGATTATAAAATGTACAGAGAGCAATACTGTCCTTTAGAAAAGAGAAGAGAGGAGGAGGTATTTCCTTTTTGACAATAGTAATAATGATAATTTAACAATCAGAGACTTCTTTTCCAAGAATGATATTTTGATAGAATAAATGTCAATATCTATTGACCAGAATTACAGAAAACAAATTGTAGAATAGGGCTTTTAGATACAATGTACAATGTACTTGTATGAGATTGAAAATTTATGACTTCTCTGTGGAACAATATATGTTATATGTTTGCACATAAGATGGAGGAGAAGTTGTGTCAATATTAAGTAGTGGTAGAATGCTATATATTAATAGAAGTATACTTTATTATTTGTAGGTGGTCTCGATAGTTTCATGTGGGTCATAAGATTGTGTATAAAAATAAGGAATAGCTTGAAATCCCCAGTATAGTTTTAAGTATTACAACTTTAGACATGACAAAACTTGTTGTTCTCAGGTCAATACAGAAGCAAAAATGTGTCACACGATATTCAAAAGTGTAGTTTAGCTTCCTAGTAAACGTGATTGAAATTTCCAATTCACAGAGAGAGAGAGAAAAAGAAGAAGAATAGAATATAAAGCATGATAGATATGTTTGTCATTTTGATTTTGTTACCATCTATAGAGGGCAGCATATAAATCAACCAAATCTTCAAGTTTCAAACTGCATAACTTTTTGAACAATCTATCTGACTTTTCCAAAAGTTTTGCTGGGTATGGCACTGTAGTCAATCTTTCCACTTTTGCTAAGTTCCATGGTTTACCAAGATGTGTTTAGGGGAAAATTTGCCTTTTAAATTTCTTGAACTTTAAAAAAAAAAAAAAAAAAAAAAAAAAAAAAAAAAAAAAAAAAATTGGTGTACCTGAAGATTGTAAAGTTGTTTGTAGATCTATCAAATTTGTTCCAGAAACTCTTCCAAGGTTGTAACTCAGCTTTGATTTGTTGTGTTTTAATTGTGGTGGAGTATAAACTTTACCTCGTAATTTCTGTTACTCAACTATGAAGAATTTGCTGAAAATTAATTACTAGTATTGATATAATGATAGCTACCAAATATGGAGTGTCCTTTGTGATGAAACAAAGTACAATGTAGTTCTGAAACCCCCATATGTAGTGAAAAGTGGCTGTCTCATGAATTTGATCTGTAGTGGTCAACTGAGTTTAGATTCTAATAATTTGAGAGACATATTTCAGATGAATTACTGTCCCTTTGGTGAGGCTTTTGACTTATCATCACCTTTAATGATGGAGTCTAGTGGACTTTTAATAAAGTTTTCCCTCACCGTGCTTGGGTGACCGGGTGTGACGCCTTCCAGTAGAGGTGACGCGTCCATCGGGCGGAGCCGAAATTAACCCATGATGCAGGGACCGTCTCTACGTCTTGTCTCTACTGAGGCCCATTGGGTGCACATATGCTGTGGGTCTCGCAGCGCAAGCCTCTACCAAGAGGCCGATTGGTGTAGGAAGTTGCCACAAAATGTAGCAGCCAAAAACTTGTGTCTTCTGGCTATCTCTGTCTCGTTTGATGGTTGAGAATTTGTGGAGGCCGGTATTTAATCGGATGCCCAACAGAATGTTGGCTATAATGCACTGTGGTGTCAGCAGCATGCTTTCTTCTAATGATGAAAGGAGAAGGGTTTGAGTGCCCTCTATTGCACGTGTGCTGAGTGTAAAGCCAAGTTTCTTTCTGGCGGCAATCATGAAGTTGTTTCTCTGCATTATGCAGGTGAGTTGCAGCAACAGCACCCCAGTGAAGTCATGTTAACGTTATCGGCAAGTCTGGACAGTTGCAGAATGATGGAAGTGTTGCTTGTGTTTCCTTGAAAGAAATGACCGTTCTGTTCTCTCGTTTGACCAATCATGCAATTCATGTTATTGAGTGATTGGATATACACTGTGTAGTAGACTGAAAAGGAGATTCAAGAATGTTCATTTGAAATTAATGTACTACCGGTATTTTCAAACCATGATGGATTTTAATGTCAACATGTACATGCAGTTTGTTGTCTTATTCACACATGTTTTGTTTAATTATACAAAGTTGAGTGAGTATGAGATGTAGAAGGATGCAGGTTATGATTGCAATATTGTAGTTGTTGTTTTTTTTTTTAAGATGAGATGAAACATTCTGGCATTTGTCATGTTTTGTCTATCGTGTTCTTCCAGGCTGGATGCAATGCGCTGGCTACCATGATGCAAGTGAGCGACAAACTCACCGATCTTGTGCAGAAGAAAAACATACACAGGTAAGGAAGGCCCTAGGCTGGGTGTTTCCTGCAGGGGGAAATGGCAGCGCGGAAGTACTTCACTTCCATGCAGACATTAAATGTGTGATAACCCCACCAGAGTGCAGACCTCGCAAAACTGAAAGTGAAAAGCTGGTCCTTGATTCTGTTGACTTTGATGAGTGGAGTTATAATATCAAACGAATGAAACGATAGAAGCTTACTATATTAAAATCAGACAATAAATGTTTTAAAAAATGAATACTAAGGTTTCACAAGTGGCAACAGAACAGCGAGAAGTGTTACTTCTTGTTCTACACATATGTATGTAAATTATATGAAAATGATGATGGCTTGCCCATACAAGTATCCTATTGGCCAGGCCTGCACACAAATTTTAATTTTATCAGGATTAGTGCTAATCTACTCAATCTCCTTTATTTATTTTTTCAGATGTCCAAAAGTGTCATTTTTGTTGTGAACTTTAGTATCAGTTCCATTCTTACTTCTCACCGAATTTTGATAAGATTGCTGTCATTAGATTATGATCGCATTATTTGACTGGTTTCAAGAAATTCAACTTGAACTTTGCATAGATCTTAACTTCAAGTGTGTGATGTATAATGTAAATACTGAGACTTGCATGTAGAGTGCAGATCTGATGAGATCTGAACCCTATTAAAACAGAAGTACTTGGCCCCTATGATATCATCCTGTTTTATTTATATAATATTGGGTGCACTTGAGTGGTATATCAGATATATTGCATTCATCAACAGGAATATTGCACGAGTCGAAGACGAGTGCAATATTCATGTTGATGAATGCAATATATCTGATATACCACGAAAGAAATCCAATATCATTATTATCATACATACAAACCACTTTCCACGACAACACCACATTCAATTTCAAAAAATAAAAAATAAAATGAAAAAGGGTTTCACTCACATTCGACATGAAAGTGATCAAAATGTCCACGGCAATTCCTTCTCTGTTAAATATGCTCTAAAAACATCTAGAGCACTTTTTATTGCCTTTCGTGTGTTCAACGCGTCTTTTTCTTTCAGAATGTTTTCGAATTCGTCAGAGTCTAGAGTCGCAAACCGTGGAGGCCGCCATTGTTGTTTAGAAAATCTAACCTTTCACCTTGTATAAGGAGGTACAGTACAGTACAGTACAGCATATCAGCGAGCGACTGCCGCAGACCGGGCCGCACAGACGATTTACGTGTACTCCTATGGCATTTCTCAACCTCATCGCGCAATGCCACTGCACTTTGCTTTCTTTGCAAGCGATACTGCGCATGCGTATAAAGAAACATTTGAGTGTGTTATTGACAGCAGAGTACAATATTGGAAACAATATTGTACTCTTTTTCTCCATTGATACGGGTAATGTAAAATGCATAGGACAGGTATTATGCTAACAATATTGCATGTCATTAAGCAAACCCCTTGCAGGAATATTGATACATGGTTTTATTGTATCGAAAAAGTGGCTTGTATGTATAATAATTTATAATGTTGAAGCTCATAGAAATTGGAATGCTTTACAAAGGCAATAATTTTGTAGAATATGTCAACAATTTTGAAGGCTCAGTTGTCCCTTGCAAATATATCAAGCCTTTTCCCACGCATTTAGTAACTCTGTAGAACTTGTCCAAACAGTTGAGGTTGTATCATGTATCTGTTATTGTGGTGACTCAGAAAAAGTTGACAGAAGTGTTTTCAGACATTGTCACCCACAGGTATGGCACTCAACAGGAGTATTTTTCAAACAGTCCATTTCAGATCTGATGATCTTTGCTTGTTTCGATATGACCAAGTTCCTTTTTCTTTTCAAGAGGTCTTGATCCACTGTTCTTCCTGGGAGTTGAGATGTTTGATGCATTTTTTTTTTCACTTTTTATGTGTGTGTATGTGTGTGTGTGTGTGTGTGTATTGTTCTGAAGGGGTAATGAAGTCCTTGGAAATTGTATATAGACAATGCGTCAAATTTTCATAAGCCATTTGCAAAAAGTGACTTTATATTCTATAACACACTAGAGCAGAACTCTATCAAGGTTGGAGGAAATACAACTTTAAGATGAACGCATGTATTCATGAGCAAAGATTTATGGTTAATTCTTGAAAGTGTTATTGAAATTGCGTGTGCTAGATTAATTTGGAGCAATGAACTTTAACATTGAAATAAAATCAGTCATTCCTGGTCTTTTGGGAAATCTTGAATCAGGTCATATTGACAATCGTGTCACACTTGTGACAGTGCTTTAGATACACTGTACAGTATGTCACAAAAACAAAAACAAAAACGGAATACCAAAAATGGTTTACCACATTTAATGATCAGTATTCAGAATAATCTTGTTGGTAGGCTATTTACCATCAATTATTCAGTGGGCGGAGTTTTGTTGTTGTTGTTGTTTTCAGAATCTTTTCAGGTCAATTACTGTAGTGGTACTTTAACATTAACCTGCTCCATTGCAATAATTATACCCCCACCCACACATAGTGTGTAGGGGGGTATATAGGAATCACTCTGAGGTCGGGTGGCCGGTCGGTCGGGCGGTCGGGCGGTCGGTCGGGCGAGCGGTCGGTCGGGCGGTCGGGCGGGCGGGCGGTCAGGCGGTCGGGCGGTCGGTCCGTTGCAAAATCTTGTGGATCGAACTCCTCTCATTTTTTGAGCAATTGACCCCAAATTTGGCATGTGTGACCACTATCAAAGGTAGATGTGCAAGACACCTTTTTCGTTAGTATCGCGTAATGTGTTGCCATGGCAACGGCATATTTTCATAAAAACTTGTGGATTGAACTACTCTCTCATTTTTTGACCAATTTACCCCAAATTTAGCATGTGTGACCGCTATCAAAGGAAGATGTGCAAGACACCTTTTTCGTTAGTATTGCACAATGAGTTGCCATGGCAACGGCAAATTTTAAAGAAATCTTGCAAAATGTTGTGGATCGAACTCCTCTCTCATTTTTTGAGCAATTGACCTCAAATTTGGCATGTGTGACCGCTATCAAAGGTAGATGTGCAAGACACCTTTTTCGTTAATATCGCATAATGCGTTGCCATGGCAACGGCAAATTTTCCTAAAATCTTGTGGATCGAACAACTTTCTCATTTTTTGAGCAATTAACTTCAAATTTGGCATGTTTGACTGCTACCACAGGCCAATGTGCAAGACACCTTTTTCATTAGTATTTCATACTGCGTTGCCATGGCAACGGCAGATTTTCATAAAAATCGTACAAAATGTTGCGGATCAAACTACTCTCTCAGTTTTGTAACAATTCAGTTTGAATTTGGGATATGTGATCAATGTACTGTATAGTTGTGCCAAAACATCTTTGGTGTCTGCGTTAAAAAATCTGTTACCATGGCAACGGCAGTTTTTTTAACCAATCATACAAAAATGTGTAGATTAATCTCACTCCTTCAGTTTTTAAGCATATGGCTCGAAAATTGGCACATGTGACCACTATGGTACGTTGATGGGTGTACATTGTACTTACTCTTTCGTCATTGTTGATCAATGCGTTGCCATGGTAACAGCATAGTTTGAATGAAAATCAAACGAAAATATTGTGGATTCAGACAACTCCCTCAGTCTTTGAGCATTTGGCTTGAAATTTGGCACATGTGACCACTATAGTATATGGATACATGTGTAAACTTAATCTTTCGTCAGTGATGAACAATGCCTTGCCATGGTAACAGTTTTTTTTTACCGAAAAGCTTACAGAAATATTGTGGATTCGGCTAACTCCCGGAGTCTGTGAGCATTTAGCTTGAAATTTGGCACACATAACCACTGTGGTACGTAGATGTGTAACCTTAATTTTTCGTCAGTGGTGATCAGTGTGTTGCCATGGTAACGGCATATTTGGAATGAAAATCATACAAAAATATTGTGGATTCAGTTAACTCCCTCAGTCTTTAACCATTTGGCTTGAAATTTGGCACATGTGACCACTGTAGTGTATAGATGTGTAAACTTGATCTTTCGTCAATGGTGAACAATGCGTTGCCATGGTAACAGCATCTTTTCACTAAAATGCATACAAAAATATTGTGGATTCAGGTAACTACCTCAGTCTTTGAGCATTTAGCTTGAAACTTGGCACATGTGACCACTATAGTACGTAGATGTGCATACGTAATCTTTCGGCATTGTGGATCTGTGTGTTGCCATGGTAACAGCATATTTTAATGAAAATCACGCAAAAATATTGTAGATTCAGTTAACTCCCTCAGTCTTTGAGCACTTGGGTTGAAATTTGACACATGTGACCGCTGTAGCATATAGATGTGCAAACTTAAAGGCAGCCGATCGCCATCCCTAATGGTACGTAAACTCCGAACGACCGAAGTTTGTGCATGCAATTGCGCAATGCTACCACTGAGACAAGTGTGTGTGTGTGTGTGTGTGTGCGTGTGTGTACGCATCACACACAAACATTGTCACCGCGAGCTGCGGTGATTGGAGGAGAGAGGCCAGAAGACGCGTGGCTCTTTCGGCCTCTCTTCATGTGCATGCGCACTGAGAGTGTGCGTCCATTCGGAAGCTTTCGTGGCTCGCTGGGACAGCCATTTTGGGTTAGGAGATAAGCACAGGGAGCTCTCTTGTAGCCTACCATAGTTTCGCTGACCCATTGAGCCAGCGCTATTCTCATTCGGGGGTCACTACATTTGATACAGAATGGGGGAGGCAGCGTGTTGCGTTCGTCTCCGTGCCGCACAAACCACTTTCTTTAATCTTTCGTAAGTGGTGAACAATGTGTTGCCATGGTAACAGCATCTTTTCACTAAAATGCATACAAAAATATTGTGGATTCAGGTAACTACCTCAGTCTTTGAGCATTTAGCTTGAAATTTGGCACATGTGACCACTATAGTACGTAGATGTGCAAACTTAACCAATTTGTTAATTTTGATCAATGCGTTTCCATGGTTACAGCATATTTTGAATGAAAATCATACAAAAATATTGTGGATTCAGGTAACTCCCTCAGTCTTTGAGCATTTGGCTTGAAATTTGGCAGATGCAACCACTATAGTACAGAGATATGCAAACTTCATATTTCATCATTGTTGAACAATGTGTTGCCATGGTAACAGTGCATTTTGAATGAAAATCATACAAACATTTTGATTCTCCTAACTCTCTCTGTGTTAGAGCATTTTGGCTTCAAATTTGGCATATGTTACCTCTACATTACGTAGATGTGCAAAAAATCTTTTGTCAGTGTTGAAAATGTGTTGCCATGGTAACAGTATATTTTGAATGAAAATGATACACTAATATTGTGAATTCAACTAAGCCCCTCAGTCTTTTATCATTTGGCTTGAAATTTGACACATGTAACGGCTATTGTGCAAACTTCATTTTTTCTTAATGTCCAACATTGTGTTGCCATGATAACACACAATTTTTAATGAAAACCATACAAATTGTCAGTTTATTTATCTTGCTCACTCAGTTTTTGAGCACTTGACTTGAGATGTGGGACATATGACTAACAGTGAGCAATACATTTATTCACTTTTGAACAGTGCATTGCCATGGTAACATTTTTTGCTATTAAAAAGTAAAAAAGAAATTAGTCCTGGTTGAGCTAATTCCCTCAGTTGTGGGTGGGGGTATATTAATCACAATGAGTGATAGTTCTAGTTTCTACTGGAACCGTGCCAGTGAACATTGATTTGATTTGTGCAAAAGAGTCCTTTTGCAAAACGAAAACAAGAACAAAATAAAACACATTGTTGTACACGTGTTTGATCAACCTCAGAATTTGCACAATCTTTTTTTTTATAATTTCCTTGAGAACATCCTGTGTTTTTACAAAAATAGTGCAATAACCTGCAACTTTCGTCCACCATCACTCATTGCCGAAAAAAGGAGTTATAGCATCTTAGCTTCTTGCCTTGTGTTAAGGGTACCTTGGTGCCTCTACATGATGAGAGAAATTGTGATATACTGTATACGCTGAATATTTTGCGAGTCAGGTGCTATTCCTGAATTATAGACACGCGAAAATAATGACTCTGATCCTGATATGAACGTGACACACACATATATATTTCTTCGTTCAGTGCAGTACTCCAGGATTGCAAATTTATCCTCCTGTGAAATCTTCGGGAAGTCTAGATTCGCGAAAATTTAGATTCGCTAAATATATGGGGTATACAGTATACATGTATGTATGCTACGTGTGTATGACTTATGAATATGGCTCTATCTTTTATAGAACCTGTATATTTATGGTATCTATTTGTAAAAGGAATGGAGTATTTTTCTATATGATAGAGATGAAAATGATACACATTCTATATGTGTAGGTCTCTCTGAAAAAGAAGAAGTAGAGGAAGAAGAAAACATTAACCAAGAATCATCTACTCCTGTCCGACAACAGGTTTAGTATCCATAATTCTGTGTTTCTCAGTATTCTGCGTATGTCATTTCAGGAATAGAAGTGATGGATATTTCCATAGGTGATCTTGAAATTGAAACAAGATGTGCGGCAAGTCTGCAACAGGCAACAGGCTCATTGCCACGAGAGTTAGTCTGTAGATCCTTTGCATTTCACTGTCCATATTTCTTCATTATTTTTCTTTCTTTTACTCGGATTTGCCTGCAGCCAAGTGTTGGAGATCATGGCCAAACACAAGCAGGACCCTGACGTTCAGGCCTCGGCAATGAAAACAATCGCTTTCCTGGCCAGAGCTGGTGAGTAATCCCATCAAATAAAAAATTAGGTCTAGTCCAACACCTTCGTTTTCAGTGAAGGTCATATCTTACTCCAATAGGAAATTTTTAAGGAGTGACCTCCCCCCCCCCCCCCCCCCCTTCCACCGGTTCTTGTTGTTGTAGTTGTCATAATTTCCTGTCAGTGACGTCCACCAGTACCTTGAAATTTAGCTCATTTGACCCACTTTCGTCACCAGTCCAGTAGATTAGCGGACCATCCATACTAAATCCATCTAGGTAAACTAGAATTGGTTGATTCACCTTTGTCAGAAAACCAAACATGGCCACCGTTGTGTCCGTCATTATCTTTTCATAAGTAACTATCTCTGTTAAGTTGCTGTCACTCTTAATGGCGTGATGTGATGCTTAAAAACTTTGGACCAAAAGAAACTCTAGACCACCCAGGCACCTTATTGCTACCGTGGCTACACATGTGTACCTGTCTGTCCAAACAGAGTCCTCATTATACCAGTCTTATTACTTCTCTACACCAGATGACGCTTGTGCTGAGATGCTGAACGATGAGGTCATAGAATCCATCTTGGTCGCCATGGAAACGTTCCCAGACGAAGCGTCGGTCCAGCGGAACGCATGCCAGGCCCTCAAACAGCTTCTCACCAACGGTAAGCGTGCAATGGCGAGGAGAATAATGACAGGAGATTTTACACATGGTAACTTAATGCTAACAGCAGCTGCAAATTATGGCATTTCAAGTGAATTGGAAGCACTTGACAGAAAGGGGTTTGTACTGGGGGGGGGGGGGGGAACCAACAATGTATTTTAATGGTATCCTTGCTCCCATAACCTTGTGCATCGGGACTACGGTGTCACAGGATACCATAATGCTTTTCAAGGGTGTGCTGAGACATGGTGTAAAAAAAAGTCCACTTCCTCACCTGCACAAATTATGATAAGTTGGTCAAACACGTTCTTTTCTTTTTTTTCTCAGCTGGCAAGTATATCCGTTTTTATAGTGCAATGCATATTTGACCATGGTTGGAGTTACAGACTGAGTGGATGCTGAAGTGGGGCTCAGCCCTGAATGTAAACTGCAAAATGACCTTCCACATTTAATGTAGATCATTGTTGCAAAATGCTAGGACCTGCCAATCAAACATGCAGCCCTTGATGTGTACCTGCAGCCCTTGATGTTAACATGCATGCATGCATAAAATATGTCCTTGAAAGAGTGCATGTTGTTGGCAATAGTCACATGAATACATTGTCAAGCTGAAATCTGCCTTCCTTCCCCAAAACATTTTGGAGGTCAAACCGATGACAAGCACATTCCCAGAACAAAGCAAAATATTCAGTTAGGAAATACTTCCATACAATGATTGGTGAAACATCTAACAGCAACACAATTCTAGTTGGCTTTCAGACTTAAAAAAAAAGTCCTCAGTTGGTGTCATACCGGTGCACATTTACATTAAACACATAATTTATCAGCAGGTTCTTGTTTCCATGTGCAAGGCCCATAGTTACGTACATCGTAGTAAAGAGTCACTATCAAGCTGGGAATGTGTGGGTATATTTAGGTTACTGGTATAGCATGATCCATGTTTCTTATTGCATAGCTGGTGTATTACAGTATATACTCATTTGCTTCTTTGTAATGTTTTTATTATACCCCCGTCAAACGAAGTTTGAAGGGGGTATATAGGAATCAGCGGACGGTCGGGCGGTCGGGCGGTCGGGCGGTCGGTCGGGCGGTCGGTCCGTTGCAAATCTTGCGTCGCGAACTACTTCCTCAGTTTTCAACCGATTCCCATAAAACTTAGCACAGATGTGTGCCTTGGGTTGTAGATGTGCAAGACGTATTTTTTGACAGTACCCAAAAGTACGTTGCCATGGTAACGGCATATTATGGGCAAAAATGGGTACAAATCTTGCGTCGCGAACTTCTCCCACAGTTTTTGATCAATTTTTATGAAATTAGGTACAGATGTTCATCTGAATATGTTCATGTGCAAGACACATATTTCCGCAGTGGCAAAAAGTGCGTTGCCATGGTAACGGCATGTTATTGGTAAAATATAGGGCAAAATGCTTCATGGCAAAACTGCTTCATCAGTGTTCTTCCAATTCTCATGGAATTCATATTGAATGTTTGTCTTAGGATATAGGTCAGCATGACACATTTCTTGACAGTGACAAAAGGTATGTTGCCATGGTAACAGCTCACATATTATGAGCCAAAATGATGGAAAATTTTGTGTTGCAAACTACTTCCTCAGTTTTTGCCCAATTTCCATGAAACTTGGTACAGATGTGTGCCTTTGGTTGTAGATGTGCAAGACGCATTTTTTGACAGTACCTGAAAGTATGTTGCCATGGTAACGGCATATTAATGGCAGAAGATCAAGGAAAGATCTTGCGGATTTAACTACTTCCTCAGTTTTTTGACCAAAGCTTATGAAATGTGGCACACACCTTGATCTGGGTGGGAAGATGTGGAAGACATATTCTTCGGACGTGTCGGAAGCTGCGTTGCCATGGTAATGGCATATAAATGGCAGAAGATCAAGGAAAGATCTTGCGGATTGAACTACTTCCTCTGTATTCGACTGAAGCTCATGAAATGTGGCACACACATTGGTCTTGGTGGGAAGATGTGCAAGACATATTTTTTGGACGTGTCGGAAGCTGCGTTGCCATGGTAACGGCATATTAATGGCGGAAGATCAAGGAAAGATCTTGTGGATTGAACTACTTCCTCAGTTTTTAACAAAAGCTTATGAAATGTGGCACACACAATAGTCTTGGTGGGAAGATGTGCAAGACATATTTTTCGGACGTGTCGGAAGCTGCGTTGCCATGGTAACGGCATTTAAATGGCAGAAGATCAAGGAAAGATCATTCCTTGGGTAAGACTGTCGTCACAGGGCGGGGGTATTAATCACCTCAAGTGATATTTCTAGTCTATTTTTTAATTTGTTTTGTTATTTCCTTTTTTTTTTGAGAATGAGAGAGAGCAGTGGGAAGTGGATAACAATATATGTTCTCAAATTGAATGAGTGTACAAACTATCTGCCTTTACTCACACAGTATATGGTTATCTTGGCATATTGATGGTTCTGTAACACCTGTTTTACATGCAATGTTATGAAGATTGAAGAACTACATGTACATGTATGTGTGCTACAGAGATAAGACTAAAGAAAGATTTACAGAAAATCTAATATAAGTCAAGGGCTTGATAAAACACAATTGAATAAACAGCACATGTTCATTTGCACACTTTAATGCATTGGAGTAACAAACTTGGTTCGACGGAGTGTTGGTAAGGCTTTGCATTGGGGCTTCTTCATGTAGATATGTAAGTGTTGGAAAGTTGCTGAATTGAAATGAAAGGGCAGTGCATCATTTAACAGTCATCTTTTGAACTTATAAATGGTTGATTTCATGGGTTTGTGGGGGGGGGGGGTAAAAAGGTGGCTTCAAAACTGTTTGAGTGCCCAATTCGAGCAAGCATTTTTTTATCTCATTGTTCCAAAGCACCTGCCCGACTTTGATTTTCACTTACCCAGGGCAATCGGGCAAGTGCTTACGTAGCACCTTGAATAGAGGTATATGTCAGCCCTTTGATGGGAGGGAGTGAGATTACCGCACGAGTGGTGGCCGCGTGAGTGATCACACATGACCAGTCAAGCATCAGACGGCTAGCTCACCTCATGCCGACTACAACCTTTCCCAATGGCACGCCAGACTTCGTGCTTGTTAAGATTAAGGTCATCAAACCCATCCTCTCATTACGTAGGGTCCTGATAGATTGCTAGGCATCAATATGTGTGTGTGTGAGTGTGTTTGTGCCTATGTGTATTTGCAATGTTGTCTTTGCATCGAAATCAACCTTCCATTTGTGACATTCAAGGCATTTTTTTTCTTTTTGTATGGCGATTGTTCTTTCCGATAGTTCTAGTAGCTATGATATTATATAATATACGATATTATATGTACCAATGATATATAGATATATACTGTATATATTTATATATTGTTGGTTACCATTAAAAGTCTGTGTAAGTCACCCAACATCAATTTCCTCATTGTAATATTCTAACTTTTGTGGATTATTAGCTTTCTGCCTCTTTGTGCCTCTGTACCTCTAAAATTGTACACAGAATTTCCAAATAAACACAGTTTAGAGAAAGCAGACTTTGAAGTTCAACTATTGTCCTGCCTATAAAAGAATGATAAATTCAGTCACAGTACAGTACAGTGCAGGATAATTGAAGAAAAAAAAACATAACAACAAACAATTGCTAAGTTTGTATTTCAAAATATTTTTTGACTTTGAAATTAAGACAGGTGGTATTTGCCATTTAAAACCTCAATGTTCAAACAAACCTACATTTTCATAGATTTTGCCAAAATGACCTGATTTGACAATTCTTCTTCCTTTTAGGGTTTCCACCTTTGTCAGGGTAGTGTCAGAGGTTACAAACAAGATGCAAACTGAAGTGAGTTTATGGTATACTTGACTTACCCAAAACTTCAAAAAATGCAACCTAGCATTAAGTATAATCCAACGAAATTGTGAGCAGGTGCAACTTCAGTCATATCATCCTGTGTACTACACTTGTATGTGACAACCCCCTCCCCATTTTAAGAAATAGAATAGTTCATTCAAATCTAAATAAATTTCAATATATTTTTTTAGATTTTTTTTTTCATGCCCTAGACGTGTATTTCTGCATAATCCAAATACAGGTTTGTCAAAAGGCATGTAGAGCAATTACAACTGGAAATCATTTCAACACAATATGTAACAGTATCTTCAAAGATAAACTTGAGCAGTAGGATATAGGGAGAAATTACATTATCAATACTAGGCACAGTATTCCATAAAATATTTTTAAAAGCTGGACTATAAGAAAAAACCTGTAAAAATGAGCCATCCGACTGAATAATACTAAGAGATGCATTCCATGAATTACTAATTATAGAATATTTTGGCTGTTAACACACATATATGCACAATTTCACATGAGTCAGAGCGGGTAAACAGAGAAAAATGACTTCAAACAGGAGAAAAGAAATATGGCTGCATCTGCCACAGCAGTTTACAAACATCTTTTACTGATTTTTATTCTTTCGAACTCCAGATCAAGGTATATACTGTACGAGCTGAAATTTCGCGTACAGATATTTTCGCAAATTGCTACTTGGAGGACATTTGCGCGTGTTGTTAATTTCGCGGTTGCGACGGTCTAACTGAATGTAACTATTTGCGCGTTGTTATTTTCGCGGTTCAAAGGCGATTCGCGAAATTCGCGAAAATAAAACCACCACGAAAATTTCAGCTCGTACAGTAGAGTGTTGCTCCTGAGGAATCAAACAATAACTACAAACTCAAAATATGATTCTTTTTTTTTTTTACCATGCCTGAAATCAAGAGGTGTGGCCCTTTGTGGGTTATGTAATGCACAGAAACAGATTGGTGTAATGTACAACTGTAGGTACAGTGTATGCAAACTTTGTAGCTGTCTGTTCGCTGACCCATGAACATGGTAAGAAGCCTTGTAGCCAGTCAGCCAATTCAACACACAGCTGGTCTCACAGGGCTGCGTCATACGGCACAGCTTAAAGGGACTGTACAGTACTGGTTGAGGTGGGGATTCATGTTTTGAACATTCCTAAGTGAGATAATGAAAAGCCTCTTATGAAATATGAAAGAGCATGTAATTTTAAGAAGGGTTCAACGTTTATTTGATGAAAATTAGTTTTCAAATGGCTGAGATATCTGAAAAAGTGATAATAATAAAAGGCGACATGCCACAACTTTATTAGGATCTCTTTGTTTCACCTTGTTTTTGGATATCTCAGCCATTTCAAAACCGATTTTCATCAAATAAACTTTTGATACCCCATGGAATTGCATGCTCTTTGACATCTCATAGAGTCGTTTCTGAATATCTTGCAAAAAATTAAAAGCTAAATCCTCACCTCAACCAGAACTGTACACACCCTTTAAAGCTGATCTTTAAAGGCAGCATGTCTTAAAAGTAGTGAATTCACTGCGTAAGCTGCTTCTGCTTTCTTGGTTGTACGTCATCAGGTATTCATATTTGTGTATATGAGTATTGCCCCACCCAACCCCCCCCCCCCAAGAAAAAAGTTCAAAAAGATGTCAAGGTAAAATCTTTCCACTGAAGTAACCTTTCTATACCTGTGTAGGGGAGATTCTAACATCTGTCATTCTTGTCTTGGATATACTGTATTCCTTACTAGTGTTAAGAGAGTAGGCACTTGTTAGGCCCTATTTTGTTCTGCCTTCCAATCAAAAGGCTTTAGGTTTGAGTCCCACTGAATCCGACTTGCCACCCCGCCCGCCCCCTCTGGTAAGGGACAAAGGGACTGTATTCCTCAGACAGTGTATTCAGTGGAGGTTCTGTTCTAGAAAGATTACCACAATGCACTCATGCATTAGATTTCAACAATAACTCTCCTCATGAAGGATGCGGTGCAAATGCAGTGAAGTGGTACATGTACATTGTATGTCCCATGCATGTACAACGCATGTGTACAGTACACTGAAAAATGGAAAAAATAGAAAAGTGACACTTACACCTTTTGCCTTGCTCCAGGGGCCCCGTTGCATAAAATTTTCTATCATGGTAACTTTGCCATCCTATGGTAACTCCCATGGAATTCTTGATTTTGATTGGCAGTTGAGTATTGTTGCCATGGTAGTTACAGTTACCATTGGATAGCAAAGTTACCACAATAGTATACAAATATACTTGGCCTTGAGAGTTTCTTGTTAAAACTATGGGCAGAGGTGACTCCAAACTAGTACTATTCACTGAGGGGCGCAGCCCCGAAGTGAATAGTACTAGTTTGGAGTCACCGAGGCCCATAGTTTTAACAAGAAACTCGAAACTAGGCTAAGTATATTTGTTTTATATTTTGGATCAAAAATTTGAATAAAAAGACAGTGAAAATCATTATAGACCGTCTATAGGCTTAGCCGCACTGCGGCGGCAGCGCAGCGCCTGCAATACGCAACAGTGCGAGAGATCGGAAATTGAAAAACGTAGTAGCCGTGGCACCGCCAGAGTTGCCCGTCGCATGTATCCAAGCGCTCGTATGACCGCTGCAAACCTGAACACTAGAATTCGGGACCGGACGCGGACGGGTACACTTGATTGTAAAGAAGGGTGATTGTGACATCATTTTGCAAATAGTATACTATTTGCAAAATGTCGTCATAAAAGTGACGTCATTTTGCAAATAGTACTTCATGGAGTTCCAAACACACCAACACTCTAAATGTAGTTCAAAATACCTATAATCATGTGAAGCTCTTTTATCCAATCAATGGAAGACAAATTTTTGATCCAAAATATAATAACTTTTATGCAACAGGCCCCAGGAGGCTAGAAATTATAGCAAGCAGTGTCAACCTGTCACATTGTGCCCTAAGAATGGATAAGTCAATGTATGGATGGATGGATAGATGAACAAATGTATGGATGGATGGAAAGATGAATGGATGAATTGATTGATAGATTGATGAATAAATAAATGAATGGATGAGTGGATGGATGGATAGATACAATTTAGATGAATAGCTGGATAAGTGAATGGATGGATCAATGAATGGATAGATGGGTAGATAGATGAATGGATGGGTTTATGGATGGGTGGATAGATGGGCGGATGGATAGATATGTGGTAGATGAATAAATAAATGAATGAGTCAGTCAGTAAGTGAGTAAATCAGTTCAGTTTGAATTGATTTCTGCATTGTTGTTTTTTTTTTCAAAGAAATAATGCAGGAAAATGACAACATGTGTATCTGACAACTGAATAGAAAAAAAAACAACTAATGATACATTCATAGTATAGTAATCACAACAATCTTTTTAGTTTAGATATAATGACTATGAGATCACAGGAATCAATGATGCACTTGTTTCCAGGTAAAGAGGAAGAAAAATGCAGAGTGCTTGATAGTGATGGCAGCCTCAAAGAGAGAATAAGAAACATGAATAATACATACATACAAATGAATATGAATATTAATGAATGATTGAATGAATAATTGATTGACTGATTTAGTTTGTATTGTTTGTCTGTCTTTGTCCAGAGGATGACCAGGTCAGTTTTGTGGACAGCCAGAAACACCGGTACATCATCAAAGCTGTGCGGAGACACAACGACAACCAGTCGGTCCTGGAGGCGGCCTTTTGGCTGCTAGCTCTTCTCGCAATCCCAGGTACAAACAGCAAGGTCATAGGTCATGACTCTGTTTGGACAGCCGATACAGGTAGCTCATTGTTTAAATTGTAATCATGGCATTTCCTGGTGCGGTGGTGGAAACTCGTCTTAACAGCAGCTCTCGATTGTTCAGGAAGCAAGTATTTCATGTACAATTGCTTAACTGTGCCATTGAAGTGCACTGCTTTTATTTTTGTTGGTAACAACTTCTTCATATTTCAGGATGCTTAACATGATTAAAATGAATTTTCTGGATAAGATTACATTTCACTTTCTATTGGGTTAATAAGATTACTCACATATTTGCCCAGAAGCATAATTTGTTCGTACACATTCCATTGCTAGATAATGCAGTTTAGTGCTTTACATGCAAAAGTTGCTGCCATTTTTAATGGCCTCAAGCCATATTTCTCTATTCTTTTCCCCCGAATGATAGAGGAAGTCCATGTAATTTCATGTAGTGTTATTTCAGACTTCACTGTGGTATGTGGTAAAACTATTAATTGCCGTGGTAAAGCTGTAATTACTGTTGGGTATACTGCAGGTGAAGGTGCTTTTTTTCTTTTTTCTTTTTTGAGTTGAAGGCACACTTGATATGTGGTTTCCTCAATCAGCCAACCACAGTATCATTCATTGGAATAGTTTAGCAATGCGTCCTTCTCATTTCCATGGGCTTTTGTGTCTTAACTGTCTGAAAACCGAGGAGCTGGTGTGGTTCAGTTAATAGGACCATGGACTATCAGTCATGAGTTCCGTGGTTCAAGTCCCCTGCATGTAGCTGCGGTAGCTGTGCCTCTAGGCAAAGGCAGTTTATCCTCATTGTATAGTCATGGGTGGGGGGAGGACTTAAAGGCATAGATTTTGTGGTTGCTTGCTTAAAAGCACTCATTGCTTCCTTTGTGGTTATGTAAATAAGTCAGTTCAATTTAAATCAATCAGGTATTACTATGTTTAACGATGGTAATGATGATAATAAGTACTGTAATGTAGTAAGAATAGTAGTAGAAGTAGTAGTAATAGTAATAGTATTGGTAGCAGTAGCGGTGATAGTACAGTGCACTCCCGTTATAACGAACACGGTTATAACGAAATTCCGGTTATAACGAAGTAAAAATTCGGGCCATAGCGTTATCCAGGTAATGTATTTTTATTGTTTATTCGTTCAGTTATAACGAAATTTCGATATAACGAAAGAAAACTGCCGGTCCCAAGGACTTCCTTATAACGGGAGTCCACTGTAGTAGTAATGGTAATAATGATAACAGTGATAGTGATAATGATTAAAATATAGCAGCGATATCTCTACAATATACATACTTTGAAACCAAAGATATGAAATAATATTACATATAACATGAAAACAATTGTTTGCTTTTATTTTTGTGCTTATGTCAAAGAAACGCAAACACTTGGGAAACTACCATTTTTTCCATTAATGTCATATAGCACGAAATGCATGAAAATTTCTGCCATGGCTGTGATAATTTAAACTTTTACAGTAGCCCTGTGTGACCCTTTGTGACTGTTGTTTGTTGTCTTGTCTGTCTGTGTCCAGAGGAGTCCTATGATGTTCTGCTGCAGGAGACTCACAAGGCCATCATTGCTGCCCTGAAGAGGTTCCCGGACAAGGTGGCTCTGCAGACGGCCTGCTGTGCCCTCATCGAAGCCCTGGCACAAACGGGTATGGCTGCTTCAGGAAGGACATGGTCACAAAGAATGACAGAAAAAAGAAAACCATGTTTAAAAAATGCAGTGGCAGTGAAGTGCAATCAGAATTAAGCGTCAGAGAAAATCCAAGCTGGCAAATTTTGAGAAAGTTTTGGATTGATAAAAGATAATCATCTGTGAGAGTGTTCTTCAAGCATAACAGATCATGTCTGTACTTCATTTATTGTAAGCTTTGGACTATTAAAGGGATTGTACAGCTTCGGTTGAGACTTAACTTCAGGTATCTAACATTTTTTCGTGAGATAATGAGAAACTTTTTATGAAATATGAAAGAGCATGTAATTTTAAAAGGAATTTAGTGTTTATTTGATGAAAATTGGTTTTGAAATGGCTTCAACATCCAAAAAAGAGTGATCCTGATATAAGGTGGGACCTAGCTTTTATTACGATTGCTTTGTTTTACTTTGTTTTGGGTGCCTCAGCCATACCAAAACCAACTTTCATCAAATAAACTTTGAATTCCTCCTAGAATGGTATCCTCTGTACTATTTCATAAGTGGTTTTCTGGTATCTCGAAAAAAGTTAAAATCCAAATTCTCATCTCCACCAATACTATACTATCCCTTTCAATTATTAACAACCCCATATTGTGTTGTTGATATTTGTTTGTTTGTTGTTTGTTTGTTGTTTACCAGAGGACAGCCAACAGCTCTTTGTCCTCCATGACTGCTCCGATCTCCTCATCGAGTCTCTGCGTAAGTTTGGTGACAATGCCCGCTTTCTGACAGTCTGCCTCAGCGTAATGGATCGCCTAGGTGAGAATGTTTTTGCCTTCCATGGGAGCTGTATGATGCAGTCACATCCAACAAAATATGATTGATATAATGAGAAGCTTATGTGCTGGAGTGTTAATGATATGATAGGATGATGATGATGATGATGGTGATGATGGTGATGATGGTGATGATGGTGATGATGGTGATGATGGTGATGATGGTGATGATGGTGATGATGATGATGATGATGATGAAAAACAGAAAAGGGTCTGAGTTACCCAGGTTAGCCTCTTGAGTATAATCCTGAAGGCTTTTGCCACGATACACACCCCAACGTTATTAATAGGAACCCATATACCTTTGTAAACACTCAAAACATGGAGAATAACACTTTTTACAGTAAGTTTAGTGTAACTTCAGAGTGATTCCAAGCATTTTAATGTTGATTATTTATCTATCAATTATTTTTATGTGTAATGAAAGAAATCAGGAGAGAAACAGATAAAAAGAGGGAAGCACTGAGAAAAGCAGGAAAACATGTAGATGAAACTAGATACACTCTAATTTTGCAAATAAACAACTTGCTACAATATTTCTATTTCTATCCTTGTCAGTTGCAATTTATCTTATAACATGTTTGTTTTCCTTGGAAGTTTTCCTTGGAAAAAATATTGATTTCTTGTTATTGATGGGAATGTCAGGACATGGCTTATCTTTCCATAAACCAGTAGGCATTGTTGGAATACATGATATACACTGTATGTATGTATATGATTGATAAGAGGTAGCTTAGATGCTTAATCCTGTAATGCACCAGCTTCATGGTATGATCCTTTTAATCCTTCCAAAGAGATGCAGTTAATCTCAGTTTCCCCATCCTATAGAGAGAAAGGGATGAGAAAGAAGGAAAGATCTGCAGTGGTATTGTGGTGAATTTGTCTAGAATAGTTCAGCTGATGCTGGCACGAACACGTCATAAAGACCTTAGCATGGTTTAAGTCAAAACAGTGTTTCAGTTTTTCAGATGGGTTATAACCCCAACTATTTGTCATAAAACATGAGTTACTCTGCAAAACGATTTTCTCTTTCACCATCTGTTTTATGAAGTGAATTCAGGGCTGCTGTAACATTCCTTGTTCTGCTATCATGTATTTTGTTCTCTCAGCCGAAGCCATTTTTACAGCCCCCAAGTGGCTTGGTCGAGAACTCAACGACAACTGGGTGGAAGAGACGTTCAGTGCGCTCACCCTTCACCAAGATTCACCAACCTGTCTCGTAAGAAGACCCACTCATTCTAATTTGTGATGTGAATTTGTAAACATGTGCACTTTTTCTTTTGCTAAAATGCTGCAGGTTGAAGCAAATTCAAGTGTAATGCCACTTCATGTTTAACCCATTATTAAGATGCCCAGACAAGTTAAAGGTACTGTTTACCATTGGGAGCAGTGATTTAAAAAATGTTTGCGACATCACATTTGATGCACATGTGTAGGTCAGTTGTATCACAAAACATCCTACCATATAAAACATTTGCAATAAAGCATAAAATATAAGGAGCTATTACTATTTTTATGCCTCCGCCATGAAGTGTCGCTGGAGGCATTATGTTATCGGGTTGTCCGTCTGTCCGTCCGTCTGTCCGTCCGTCCATAATCAATTTTGTGGACAGCGTATCTAAAAAACTGTTTGAGGTATCTTAATGAAACTTGGCATGTATATGTATGAGTGGGCGAAGTTGTGCTTATCAACTATTGGGCACACATGCTGAAGGTTAAAGGGTCAAAAGGTCAAGGTCAAATGCTCAAAATTTCACTATTTCCCCTTTATCTATGCAATGCCTGGAGGTATTTTCTTGAAACTTGGTGTATACATGAACTACCAAATAAAGATTCCCCAGAGAGAGCTTTGGGTCATAAGGTCAAAGGTCAAGGTTCAAAAGTCAAGGGAAAATGTTAAAATTTCACTTTTTTTTCCATATCTCACAAATATTTCAAGGTATCTTCATGGAACTTAGTATCATATGCATGCATTGACTGGCAGTGATCATGTAGGGAATTTAGGGGTCATGAGTCAAAGTCATGGGTTAAAGGTCAAGGTCAACTCATCAAAATGTCATTATTTCTCTCTTATCTATGCAATGCCTGCAGGATTTTTTGTTGAAACTTAGTGTATGCATGTATTACTCAATACAGATTCTCTTGGAAGTTTCTTGCCCAAAGGTCAAAAGGTCAAAGGTCAAGTGAAAGTGCTAAATTTCACTTCTTCTTTAAACTTATAAAAGGGTCAAAAGTTGGGTACAAATCCTCAAATCCCCAAATACGTGCACTCTTAGACAGTGTAGCCATTCATCCAAATAAACCTAGTTCAAGGAAAGTGAACACTCGATGCATTTGTGACAAACCTGTCATTTTAATATTTTGCCAGTTACGTCAAACTGTCATCACACATTGTCAAGACATTGTGCTATAGACGTATTCGGAGAACCATGCATTATGGCGGAGGCATACCAGTCACCATAGCGACATTTCTAGTTCTCAATAAAATGTAACTGTAGACGGTTTAGTCTAGAAACATTTTTTTATTATAACTATTGTTCACATTTTGTATATTTTTATCAGTACTTACCATTGATTATACCAATTCAAATTTTTACATTGGTTGTTTCTATCCCTAACTCACATGTTAGAACTACTTTGTAGCACTAAAGCTAAGTTTTTGTTTCATCTGCAAATGGTAAATAATGCCTTTAAGTATATAGCATGACAAGCTTTTCCATCAGCATTTCGATAGCCCTCCAAACCAAGCAAATTGTCAGTTAGCAAGCCCAATGAGGTGTAGAAATGTGTCATAGTATAACAGGAAGGCCCTGCTAACACAATAGGGATTAGAGACCTTAGGTGCAGTAGTCTATATTCATTAGCAATCATTGACATCTGTGCCAATCAGTGAATAAAGCGCTCCAGCTGATGCACCACTTGGCGAAACAAAATACACTTAAAGGTACTGTTTACCATTGGGAGCAGTGATTTAAAAAATGTTCAAGTTATCACATTTGATGCCTATGTGTAGGTCAGTTGTATCACAAAGCATCCTACCATATAAACATTTCACAATGAAGCGTAAGATAGAAGGAGATACCACTATTTTTCTCAATAAACCATAACTGTAGATGTTTTATTCCAGAAACAAGTTTATTCAAAGTACATGTAGGTCTATTGTTCGCATTTTGTATACTTAATAATACTTAACATTGATTATACAGATTAACATTTTTACATTGGTTGTTTCTAGCCCTAACCCACATTTTAGAACTATTTTAACCCTAAAGGGGCCGGGCTTTTTTGGCTATGCTCAGACCGGGATTTAAACAATCAATTTCTAATTTTAATTAATTAATTATGCAAATTAAGATCAAGATGATATTATAGCCTAATTAAAAGCAATGAGAGTCTAATTTTTGATCTGCAAATCTGTTTTAGCATATTCAACAATTGTACATCACAAAAACTTCCAAAACTCATTTCAATTCTTATGTATTTTTTGTTTTCTGAATTTCTTATGTATTTCCTTGTTTTTCAAATTTTGTTTTTTCTTTGTTTTTTTCATTGGAAAATGTCACTGACCACTTTTCTACCATAATTAGCACAAAATTAATCAATGAAAGTGATTAATTGTAAAAATAATCAGGTTTTTATGACTTTCATGACAGAGCACTGTTTTCCATAGGAAATGTACATAAAATCACAAAATTGTGCCCGTTTTGGGGCGACATTCCGTTACAAAAATGGGCGTGGCTTTGCAAAAGTATGCACGGATGTTGCAAATTTGGTCTCAAAAGTTGCGCGAGACTTGAAAGAAGAAAGTCAAGAAGTCTCGTGACGAGGCCTTCTTGCGTTACAGAATTATAGCGCGTAACATCGAGGGGGGGCGGATTCCAAGAATGAAAGTGTTGAGTAGATGGAACTTGTTGTAACCTGATGCAAGCTATTGAGTTAACATTTGATTTCATCTTTGTTTAGCCAAGTTCAGTTAAAACGTGTACCGTGTTCTGTGACGGGGTTTTTGCCCTGTGAAATTACGGATGTATTCTTTGACCTTTGACAGGAAAATGCACTGAGAGCTCTGGCCACACTGGTCCAGAGAAGACCACAGGTCTTGGAAGGGATGGTGGACAGTGAAAGGTTAGTGAATGTTGACCCTGAAATGCTCTTTGTGGTCACTCTTGTAGCTACTTTATGATTTAGACACTGTATTGTGGGTGATATATAATCCACCATCTCATAAGTGAGACTTCAACACTACCAGCCAAGAGTGACAATAACTGTAGTACTAGTAGTCTAACCAATAGGTGTAATCACACCCAGAGACTTTGGTCATGTCTATGATAGTCATGATCATGACATGCCTTTTATTGGGCCCAAGAGGTCCACAGATGCAAATAGTGCTCAATTTTAAGGCAGGTATTGAGTGGGGTGTGTTGTCTATGATACCACATCAACTATATTGGACTTGGAGCAATTAAATAGCATGTTTTGTCAACAGTTTTCATTTGTTGTGGCATGGAAGTGCTACCAAGTAATAGCAAAGTTTGATGGAACTTTGACAGAGCTTAGGAAGGAAAAAACAATGGCATATCCTTTCCTCGTCCATTTTCTGATGGATTACCATTTTGTCATATACTTGCACAGTTATCACTTTTAGATGACAGATCAGACATACATGTACATTGTCGTTTATCTTTTATAAGACAAGTCCACGACATAAAAAGACAGAAATGTGTCTTTTTTGTTAAATTGAAAAAGAGAAAGAAAAAGAAAGGTCCGGTTATTTGAGACTTTCGTGAGTTTGCAAAGTTACACAGTCTCAATCGAAATATAGAATAATGGTGCTTTTGTTGGAGCTATGTAATAGAAATACAAGCTCATTATTATACCCCCGCCAAACGAAGTTTGAAGGGGGTATATAGGAATCAGCGGACGGTCGGGCGGTCGGGCGGTCGGGCGGTCGGTCGGGCGGTCGGGCGGTCGGTCCGTTGCAAATCTTGCGTCGCGAACTTCTTCCTCAGTTTTCAACCGATTCCCATAAAACTTGGCACAGATGTGTGCCTTAGGTTGTAGATGTGCAAGACGTATTTTTTGACAGTACCCAAAAGTACGTTGCCATGGTAACGGCATATTATGGGCAAAAATGGGTACAAATCTTGTGTCGCGAACTCCTCCCACAGCTTTTGATCAATTTTTATGAAATTAGGTACAGATGTTCATCTGAATATGTTAATGTGCAAGACACATATTTCCGCAGTGGCAAAAAGTGCGTTGCCATGGTAACGGCATGTTATTGGTAAAATATAGGGCAAAATGCTTCATGGCAAAACTGCTTCATCAGTGTTCTTCCAATTCTCATGGAATTCATATTGAATGTTTGTCTTAGGATATAGGTCAGCATGACACATTTCTTGACAGTGACAAAAAGTATGTTGCCATGGTAACAGCTCACATATTATGAGCCAAAATGATGGAAAATTTTGTGTTGCAAACTACTTCCTCAGTTTTTGCCCAATTTCCATGAAACTTGGTACAGATGTGTGCCTTTGGTTGTAGATGTGCAAGACGCATTTTTCGACAGTACCCGAAAGTACATTGCCATGGTAACGGCATATTAATGGCAGAAGATCAAGGAAAGATCTTGCGGATTTAACTACTTCCTCAGTTTTTTGACCAAAGCTTATGAAATTTTGTTTTGACCAAAGCTTATGAAATGCATTGTTTGGTGGGGGTATAACCAGTCGCTGTAGCGACATTTCTAGTTTATTAGACCACTAACCCTATTCCAATTTCTATGTACTAAAGTACATCGTCACCATCTAGATTAAGATCTTGAGCAACATAAGATAATGAGATATTTTATATTTCAAAAAAATATCTTACAACTGCTCAAAACCCATACAGAACTTTGTCACTTGCAGTCATATGTTTATCAAAGAAATTTTATGTGTATGTGCATGTGAAGTGATTTGAGTATTCAGTCCCACATCCTTGTTACAAAATGTATTGTGTCACGTGTTGCGCACGTTCACATACTTTGAGTGTCCCATCTTCTAATCCTCGTAGGAGTCGGGCAGTGGACAGTGCTGTACTCATGACCATGAGACTTCATTCCAAGAACTCCAAGGCCATCTTTGAGGTGGCCTGCGATGCCATCCAGGCGCTAGCAGAAGTATCTGGTAACTATGGCAATGAGTAACCTCCCGTACCCTGCACTCACTCTCTAACTCACTGGATATTGCAAACATCTGAAAGTTTCACTGGGCAGTCTTCATACCTTTGTATTGTGGATATATGCCTATAGACAAAAACATCAGTTTAAAAGAGACCAAAGAAGAGTGGAATTATCGTTTGGAGTCATTGTTAAATCAATCCTTTTGTTATAGTAAACTATCATAACTGATTGACACAACTCCACAACTCCTCCGTGGTGCTGATACAGATCATAATTTTGCTTGTACATGTAGATAGCCAGATTATTTTGTTCTCGTGTCATGTCATACAGGGCAATAAACATGACTTCAGTGATATACAATGTATATTTCAGTGATATTGACTGGGCTCCTTGTAGTAGTAGTGAAAGACAAAGCGTCTAGTTTGTCTTCACTGAGTATTCACTTCTTTTCAATTCTTGCAATATGTTTCTAGTAGTAAGCAATATAATTGCAAATCCCTCTCAGTGGCAACTGTAATAGTCACATAGATACATGTATTTATCTTTCCACTTCCCTCTTTAATTTCTGCTTCTGCCCCTGGCACCTCATGCCCTTCAAACTCGCCGCCATCATTGTTCCCACAAATCCTCAGAAACCCTCCAACGCACCATTGTGGAGAAGGGCGGAGTGCATGACATCCGGGCGGGGCTGGTATCATACACCAAGGATGGATACTGCCAGGCAGCCGCCAGTCGGGCCATCAAGGGTCTGTGTATGGCAATGTGAGTCCTCAGGGAATCTTCTGATTGTATGTCGTACATGTATTGAATTACACTGGTAATTTCATTGCGATGCATGTTGTCATTAGTTGTAGTGGGTTGATGATTGTGCAGCTCACATAAGAAATCACTCACTCAAGCAGAAAAGATAAATTTGATGGACAGATACAGAGACAATGTCTACATCTTGGTGAGATATTTAATGTGCAAACTAATAACCACGCTGCTTTGCATAGTTTGCTTACATGCATTAATGTAGTTCTGCCAAGTGGCCTAACATTGAAATATTACACTGCAACATCACAACACATTCGACAGTCACAATTGGCAGTTGATGTGATAAATGGTCAGTTGAGGGTAATCTGCTGCTGTTAGTGGGCAGAGTGGTCCAGTGAAAGTGCTCTTCTCAATGACATGTCCGTGGATGTTTGCCCAAGCTCTACCCAGCTGAAGCAAAACCAAACATCATCATGACTCACATCTGCACACCAAGAACTAGAGAAGCACTCTGAGAGCGCAGACCTCCGCCAAGCATGCAGCTCATTTCCACCACTGATCTTGTTCTTCCACAGAGATCAGTGAGTTTTACCCATACGTACTTATAGCATTGTGTGCTGAAAGCTGCCCGATTTCCCAATATAGAAGCCTCTGTTACGTCATAAACCCTCAGCTCCACGGCGCGCCTCACCCTAGCAAAAACTAGAGCACGCACTTTAGTGCATGCATGCAAACCTCAAATATGCGCAGCCTGAACTCCCAAGTTCATTGACCCTACCTGCCAAAATATCAAAAATCCTTCATAGATTCCAAAAACATTCTCGGATCACTACCAAAAGTTAATCGTTTGTTACTTGTGTCATTCTCAACCTTTCCTGCAAGTTTCATCCCAATCCATTAACTACTTTTTTAGTTATTTTGCACACGGACAAACTCACAGACAAACACACAAGCCAACGGTAACGAAAACATAACCTCCTCCCTTGGCGGAGGTAATAAGTGGAAATGAATTTTCGTCATCCTTCTCACCAAGTACATGTATATCTATCCTTGTGTTGTTGCTGTTGCAGTGAGGACCGGCCTGAAGATGTTGCGCTGAACAACAAGACGTTGGTGGTGGAGGCAGACATTCACAGTCTCCTCTTCGTTGCCATGAGGAACTTCCTTAGCGACGGTGAGGTGCTCCTGGATGTTGTCAAGACTGTCACCTGTCTGGCTGAGCTCTGTGAGTTCCTTTTACTTATATTTCTGTCACATTTTGTTTTCTTTTGGTCAAATGATCCAGACAATGTGTATTCTTAAAACCAATGCAAATACTTCAGGGGTACTACATGTACATTTGTAGGCCTGTTGTTGTTGTTTCAGTCTTGGTCAGCAGAATGCATATGCTCAGGATGAAATTTTATCCTTACTAAATTTTAACAAACATTTCAAGTTCAGGGTTTGAAACAAGTAAGTAGGTGAGAGCTGACTTAGTGAAAGATAAAAAATGCAGTAAATTTATACATACTTTTTTTTGTGCAGGAAATATCCAATTATTCAGTGATGAGAATGCTTAGAGAGTGAAGTACCTTCACTCAAATGATAATGATATAAACTGGATGAATGTCTGACTCTGTTGCCATGGCAGCCATAGTGAAGAATCAGTGCATGGTGGAAGGCATCCATGAAGTCATCCTTCTTGGGATGGAGGAACATCCAGATGATCCCATCCTCCAGGAGCTCTTCCTTGAAACCATTGTGGTCTTATCTGCGACTGGTAAGCACCCCACCCCCACCCTTATCTCTCTTTTTTTTTTCACCCTCCCTATCTTTTTTACTTCACTTACAATATTTCTCTCTGTCTCTATATCTATCCACCAATGTATTTATCTATCTCTCTGCTCTCATGTACCTCCCTTCCCTCACTTCTCTTCTTTATCTCTATCTATTAATATGTCCAAAATCTTTCTTTTTTTTCTCTATCTATCTACAATGTAGGGTCTATCTATCTGGCAATCTATCTATCTATCTACCTATTTATCTGTCTACCTTCCTATCTGTTTGTTTATCTATCTACTTATCTTTCTATCTATCTCTCACTTCTGTATACAAAATGTAAGCTTTAGTTTTTCCTATCAGGACAGAAAAAAATGGTTTTGTGCCTGTTTTAGATTGCATCATGGCAGGGTATATGTATCTGAGTGTAATCCTCTGTTTTGTAGTTATCATGGTTTTGCTCACTCATTAAATAAACCATTTGAGATTAAAATGTACTTATCTCACTTATGTAGACGCCAAAAGACAGTCGGATATCCAGTGGAAATAGATAGCCATTAAGAGAGAAAATCTCATTTCAACTGTGTTTTTACCCATGTGTGTATACAGGATGATAATCTCTTTGATGTCAAATACAAGTATGTAGGAGCTAATTCAAGAGATGTATTTCCATGCAAAATAATTAGACATAAACTGGAAATAGAGTGTGGAAACCAAGTCTAGTGCCCATGCACATTCTTTTTCAGCAGTTCTGAATCTTTCACATTAGTTAGCCATGTTGTCTGCAGCACTGCACGGAAAACACATAACTAATTCTGTGACAATTATGACAAATATGTCATCCTTTGAGGACTTTATGGACATTTGTATTCTTTCTTCATTACAGATGTATACTCGGGTCTAGTGATGGGCCCAACAGGTTAAAAACTTTATGGATATACATTGTATTGCATGTGATTGCATTGGAAACAAAAAAGAAAAAAAAATGCAAACTTACATTTGCCGCTGTATATTTTTCGTTAAATGAAATCATCTGCATATGGAAAGTACCAGAATGGGGCATGATCCACATCCAAATAAAAAAGCATGAAATATTGCAAGGAAATTAGCTGCATTGCCACATTAAACTACATGTATGTGGGACTCTGTAGTGCTGCATTGTTATTTTCACTATATGTTGTTACAGTTTCTTTAGGTAGAGTTATAAAAAAAAGGATGATTGTCATTCATTCGAACCCTTTTGTTATTCATATGTCTTTGTTTCAGTTTCAGGATTTTTATTTTTGGAAGTCTTGAAATTGCTTAATCCGTGACATATTATTTTCTAATGGACAATGCAGTTAACAGTATTAAAGTTCGTATTTCTCACTCAAATTGGCAGAAGTTTTGTATAGCTCTTTCTGTTTTTTATGCAAATTTGATGAATTTAACCATTTCCATCTAATCTTTCCTGAAAAAGGGGGATTAAGTGGTGCTTCTTAACGTTCATATGTCATAGTTAAATTTGGTTGTTTTTTCAATACTTACAGAATAGAATTCAGTACAGGGATTATGCACCAAACAAAAACACATCATACAACATCTGCAATGATTCTTGCTCTATGATTGGTAGACTGCTCATCATGTGACATTAAAAGAAAAAGTACCTTTGCATGCTCAACTGCTGAGCGTGCAATTTTCATTGAGTAGTATAGGCTATTACACTCTGATGTCATCCCTTTACATTTACTCCCATGAAAGGCTCTTTAATAATCAACCTATAGTTTGGCACTGATGCACTCCTCTGATGTTACAATATACATACCTGTACATTGCACAACTTCAGCAGCACGCACTCAATTAGTTACGAGGAAGTGCTCAAACACTTGAATATTTCTTTTCAACAATTTCGACCTATCGCTTTCTTGTACAACTGTACTATATTACAACCATTCCCCTTTAATGAACAATCATTGCCATTTCTTTACTGTATGTAAGAATGGGTATAGACCACATTCATCGACATCCAAGGTGTTGCAGAAGACAAGGAATGAATGGTTTTTGCTCGTTTAATGAACACGATATCACATTCAGTGGAAAATCTTGTACCATTGCACCCAAGTCCAAAGTAAGGCAGAAGACAAAGGAAAGATGTGAAATATTGTGGTGAAAAGAAAATTAGAATTTCTTTTGCAGTCTATAAAAAAAGAGTAATGCTAGCTTTGTGAAAAAGTATGAAAAGAGTCATCATCCTGTCACACAGTGGCAAAGTTAAAGGACAAGTTCACCTTCATAGACATGTGGGTTGAGTGAATGCAGCAATATTAGTAGAACACATCAGTGAGAGTTTGAGGAAAATCGGACAATCCTTTCAAAAGTTATGAATTTTTGAAGTTTCTGCTCCGTCAAGACTGGATGAGAAGACTACTATAGCTTGTAATGTCACACATGTACAACGATATAAAGAAAGGATAAAGAAAATTCAACATATTTTCACTTTTCTCGCATAACAAATGGACACTTGACTTCTCTCTTTCAGGAGGCAGGGGGAATAATATTACCCTTAATATATGTCAGTAACAAGTCGAAGAAATGTGCACTTTGTTCAAAAAGTGAAGTTTTTATGAAATTCTCTTTTTATTTTCTTTATATTGATGTACGCATATGACATCATACACTGTAGTAGTCTTCTCATCCAGCAGTGACTGCCCAGATACTCTAAAAATTCATAACTTCTGAACGGATTGTCCGATTTTCCACAAACTTTCACTGATGAGTTCTACTAATATTGCTGCATTCACTCAATCCACATGTATATGAAGGTGGACTTGTCCTTTAAGTATACCTTCCTTTCACATTTGCTCTCAAAACAGTGTACAGTTAGTCATATACAAAGGGGGAATGGTCATCACCAAACAATTCAAATAGTTCACTTTGAAAGACAAAGGATAATTTTTTGTTGATTTAATTTGTGAATGGCTTTGTGAATGGCTTTGCAATTACAATATGTACATACATTGTATTTGTTGGTCATGACTGTCCCTGTGGGGAAAAATGGAATTCACAAAAAACTTGCAAGAAAATGTGCATGCTCATACAGGTGTAGCATAATTTTTTTTTTCCGGGGGGTGGGGGGTGGTCAACAGGTACAATGTTACTCCCAAAAATGTAATCTTAAAGACACTACTTTCACTTTCACTGGCACATTTGATCAATGATGATGAAAGCAAATGAAACTCTTATCATATTTTCTTCTTTTTTCTGCTGATTTCTCAAACCTAATATATCATTTGCCGTTAAAGACAGTGTGACACACTTGGAGGTGTTAATTTTCGTAAATTGATTGACATTTTTAAAAAAAAGAATAAATGCTAGAATGTTAAGAGGATTCATCGATATCAGGTTATTTTCTTTAAACAATTCATAGTGTACACAATCATATTTGCAAATTCAAACGATGCGATGATGTCATTGCATCACAATCTATCCATTTGTTTGGCCAAAAAGAAGTAATCATAAATGTCAGTTTAACAACTCATTTTAACTCTTTGTGTAGTAATTAGAACTTTACTTTAACTTGATGCACTTAGTGCAATTGACTGTTCTTTATTCAATGTAAAAAAAAGGAGAAAAGTCAAATAAGGAAGATGTTTGTGCGGGTCAGCTGAAGACTTGAAAGGGTCTGACATCATCATAATAATAATAATGATGATAATGATAATAATGATAATAATAATAATAATAATAATAATAATAATAATAATAATAATAATAATAATAATAATAGCAACAACAACAACGATAGTAATCAGAATCAGAATCATGATAACTGCATTTATATGGCGCTTTATACTGGTGTTTCTAAGCGCACTGGTGCAATTCATACAAAAAGACTAAAAAACACAACAACATCAGGACAATGCAAAACCAAAATTATAGTCACAAAAGAAGAAGAAGAAGAATCTCTTCATTTGCGTATCTGACTGTATCTGAAATACTATTTTCATGAAAAGCATGCAACACTTTGGTATTGTTCAACCTTCTTATTTGATGTCCAGGTCTTTTGAAATTTCTACCAGTCTGCTTTAGATATTCAGTTTTTCAACTCAAAGAGGTCAATCTCTCAAATGTCAACCAAGAAATTTGAAATGAAGAAGACTATAGTTTATCACCATCATAGCTTCTCTTTCCCCCCCCCCCTTCTTCATCATCCATACTCCTTTTTAGTTCAATGAATGTTAATTCCTATTCATATATTTTAAAAATATTACTTTTACAGCGGTCATGTTGATATGTTCAAATGCTCTTCATTTTATTAATTTCTGTTAGCACTTGTTTCTTGGGAATGCATTTTGAAAATTTGTGTCACCATCATTTGTGCGACCAATGTGTACTATTCTGCAATGTCTGTAAACGACATGTATGGGTTGACCGTTGCTGAAACAAAATGATTAATTTTTAATTAAGCAGTGAATTTTTAATAAAGGCAACTTGAAAAAGAAACTCCCTATGTTTTCACAGTTTGAATTGACACACATATGCATTGTAGTACTTGCAAACTGTATTCACAGCAATTTTGTGTATGAAAAAAGAGGTCTCTTAAAATAATACTGTTTTATTACGAAAAATGTCTCCGCAGTCTTTTGTATTTTGAGGTGCCTCAAATATGTAAATGTTTTGTCTAGTCTTTTCATCGTGTTCGAGAGCCTGTAATAACCTGTACCTTTAAAACATGCATGTCGTATGCATAATATGATAAAGGGCAGAAAGACAATGATACCTTTTACTTAAAAATAAACAAGAACAAATAGACCAGAAATTGTAGCATTCAGGAATGTGTGACAATTTTAGATAGTTGAAAATTTGAGAATTAAAAGAATTAAATGAAACCCAGATGAAAAAAAAAAAGTTTGTATCAGTGCATGTGTGTATAAAGATCGCCTTGTATTTCCAAGATGGGGAAAGTTGCCTTTAATTGCATATTATGCATTTGCCATAAGAGAGATTAGATATAAATAGGGATATATTACACAGGTCTATGTATGATGTACTGATTGAGGGTATGTTTTATTCATACACAGATGGGATGATTGACATCTTGTGTGACGCAGGCATCTTGTCTTTTACTGTGGAGACCATGGAGAAATACAGCCACATTGAAGGTAAGACCAACAACTACAAATATTTCTCATCGTATAGTGTTTGAAACAGGGTGTTCCAATATGACATAAGCTGTTAATCAGAGGGGCACAAACACTTTGACACTTTCACTTGTCCCGGCAATGATATTCAATTTAGAGGTTTGCCTATTATCAGGAAAAATGTGACAGTGCCATAATCTATACAGATGTTATACAACATTGTAGCTACACATATCCAAGAATAGAAAACAGAATTCAAACAATTTGGGCAAAAGTAGATGGGATCTTCTTTACAGACATTCAGAAGAAAGAGATAAGAGAAAGCTACTGCATAATGATGCTTAAAGATTTTGACTACATTGTACTCTTGGGAGTGTATCCACTATGAGAGATTTTTATCACAGACTGCTTTACAAACCTCTTTAACAATGTGAGTGTTCATAAGAAGAGTAATCAAACAATTGAGATTCTAAAGATGAACAACAGATGTCTTTTGGACAAGCATAGTGACAAAGAGAAGAAGAGGGGCATGCATTGAAAGACATTTGTACAAAATTGGTTTGGACTATAAAGGAAAGCCTGTATACTCTACTGTCTGAAGTCTGAGATCTTGTTATCGCAAGTTAATTCTGTAGAAAACCTCAGTGAAAAGTGGGAACAGAAACGGGCATGTGTCTGACTATTTGAACAATTCAAGACAATGCCCCCCCCCAAAAAAAAAAAATAATAATAATAAATGAATAAATAAAATGAAATAGCAGAAAAGGAAAAGAAAGAGCAGAAAAATCACAGGAAAATGTTGATTGCCCACATTTCCCATATATTTTTAACATTATCCTGTCCTACTCCTTGTATAAATGGTCTCCTGTGATAATTGAGTGAAAAGCTACTGTAGCACGGGCAATTCATGAGGTATGATGACATCTACTCTCTCCCCTTCCCATCATCCCCCCCCCCCACCCCAAAAAAAAAAATAAATAAATAAAGCAATCCAAGAGAAAGGCACCATCTTGCTCCAGACAGTGGTGAACAAGAAGAAGTCCATCTGTGACAATCGGCTGGCGGAGAAGATCGCGCGGGCCATCGTGAGCTCGATGAAGAAGTTTAGGCAGGCCCCAAATGTCCTTGCGGAGGTGAGACTTACTGTGTAACAATCCATATACAGGTTATACTTAACCCTTTGAGGATGAGCTGACTTTGCTGTAACACATATTTCCCATAGATATGGTGTACCCGCCCAAGTATTCTTGAGACTAGTCTTCAACGGGTTCTTAAAGACTGTTCATGATCACGCGTAAGACCAGATTTGTTGAGTGCAAAGTGCAGTATCTCCAGTCTTTAGTTGTAGACTTTATTGCATGGACAACATTGTTTTTGTTAGTCAGTTAAGTTCATGTTGGATTGAAGGTTACAGACTGGTAGTTAGAGTGAAGATATGAATTGAGTGTGAATGAGACCCAGTGTCTGTTCTAAGTCATTAGTTGTTAATTTTTCATCAAAAGTAATGTTGTATGATGACAAATGAGAAAATCATGGATTCTTTGGGGAGTGACTTTAATGCCTGCTATGTCATAGATGTAGGATTGGTGGTTTATAATCTGTATGTGCATCCATGGTATTCTATGTCATTTTGAGTGAATTTATGTGGAGCTTTATGTATGCTGGTCAGAATAAAGGGAGAGTATTACATATAATTCCTAACACCATCTGTCCTAATTGTTCACTTGTGTGCTTGTAAGGCCTGATTGTTGTAAAAGAAGATAGAATATCATCAGCTTTATATGTACGTAACACAATTCAACATTTGTGAATTCAGTGAAATTGGTATGGTTGTCTCTATCACTTGATTTTGTCCTTTATTTTACTGAATAAGTGGTATTTAAACTTTTATTATCTTTTAAAATATTCTTTTGTTTATCAGAGTTGCGTTGCCATGCAGTTTCTGGCAGACCTCTCGCAGGAGGTCACCAAGACGCTGGTCAACTTCAACGCCCATGAGGAGCTCTTTCACATCTTGGAGACATACAAGGGTGACGAAAGTAGGTCTAGCCAAAGTCCTCGGAACCGGCAGTTTTCTTTCATTGTATCGAAATTTCATTATAACCGAACAAATAAACAATAAGATTACATAGAGTGGATAATGTTGCGGCCTGAATTTTTACTTCGTTGTAACCGGAATTTCGTTATAACCACGTTCATTCTAACGGGAGTGCACTGTACTCTTTGATTCTGAGCATCAACACCCCTGTGTTACGAGTGGAACTGTTATCGTCGGATATCACCACTGAGTGACTTACCGGTATTTGCGATTAATCTGTCTCATTTCTTTTTTAACCGCAAAGGAGAAAGAGGCTTTTGCATCATGTGTAGTTCTGACAGCTGCCTTACTGGCTATATTTGATAACTACAGTCAGACCATTATGTTATGTTACTCCCGCACGCACTGCGCACGGGGCTGCTTCGTGCGGCTGCGTGCAGGTTCGTGCGATCTCGCACGGGAGCGTATGGCTCCGTGCGCCCCTGTACGCGGCCGTGCGTGGTCGTGCACCTCCGTGCGGATCTGCACGCCCCCGTGCAGATCCGCACGCCTGCGTGCGGATCCATACTCCCTCGCACGCTGTCGCACGGACCCGTGCGGGTCTGGCGCACGGGCCCGTGCGGGTCGGGCGCACGGACCCGTGCGGCTTTGGGGTGCGATTTCGCACGGCCCCGTGCCGCCAGTGCTTGGTTCCCGCATGATCCCATCTCACCTCCCTGGTTCCCGCAGTGCTTACACGGTACGTGTGTATCAGGTGTATACCGCGTGCGAGTCCATGCGCCATTCCCCGGCCGACAGTTTCAGCGCAAGCGTGAAATGAGACGATTCCCGACAATACAAGGCTTGTTACTTGCGCCAAGGAGCTTCAAACCCTTGCTTAAAATTGCGCATTGCCAGTCAGTCGGCAAGCCGAAAACCCCCGTCTAGAATATCCAAGTTCTCGCACGGGTGACCTCGAGTTGACCCCGCAGATCATGATAACTGAATTACGTTTTCACATGATTTTTTTTTTTTTTTTTTTTTTTTTTGGACAGGTTAAGGTTAAAACCTGAAAGCAATATTGTTTAAATTTCCCAAGAGCGACATGAAAGGTCATCGACTTCGTGCCTGGCTAATTCATTACCGATGTCCCGGAAATAATGGGTTCACATACTCGTCTAAAATTCCCCTAAGAGTCTTCTTTTTCATTGTAGGGCACTAACGAACGCATACCATGTAAAAGGAAAATTATTATCCAGCTATAAGATGATACCAAAGGTGTAACGTGATGATTAGATGGGTCAGCAGCGCGCGCCAGCTGAAATCATAAGGATATCATTCCTTTACTCGGCACGAAATCGCGAAAATATTGTACTGTCCCACATATAGAAATTGACGTGTTCCATGGATGCCCTTTGTGTGTTATGAGCGACCCCAGCGTAACTGACATGGTCAATTATAAGCGTCTACTAGCTGTGATATACTGTGCTTGTGTCTGTCGGTGGGCATTATGTACAAGTAGCCTATTGCCTCTTGCTTGGCCTCTCTCTCTCTCTCTCTCTCTTCTCTCTCTCTCTCAACAAGTCATGAATTCACTTTACCCATCGTGCCTAATCGAACTACGACATGATTGAGGTAACTGCGCCTTTTTTTTTCATAGTCAAAATCAAACTAATTCTTTACATAATTTAAAAAAAAAATCTTCATATAATTTCTCAAAATACTCAAAAGATGGCCTCAATAAAAACTTTCTACAAAGATTGCATACGGCAATCTTTACGGCCTAAACAAGTTTTTTAGAGCTATTAGTTCACCCTGTGACGATGACTTCGATTGCGTTTTGAACTTGTACCGAACTACTTTCAACACAACTATTACCTTTATAGTTCGATTGATGAACTAGTCTTTTGAATTCATAACCGACATTCGTAATCGTAAGCATACAGTAACAAAATACTGTCAATAACAGTTGGAAAATGCAAATGCTATAATAATAGCGCGAAATACACGATTAACGATCATCTGCATACATTCTAATTCCCAAGTGATGTCGCTTTGAAAATGACACCAGGTTTGACTACTGCTTCAAGCAAAGAAAAGGAAAAGGAATGGGATATACTTCTAATGATAATATCACGCCGTACAACAAGTGGTACAAGGCATTCCACTGTATTTGGTAATGTCGGTTACGTTTTTGTGCGCTTTACGTACGGAAAATAAAAGGCAGATTGATGCTATTAAATGCTAACACAACGCATTCAAATTATTTTTTTTTTAATAGACCGTGTACAATGTAATGTTTTAGTATTCGGTTTGAAACTTTAAATTTGCGAGTCCTTTATAAAGTTATATGGGTTATTACATTATCAAGCAAAAATTACAGTACATGTACTTTAAGGATTCGGATTTGCTCAGAAGATTAACAATGCTATCTTTGGCAATAGTTTGCAACAGAGACATAGATATACAATGTAATTCTGTTTTTATAGATAGAAAGGAAAACGTAAATAAGTCAACTTTATAACTCTAATTAGCTTTCTCACCAACCGAACTTGATTTGATCTGCCGTGCATGATATCGCTGTGTGTTCTATTAATTCTATGATATTGTTTAATTTGATATTGTTGAATTGGCACGCGTGTTTTTTTTTATGCAGAATATTTCAGGTAGGTATAATTCATTGAAGCTAATAATGTTTGCACATATGACGTGTACGTTGTTTTGTATTTTCATTTTTATAATATATCACGTGTCCATTATCTGATTATGACTACGAAAATATGACAACTGTTTAAATGCGGAGTATGTACTGGAACACTAATGTCTCCCACCAGTATAGACAAACTAATTTCTAGTCGTCTATCCCCGCTTGAAATGGAAATGAAATTACACACAAAAAAAAAAGAAGAAAGAAAACGAAGTACAATTTTCAGCAGATTTCAACCGTTTTGTTTAGTGCCTGATACATGTAATGGACAAAATTCTTTAACGCATAAGCAATCACACAACTTTTGGGAATAAATGTATGTCTTAATGATTGTATCTTATGGAAGAAAACTCGTCTCCTTGCCTGAATTTTAGCTTCTTCTTTTTCAAGCTTGCGGGAAAGAAATAGTTGAACATCAATCGCAATCATAAAGAGAAGCCACATCCTTAAAAATAAACACAGGAGTACTGAGACGCACTACGAAATAAAAACTGGCCTTTTATCTCTATTGACAACGTATGACAATGAAATGCTTCCTTTTGTTGGGGGGGGGTTGATTATTCTGAAGGTTCATAGATCACAAAATTTATATGGTTCGCTATTAGCTTAGGTTCGTTAAGAAAAAAAAAATAAACAGATAAATGCGTTCCTTTTCCGGTGGTTCCTTTACCCGAAAGTAATCAAGCAATCACTTATTTCAGTATAAGATTTGTGAATACAAAACGAAACGAGGACGGCCTTTCAAGTATTAATTCCGAATATAATTGTAAATATGATTATCGGTCTATACTCAACTTCTCAAATGCAGAAAGATTGCAACTGTAAATGTGGTGTTTTGTAAAAAAAAAATAAATAAAAATAGGTTTAAGCTACAAGTTAATGGTTCTTTATATGCTATGGTATCACAAAAGTGACCGAGAATAAGAAGTACTATAATTTTAAATTAATATGATACAATCATAATTATAAAAAAAAAAAAAACAACATGAAGCTGTCAGACCTATACATCAACATTTGCTTCTGATACGTATAGTATAAATTATGTGCAGCTTTGGCAAGCGCGATAAAAGCGATAAATAATGTGGACGCAACGCCTGTAAGGGGAATGTGCCTAATATGGCGGGAATTCAGAATGTTACGCCTGTATACAGCTGTAGCAGAGCAGGCACGAAAGCAGTCGTTGATGCTCTGCAACATTACGACCATGTGCATTATTAGAGTGTTTTTAGTACACGCAAAGAACACGATCTGAAAAGACGACTATCGTTAATTAACTTCATTAACTTTCTCTACTGATGCTGTCTTTTGAATCCCCGCCTACAATGGGTTCTCAGGTTCTATTCACTCTAGTATAGGTATTGGTACTTGCTAAACGCATCTCTTGTACGCTTGTTGTAGTACGCATTGCGTGCCTTTCTTTCTACTGTTTCCTATTGTTTGTGAGTTAAAAACTTGCGGCAACTAAGTCACCGCAGCCGACACACAACGCTTACCGACTCATTCATGCGGCGGCAGCGGCACGGACACAAACGCACTTCAGTTTACATTCGGGCTGCCGTATTGGTTAGAATAGTTAATGATAGACCTGTCCTGCGATTGGGTCATTATCTTACACATCCAAACTATCGCCGTATACGGTAGTGCGTGCGATTGAGCGTAAACGCCGTCGCTAAGCAGGACTGTTGCATTGTTTCGTCCCGTGAAAGAAACAGGTTGTTAGCTTGAACATAGCCCGAACTTATTATTATTATTATTATTATTATTATTATTGGCCTTTTAAATAGTTCAATTTCATATCGAAATTCCGAGCTAAAACGGTGCAGTATTGATGGTAATGCGTAAACAAGGAAATGTGCTAAAGTGCCGAAAACTGTAACTACGACAAGCAGCCTCATACGCATCTACGCTGCCCCATACGCATCTACTCTGTGCTTGTGGGGCTGCCGGTCGCAGTTACGAAAACTGGCACCCTCATCAGCGTAATTCAAATCATTTTGACTGAGCGAGGATGACAATAAATGTCTGTAATTAAAAAGAAAAGAAAAATATATATATATATACATATTGGTTGGAAATAAAAGAAATATTGATATAATGATAGAATTTAATCTTTTTAAAATGGATATTAATAATTGAATCATAGGGAAATATAGATATTATATAGTCTGGCAAAAATAGTCAAAATTATGACTAATTGCCATTAAACCTAAAACAACAACAACAACAACAACCCATCATTGTTTCTTAACCCGCTGGTGTCCCGAGTATACTCGGGCTGAGCGAATGAAATGAAAACGCATTTTTAAACTTAGAATTTCACCAACAATTTGATGCCTATGTTAGAAATGAATTATATTTTGTGGGACTACATACATCAAAGTTGCCATCTGTGTACATTTTGTGATGATTGGTCATAGGCTACATCATGTCTATAAACAAGCAAAATGTCGGCAAACATGAGTGAAATTTTCACGACATTCAGACCTTTGCAACGGTTGGGAAACTGACCAATGACGAGCAACCATCCGCACGCTCTCGCGATCTCATTTGCATCGTTATGCAAATTGCCACACTCGAGTGAAAAGCGTGCGTGCGGCGGTCAAGAGCATTGTGTGCACGCACCTACCTTATTAGCACACATTTACATGATAAAGAATTGTGGCATACTACGTCGTATATATCAGTAATGCAGTTACGGATTTTCTATGAAAGCCATCTCAGCACGGCGACCTGCTTACCATACTGGCATGAAATGTTGGCCTTCTTCTGCTGCCGAGTCCTGAGATTTACCAAAACTCGGCAAATTGAATAAAGTCAAAAGTAAAATCGTTAGCGTGTCCCTGCATGTTGTGTTGATGTTTTTTTTTGTGTGTGTTATCATGACAGCAATGTTATTTATAGTTATTTGAAGGGTTTTACCGTCATGAATTATAATCTGATTATGTTATAAAATCGTTAAAAAAAGACAACTTGGCCCGGAACAAACCTAGTACAGGATGTATGGCATACAAACACCGCAGTCGATTGTGCTACTTAATCGAAGTCGTATATTCATCATGGCGTAACACAGCGTCACATGTGCACTTGTTTTGGGCGAAAATATTTTGAATAGACCTGCTGGCAATTTGAGTATCAGGTTACATTGTATCTTTATGAATAGACTGGATGCAGATACAAAAACATTCCTAGATAGACCCTCTCTTTGACGCAATCTAAAAGGGCAGGGGATTAAGAGCATAATAGAGAAGGTCATAGGTCGATTACTGGCAGTCTCTTTTTTTTCTGTACCGGTCCATATAGAATGGATGTTAGCGATGTGCTTCGGATGTATTACGTAACCATAACTTTATGGTTGTTGGGAATCGAATGTGCAAGTTCTCATGTGCATGTTCCAAACATTTATCTATTATAGAAATTAAAATACAACGAAATACGCTGCAATAAAGCGAATAAACAAGACACATCGCACAAATTTTCTCTCATACGCTTATAGCATTTGGAGAAATTGTCTATGAAAATAACGATCGGTATTTGATATCTGCAACAGTTAGAAAAAGTATATTAGATAAAAATTATATCCCATATTACGTTGAAAGTGACAATAGTGACTTTGTCTGTGCAGTCTGATTCTATATTTTTGTATGAATTCTTTATAATATGCTTCTTTTCAGCCGCAGTCGCTCGATAAATTATTCAAAATGTTTAGAAATCTGGGTCTTTTAGTTCATTTGTTTCGTAAGTTCATAAGTCTAAATGATTTTGCAATCATCGAGTTGCAAGGATATTAGCCATACGCGAGTGGTTGTAGTTCAATCCATTTTCAGTCAATCGGATATGACAACTTATGCCAAAAAAAAAGAAGAAAGTATCTATTTTTTATTCAAATTTGTAGAAAGCGGTCAAAATTTGCAAAGCGCTTATTCAATTCTGCGAAAGACCGAGATGTGATTATGGAGCCCTTGTGTAACACTCGACTTCTTGGGAGTAAGGTATTTCGAGCAGTAAAAGTACGAAATTAACTTCTTTTTAACTGATATAAATAATGTTTTATTGCTATTACTAAAGTGGTTTAAGCACTTGTGCATGTGTCTTCTCTCTATATCTGAATTTAGCTACATGTTTTCATTCGAATTATAATAGAGTTCATGAAATCGCGTTGCCGCATTTTCATATTCATAAACGATTGCAGCAAATGCTTGTTTGCCTAATACATTATGCATAGTGAATGAGAAAAGTACTTTATTTTCTGTCTTTTATCGGGGGATGATTGATACACACAATGAAATGATTTACACTCTTGACAGAAGAGATGATAATTTCATGGGAAGTAGCCGTTTGCCATGAGAGATCGCTGAATGTCGGGAGAAATGTTTTAATTTCAACAAACATGTTGTCTTTTCGTTATTTTCTAAAGTGTTGTATCGATGTTAAGCCTTTAAGCCTGTGTGGCACGTGTTCACCATTCTTCCATGGTCATGCCGACTTCTTCATCTTCCAGGTGGCAATCCTTTTGTTGCTAAATTGAGTGAACTCCTCTGACGAACTCGGAAATGCTCACCTGCGACTCTGTTTGAATAAAAAAAAACAAAAAAAAAACCAAAAACACTCTCTCATATAGAGACGACAGTAAGTTCTCGATTGGCATTCTAAGACCCCGTTTACAGTGCGGGGCCGGGCTCGGCCGCGGCTCGGCCGCGGCCGAGCCCGGCCTCAATTGCGCGGCCGAGCCCCGCAATTTTGTCCGTTTACACTGCTGGGCTCGGCCGCGCTTTTGATTCAAACCTTTCAATATTTTGTCGTAGTGGCGCTCTGCTTGTAAACAAATGCAATTTGGTTTTGTCTGGTTTTCAGACCCTTTGCCACATGAATTCCGTGGCGACGAAGTCGCCGTTCGGGCAAAGGCCTTTGCCGAAGAAAAGAATCCTTTGCAGGACAAAACCACCTTAAACTATACTAGTTTTCGACGTTGAGGGGGTTAATATCCTGAATAGCGAAAGATAAAGGCAGAAGGTTTGGAAGCCAGACTAAAATTGGCCGCGCATTTGGCCCAGTTTGCGTTTACACCAAGAAAAGGCCGGGCTCGGCCGCTGCTCGGCCGCGGCCGAGACCACCTCCAGAGTGAGGCCAAATGCGAGGCCAATTTTGGCCTCGCATTTGGCCTTTTGCGCGTTTACACTGAAATGAAGGTGGACTCGGCCGCGGCCGAGCCTCGCACTTGGATAAACGGGGTCTAATAGTTCATGGGCCAGGCCAGATATTGGTACCACCTGAGGTGGCAAAACCTTTTTGGTGTCATTTTGTTTGTCGGGCATAGATATGCTTGTCAAGCTATGATAGCATTTCCAAATGAGTAGCTTGGTCATAATAAATAAATTTTTAACCAATTTGGTCTCGTTGTTATATCCCTATACTTCTGAATCGAAATTAACCGCTATACAAAGAGGAGCGCTGTTTTCTGTATGTTCCGTAGAGCTGCAAAATGCAGCTCTCTGGTATGTTCACAGGTATTCTGTTGTAAACGCGGTGCGCTTAGTCTTTATTCTAGACGGCGAAGGGAATATCCAAAGCTTATGATACAGTGTATATCCTTTTATCTGCAAACAACAACAACAACCAAAAAAAAAAATTCCTCTTGAATTTTACCGTATTTTGCAATTATTTATCATTTTCCGGCAAAAACGCTAGTGTGAAAACGCTAACACCACGCCGATGTCGCTTTATTTTCATCCAACCAAAAAGGATAATGCAAAAACAATGTACCGGTACACTACAATACATTATAATGAATAATTGTAAATAAACAGAGTGATTTTTGTTTAAAATTGATTTATTTGTTTAGAGGGTAGTATAAAAATAGTATAGATGATCCCTTTTATGAGGAACTTTAGATATGATAACGGTACATTGGTCCTGATAAAGACTAAGCGTACCGCGTGACAGCTGTGGAAATCATAACCCTTTGGATATTCCCTTCGCTGCCTTGAATAAAGACTACGCGCATCGCGTTTACAACAGAACACCTGTGGACATATGGAAGACAGTGCTCTTCTTTGTATAGCGGTTAGTTTCGATTCAGAAGTATAGGGATATAGAAACGAGACCAAATTGGTTTTAAAAAATCATTTTTTTATGCCTAAGCTACTCATTTGGAAATGCTATCATAGCTTGATAAGCATATCTCTGCCCGACAAACAAACTGACACCAAAAAGGTTTTGCCACCTCAGGTGGTACCAACAACCCATTTTTCGGGTCTTGGCCCATGGACTATAAATTGAAGTGTGTTCATGCTGCATTTGAAGAGATAGCATATAGCGAAGGGAAAACAAACCTGAATGGCCATCTTCAGGAAGCTATTTTTTGTTGGCGATTATGAATTACTTAACTATGAAATTGAAAGAAAAACATACAGAAAAACGACTGCAAAATCTTTGCATAATGTGCCATTATTTATAATCAAGTTTCCATTACTTTTCTATTATGATACAATTCCTTCGATTAGTGCTCCTTTATTCTTTCCCAGTACATTTCATCACTTTCCTTTCCAGCTATCCACTTCATTCCCGCCGACAAACGTATACAGATATTTTGCCCGTATATACAATCTAAAAAGATATTGCCATAACATAGATAGGCAAACCTGACCGGATGTAACATTACATTTCGATTGCTAAAGTGTGATCGGATTACCATCCATCAAAAAGAATTTAAAAGACCATCATATTTCTCCCCCCACCCTCTTTGATCTCTCTCCCTCTCTTTCCAGTTATCCAATTCTTTGATTGAATAGTATCATTAGTGAAGATCACTTCTCGATGATGCTTTGCCTGTATTATATATATATATATATATATATATATATATATATATATATATATATATATACATATATATATATATATATATATATATATATATATACATTCATCAAACAACATTTAGAAGACCAGCCTATTTTTCTCCCTCTCTCTTTCTCTCCCTTTCAATCTTTCTTCTCATCGCATAGATTCCAGTATTTCACCTGAAGACCGGAAGACCTCATAAATGTTCTATCAAATATACAAATTCCACAAAACAATAGTCTTTCCGGTTAGTGATGAGTTTTCATCATAATCATATTATAACAAATAACTTCTTTCTTATCACTATGTGAAATCTTATTTCATGTGATTCGTAATGAGCAATACTTCTTGGCAGTAGAGTTTAAGTCAATTATAACATTGTACATAAAATTGGCAGCATTTAACCCCCTACTGTTGAATCACAAATGTGCTCGTTGATCTCTTTTATTTATCCCATGGAAATCTTAAGTCATATCTGTAGGCAGACATAATGGATAATTCCAGAAAGCAAACTTCTTATACAAAAAAAGAGAAACTTCTGTGTGGATGGCAGGTACCGCAATAGCATGGATTTTTCAGATTTAGTTATCATAAGTTGTCAAAGAAAGCAAGAAAGATGCAATGATTTATTTGAATATTGAAAATCCCATCAGGCTCTTGTCAACATTATGAAAGGGATAATTGCTGAAACAAAACCGAGAAATAAACTCAAATGAAAGATTGGTCTGCGAAACTCAACTTCGATGCTGCTTGAAGTTTTTTTTTTCCTTTCTCTCATACTTATGAATGACAGTCTGATTATGTCATTTAAAGATCGTTCAAATAATCTACTTGGCCAACAAACCAAATAGAGGATATTCTGTATAACATTCATGCAACGCAAGAGCCGATGGTTATTGCCTTTATGGGGTCCTATATATTCATCATGGTGAAACACAGCCTAACATATGCGAATGTTTTTATCAAGAACACTTTGAATAGACCAGGTGGCCAGAGTATCAGGTTACATTGTACCTCATTGAATAGACAGGATGTTGATACAAAGACATTCCTGGACGCGCTCGTAGAAAAGTCGGGGATTATGAGCATAATAGAGAAGTTCAAAGGCCGATTACAGACGGTCTCTTTTTTCTGCACCAGTCCATAGAATGCATTTGCCTTCGTAGAAAGCGCTCCAAATTTGCGAAGGGTGATTCAATTTTGCGAGAGATGGACCTGTGATAACCCATCGCTTCAATTGAACACTTTGTTTAGGAGTAAGGTATTTCGGGCAATAAAAGCATGAAGTGTTCTTGTCTTATCTCATGTGTATCGATGTAATCAAATGTTTTCATGTTGCTATTGAAGTGGTTTATTCACTTATCGTGCCAGTGTAACATATATATGTAACATATATATATATATATATATATACAGGGCTCGACACTAACGGTGGCCCGGTGGCCCGGGGCCACCAAAAACGCACGTCGGGCAACCAAAATTTCAGAAATGAAGCATTTGGTGGCCTGATCGGGCCACCAAAAAAGGTCGGATGTTTGCCTTTGGGCCACCAAAAATAAAAGTTAGTGTGGAGCCCTATATATATATATATATATATATATATATATATATATATATATATGAAGGGTTTGTTTGCAAAAACCGATAAGTCCATTTTTGAAGATTTTGAAGTACTCTCTCTGTCAAAAAGTACAAAATAATACCTTTTAAATGATATATTGGTCACAACATATAAAGGTATATTTTTGAAGTTATGGTCAAAAGAAGCAAAGATTTTCTTATTATTCTCTTTATTTTTCTTGACCTTTAATCGCAAATATCTCCATTTGGCAAATATGGACTTATCGGTTTTTGCAAACAAACTCTTCATATCTTAAGCATATATCTGCATTTAGGTAGGACTACATTTTTTCATTCCATTAGACTTCGCGAACTCATGCACATTGCAGCATTTTCATATTCATAAACGATTGCAGCAAATGCTCATTTCCTTCATACATTATGCTTATTGAATGAGATTAGTTCTTCATTTCTTTCTTGTCTTTTATCGGGGGATGACTGGTACTGTATAAACAATAAAACAAATATTGATTTACACTCATGACATAAGAGAAGAACAATTCAGCAAAATTAGCCGTCTGTTATGAGAGATTGAAGAATGCCAGGAGAAATGTTGTTTATTTCAACAAAAATATTGTCTTTTCCTTATTTTCTCAAGTGATGTAATAATTTTAGGCCTTCAAGCCTGTGAGGCTTGTGCTTGTCATACTTCTATGATCATGTCGGCTTCTTCTACAGCTGCTGGAGTATACGCGATGGCAAGCCTTTTTTACCCACGCCGATGAAAATCGGCAGGGGGTTATGTAAAGGGTTCCGTATGTTTGTTTGTTTGTTTGTTTGTTTGTTTGTTTGTTTGTTTGTTGTGTGTGTGTTTGTTTGTTTGTTTGTGTACAAGATAACAAGAGAACGGGTAAACGGATTTGCACGAAATGTTCAGGGGATGTCTGGATAATGACAGGAAAGAATCGATTAGATTTTGGTGATAATCGGTTGACCCTTGCAAATTCTGTGCGACCTTTAAGTTTTGACCCCATGGTATAGTGACCACTCCGAAAATTTCCCGTTTCTCACTTTGCGATTTTCCGCTACCATACGAAAACATAAACTCCCCAAACGATCGGACTTCGCTGCTCAAATGTTCGTAAGAATTCCGAAATTTACGTTTACGCCTATTTGAAGGACTATGTCCTTCTGGATTTATGAAAGTTCGTTCTCCGTCGTCACAAACTGGCCCGTATTTTGATGATTTTTCATATTAAAATTGATTGTTTTTTTCGTTGGAGGAGCATTTGCTCGGTCGCAGTCACACTGCACGATATGCGCGCTCAATGTCAATGCGGGTGCAAGGCCGCTGAAAATGCATCGCGCTCTACCCTGTTGGTGCAAAATAGCATCGGGGACGTTGCGGCGCTCGTTGGTGACCGAATACTGGTGCAGTAGACATTTGCATTTAACCCTTGCATTGAATAATTCCCGTAGACACTAATCATAGGGGTAATTGCCTAGGGGTACGTAAATTTTGTTTTTCTTTTGCGCTTTTGTGGATACCATCAAAGATCGTACACTCATACGACCTTTGATATCAACACACTCTCGGCTTGCTATAAGCAAAATATCCCGCAAGAAAACGGCGTATTTCTCGATTTTTAGCGCTTTTTCGGCGACCCATCGCGTAGACAATACTCTTAAAACTGGACTTAATTCGCACGCGCTTGGAAAAGTTCCGAATCTGCACTTTTGACGGTGGAATTTGGGATTTTCGATGGATTTTTGGAGGAGACTAAAGGACTTTCCTGTGGTGAATGAGTGTTACCGTATGTGAAATGATGTGATTTGCGTGTGATGTGACTGTAGAACCAAAGATCGTACACTTCAGTGTACGATCTTTGGTAGAACGCACTGGCTGGTGATAAAGGACACTGGCAATTAAGTGACCGAATTCTGGTAGATGACCGAATGCACAGTATGTTTACCCCTACTTTGTACAAGGCGTGGGTCTGCCGCCTTTGACGGCCCCTCTCTAGTTTTTGTTGTTGTTGTTGCTAAATTGAATTAACTTCTGCGTCGAATTCGGGAATGGTCACCTGCGACCCTGTTTGAAAAGACGCTCTCTCACATGGAGACGAATTTGAATTGTCTATGGACATTCTAATTTGAATACGTTTTTTGAAGTGATAGGATATAGTGAGAGGAAACTGAGATTGAATTATGAACATATTCATGGCGCTATCTTTTTTTTCTTTTATTTTGTCGACGAGTTTGAATTACATAACTGTAAAATTAGAAAACAAACGTACACACACACACACAGAAAAAAAATGACCATGAAATCTTCGCATAATGTTAAACCATTTTAAACACTCGAATATGCCATTTTCTCTTCCTTTGTAATACATTTGCCTCGATTCGTGCTCCTTCATTTTCATTTTTATCTCATTGCATCACATTACTTTCCTTTCCAGCTATCCACTATGTCTTCTTCATTCTCATCATCTTCAATTAGTCGTCTAGATTGAATATCCTCATCGATGGTGGCGATCACTTATCCAAGATATTTTGCCCGTATTATTATGTATAATCTAATAACATATTACCATAACACAGATTATAGGCAAACCTAGCCGTGTATAATATTTCATTTCGTTTGCAAAAGTGTGTTCAGATTACCATTCATCGAACAAAATTTAGAAGACCAGCCTATTTTATTTTTCTCTCTCTATCTCTCAATCTTTCTTCTTATCGCATAGACTCAGATGTTTCATACGCAGACCGGAAGAGCTTATAAATGTTCCGTCAACTGACTTGAACATGTGTTTTATAAAATTATATAGTTGTAAGTGAATATATATATAAATAAATAAATAAATAAATAAATATATATATATATATATATATATATATATATATTCTCCCTTTCTCATGTCTCTCTCTCTCTCTCTCTCTCACACGCTCACGCACACACACACACACACACACACATAGACAAAACAATAATCTATCCCGTTTGCTGATGACTTTTATCATATATATCATATCACTGTGTAAGATTTAATCTCACTTGATGTGTAGTGAACAATATCTCATCCCGACATTACAGTATATATAGGGTTGTAAGTGAATCGTGATTGCACATAAACTTTGCAACATTAAACCCGACAGGAAACCTACAAAAATGCGTTCGTTGATCTCCTTTATTGATCCCATGGAAACCTAAGTCATATAATTACGGTCGAAATATTGAGGCAGTCATGATGGATAAATTCAAAGAGAAAACGTTTCTATACAAATATATAAAAAAAAAAAAAAAAAATAGAACAATAAATAAATAAATCGTGGATTTCACAGGTTTAGTCATCATTAGTTGTCAAAGATTGCGAGAAAGGTGCAATGATTTATTTGAATATTGAACATCCCATCAGGCTTTTGTCAACATTATAAAAATTGTTGAAACAAAACCGAGAAACCAACTCAAATGGAAGATTAGTTCGCGAAACTCAACTTGTTGTTGCTTGAAGTTGTTGTTTTTTCTGTCATACTTATGAATGACAGCCTGCTTATAAGATCGTTAAAAGAATCTACTTGGCCAACGAACCAAATGGAGGATCCCTGTATAGCATTCATACAACGCAAGAGCCGATATTGCTACTATGGGGTCCTATATATTCATCATGGTGAAACACAGCCTAACATAATTACGCGCGTGTATTACGCAAGAATACTTTGAATAGACCAGGTGGCCAGAGTATCAGGTTACATTGTACCTCCATGAATAATCAGAACGTTGATACAAAAACATCCCTGGACGCGCTCGTAGCCGCCATCTGAAAAGTCGGGGATTATGAGCATAATAGAGATGTTCAAAGGCCGATTACAGACAGCCAGTTTTTTCTGCACCGGTCCATCGAATACATTATAATGAGGTGCTTCGTATGTATTATGTAACCTTTTTTACGGACCCCAATGATTTAATGGTTGTTGGGAATCGAATGTGCAAGTTCTCATGTGGTTGTTACAAACATTTATCATAGCATTTATACTTCGACAATGACATACGCTGCAATAAAGCGAGAAACAAGACATATGGCAGAAGTTTTTTGTTCTTTTCTATATCTCTTTCTCTCATACGCTTAGCATTCACGGGAAATTGTATATAGAAATTACGATGTTTGATATTTTGATGCTTGCAGCATTTTCAAAGAAACCTTGGGATAACTAGACCGGTGGTGTAATGTAAAACATTTTCTTGAGTAAAGAAACGATTCAATCAATATCTATATATATTTGTATATATATATATATATATATATATATATATATATATATATATATATATATATATGAATGTATATTTAAATTCATTACATATATATGTATGAATGTATATTTAAATTCATTAATATATGTATATATATATATATATATATATATATATACATATATATGTATGTATAATGCCCGTGGTTTGTTTCAAGCACGACAGCTAACAGCGCACTTGCTCCTATGTGGTCGTAGCCTTCTTGTGGGTAAGGGGATGTAGGGAGCGTTCACTCAACAAAACAAAAAAAGGGGGATCAGTTCGTTCCTTGATTCTCATTTCAGGTAGACTAATGATTTTATCAAAACATTTGGCTGGAGTATGACCTCAGTACTGTATCGATACAAAAGACATTTCTAGAAGCCTGGTCGCCGATGATGGCTTTCAGAGGTGTAATCCGCCTTTTATGTGTGGCACAATGCGTTCTTTTAGTGAGGGTTACGTTATATTAATTAGTGGCGGAGTCAAGTCAAGAGCTAGAATAATGTTTTTCAGATGCCGAAAGCCCAAAACAGTTTTGATTATCGTAACAATCTCCCGAGGTTGTTCTTCATGGATTAGTTCCCCCGTCAGCGCAATGGAACAATGCATGGTTAATAATAATCCGATACACCGGATGCGAGGTACAAGTTGTATGACAAAGAAGTATAAATATGACATGATTGTGCTTCATCATCAGAAAGTGCCAAACTAGGCTGAAAACAAACCACACCATACATAACACTATTCAATGCATCGATCGGCAAATCGTTCAAACCGCCATGATGGATGTTTATTTACCCACATTCCCACAATGCACTAAGCCAGCTTACCAATATCCAGTCAACATCCAACAATTACGCAAATACACATGCACGCGATAGGCGCGAATGTTATGGTGAACCAGTCACAAATCGGATTTTCCCGAGGTATTTGTTCGTTTGTTTGTTTTTACGATACTCGCGGGTTAATCGATCATTATCAAAGGGGCATGTTGGTGCATAAGCCATCACAAGAAACGTTTTAAATCCACATATGACTTCGCTCTCTTCTAGCAATCTAGTAGTTGTCAGTATTTTGCCAAGATTACAAACCAATCGAGACGGAAACTGTTAATATACCGACCTATCCTGCAGCGACGATGTTTTTTTTTAATCTCCTGCTTACGACAATGTGTAAGCTCTACATATATTTCAAGACTTTGGGGGAATATCAGAAAGGACAAAGAATGTGTGTGTGTGTGTGTGTGTGTGTTTTAATCCATTCCTTACGGGAACCTTGTTTACCAGGTTCCCGTGGGAGCAACTGATATACGGGAACCTGGTTTACCAGGTTCCCAAAATGAAGACAAGGGTGCCTGCTTCAGTGGCCTAAATTCATTTTTCTTTGTGTTAAAATGCTCAGAAAAGTGGGTTTGATAAAAAGATCTGAGTTTATTCTATCAGGATTTGTTCTCCTGCTCTTTGAAAAAAAAAAGGGGGGGGGTTTACAGTATTATGTACCTTTTCCTGATTTAGTTTTTTGCTTGTTCTGCTGTAAACTCGTACGAACATGTCCATAAAATGATCAAGGCTGAAATGAGTTAGAAATGCGGGTTCGCTGACCCCAGTCACCTCATTCAGGTACCTGGTTTTGTGTAGAACAAAAGATTCTGAGAGCTCATCAGCGCACGCTCTATTCATACCTCGCACCCGATCGATATTTCCATTGTTCACGAGCACATGTAGTTGACCGTAGAAAGGGGAACACAATGAACCGCTTGACTGCCTTCACACAGCTGGATTACCAACCTTAGTCCATGGGCCAGGCCAGATATTGGTACCATCTGAGGTGGCAATACCTTTTTGGTGTCATTTTGTTTGTCGGGCATAGATATGCTTATCAAGCTATGATAGCATTTCCAAATGAGTAGCTTAGTCATAGTAAATGAATTTTAAACCAATTTGGTTTCGTTGTTATATCCCTGTACTTCTGAATCGAGACCAACCGCTATACAAAGAAGAACACTGTCTTCTGTATGTTCACAGGTGTTCTGTTGTAAACGCGGTGCGCTTAGTCTTTATTCAAGGCAGCGATGGGAATATCCAAGGGTTATGATGTCCACAGCGCTTAGTCTAATATTCAAGACGGCGAAGGAAATATCCAAAGCTTATGATACAGTGTATATCCCTTTATCTAAAAACAACAACAACAAAAAAGCAATTTCTCGTGAATTTTAGCGTCTTTTTCAATTATTTATCATTTTCCGGTGAAAAAGCTACGTTGAAAACGCTAATACCACGCCAATGTCGCTTTATTTCCATCCAACAATGAAAGATTATGCAAAAACAATGTACCGGTACACTACAATACATTATAATTAATAATGTTGTAAATGAACAGAGTGGTTTTTGTTTAAAACTGATGTATTTGTTGAGAGGGTGGTATAAAAACAGTATAGATAATCCCTTTTATTAGGAACTTTAGATAATGATAACGGTACATTGTTCTAGATAAAGACTAAGCGCACCGCGTGACAGCTGTGGACATCATAACCCTTTGGATATTCCCTTCGCTGCCTTGAATAAAGACTAAGCGCACCGCGTTTACAACAGAACACCTGTGGACATACAGAAGGCAGTGCTCGTATTTGTATAGCGGTTAGTTTCGATTCAGAAGTATAGGGATATAAAAACGAGACCAAATTGGTTAAAAATTCATTTATTATGACTAAGCTACTCATTTGGAAATGCTATCATAGCTTGATAAGCATATCTATGTCCGACAAACAAAATGACACCAAAAAGGTTTTGCCACCTCGGGTGGTACCAACAACCCATTTTTCGGCTCTTGGCCCATGGACTACCTGTGTGCCTCTCTGTCGACGGGCGAAAAGAATCTCGTTTGGGGGCATTAAAGGCACTCAGAGAATTGCGGAAGGAACGGGAGGCAAAAATAGTAAAAATACTAATACACCATACTGATAATGCAACAATATGGAACATCTACAATGTACATTTATTACTACCTTTTGAGTCATCATCAACATCATCATCATCATCAACAAATGGTTCCCTTAATGTAATTATACAATAGCTTTTCTCTGTTGTTGTTGTTGTTGTTAATTGTCATTATTACCATAATTATTTCTACACTGTTCAAGTTATCGAGTGATAAAGACACACATACAACCACACAATTTTTCCAATTTCTTTTCAAGGAGAGATACATGTACACACGGTGATGGTACTCCATATTTTTAGAAAGATTGGCAGTGATCTCTGCAATGTAGAAAATCGTCCATTTTTGGACAGGCATGAGTGTTTACATGTAATACGCAGTTGCACACACTTGTAAGGGCTTTCATTGAACATTGTACAGTGTGTACATCGCATCGTCTTCTCGCGATCGCTTGCAGGCACACAGGCATGGGCACGGATCCACAGACATGGACACGCAGGCGCACACATAGTCATGAGCACACACTTACAAAGGGGACATTATTATTTACAATGCATGCACGCACGGCCTCCAATGGATTCGCACGCAGGATGCTAGTCCACTGCCTGGACTGCCTTCGTATACGGTGTGTACTATTACGGTGTGTATGGTATTAGCAATATTGCACACGGAAATACCGTCGTTGAGGGCGTGAAGTATAAGGAGAGACCAAGTGTAGATCTTTTTTCTTTTCTTTTTTTTTTTCGGGGGCAGCAATTAGTGGACTCACGCGATGCGTGGACTGTCGCGATCGAGAAGACTTCGCGCTACCACCAATGAGGGCGTATGAGAGGGTGAAAAAAAAAGAGTCCCGTATCGGGACTAGCAGGATGCTGGATTCGCACGGACTCGCACGGTAGCGTGCCAACACCACGCACGGTACCGTGCCAACACCTCGCACGGTAGCGTGCCAGATGGTCCGCACTCGACGGTGGCACGCAGCCGCACGGAGGCGCACTGACTGGCACGCAGCCGCACGGAGGCGCACGAGGTCGCACGGGGTCGCACGGGGGCGTACAGAAGCGCACGCACCCGCACGAGGCCGTACGAAATGGCACGGAGCCGCACGCACCCGTGCGAAACCGCACGCAGCCGCACGAAGCAGCCCCGTGCGCAGTGCGTGCGGGAGTAACATAACTTAATGGTCTGACTGTACATGTAACTTGTGAATCTGAGATTGCGTTGCTTTTCATATATCATGCTCATCTGTTCTTTGATGTTATATTAGATTTCTGCAATCATGTTTGTGATTATTTTAAACCCTTTCCACCCTCCCAGCTTTGGTGAACCTGGTATGTGAATGTCTCTACATCCTATGCTGCAAGTGGGAATTTACCACCCAGATGTTGGGATGGGCATGCCGGAAGAATCTCATGAAGGTGACACTCAACAGATTTACTTGATTTATGAGAGTTTTGTACATAAACAAAGTAGTGCATTTTTGCTGGTTTTGTAAACAAACAAGCAGCCGTATTTACTATTTTCTCAAATGTAACAACCAACTGTAATCTCTGTTTATTCAATTTAAGAAGTTATAGTACTGTTCGAGCATAATGAATTACCGATAGCTCTGATAGCATCAACCTTGAGTGACATGAAATGCATTACATTGTCAAAGCTAAATAGCACTGACTCCACAATGTATATAATGGTATTTGTATGTGTATGTCTGGTAAACTTTTGTCAACATTCCTGCGTAGAGGTGTAGGATTGCTTTTCAAGAAAGAGTGTTAAAATGTCTTTTTAGAAATAATAGCAACAATAACACACACACACACATAATAGAATTCAAGCTACACTTGTAGCATGAAATAAGCACCATAACAGCTTTTCCATGTCCATGGCTCAAGCAGATTTCACACTTCTAAGAATGTAAATTTTCCACCCCCATTTAAGTGAGAATATTCAGGCAAATTACCATGAGACACAAGCTATAATGATCATCAGCACCTTCCTCAGATGTTATGACAGTATTTACAAATTTCCTTGTAAATATTAGTTTAGTTTTCTCTACTGTGTGTTGACAACAGGGCGTGGAAGTTTTGGTGGAGCTGGGAGCGGATGTGAACGCCGAGGAAGGCAACCAGACGCCGATGTGCCACGCCTGCCAGAATGGCAACGTGGACATGGTCAAGCTGCTCCTCAAACAGGTTTGGGTTCTGACCGCTCCTCTCTCCGTCCATTTCTTATCCAGCTGGATTGAGAGCACGAGTGAACAGATGAAGGGATGGAGTGAAAATGAAATCATTGTTGTTGAGTGGAGATTGTCTTCCTTTGCTCAATAAACACAAGTGGATAGGAAATTTTGTGACATGATGTGTGATGGATATGTTAATGTGATGATATATGGATGTTATACTGGGATGTTTTCTCTTTTATGACACGACACTAATGGTACAAGGTGAAGAATTTAAATCATCAAAGACCAGATCTGATTCACAGCCAACAACAGTGTGTAGATTCTGTATACAATGAATGTGGATTGCCAAAGTTTGACATGTGAGTGGTTTTTTTTTTTGAGGATTACAAAAGTGATGTCACCTTCAATAGAGTCTTTCTTGAAACAAATGGAGGAAGGCAAGAAAACTTTTAATTATGTTGGTGAAGTGAGCATTTTCATGTGAAAATTTCATGACACACATACATGTAAATATCGCGACGTGGTCTCGGGTAATGTCTGTTAAAAAAGGGCTTGAGTCTTGTCTGACACTTGACTGACATAGCAACAAGTAATGCATGCAAGATTTATCCTAAGTATTGAAATTCATTGAGTATGCACAGATGGATGGACAAGCTTGTTACAAGTTCCTTAGAGGAAAAATATGCATAGATTTGAATACTATAGCACACTGGCCATTAGCATATTCATGAACACTTTTCTCCAATCAGGGCACAAATGACCTTCACACGCCTCTCCGTCTCAGCCTGAAGCTTGAAAACCATCACATCACGGGTCTCCTTCTCTACAAGATGGGCTACGACAAGGAAGGTAACATCTTGAAATTACCATGGCAAGGCACTGTTTACCGGTATTACCCGTGATCTCCAAAAGACATGTTACGGCTCCTTGCAAAAGGAAAAGAGTTTGTCTGGCAGGAATAGATACATGTATCTGGACAATTTTTCAGCCAGAGGCATATCAATCAGGAGTGTATGTAACTGTAATGCCAGTTGCACATGAGTACTAATGCTGTGTGGCTGTGTGCTAAGGAGATTCAGGTCTTGGTAAATCATTCTGTTTGATAGTTGCAAGAATATTATTCATGTACAACATTCATATAGTGATATGTTGAAGGAGTTCAAACAGCAATCAAATATTGTATCAAAGATGCTGGCGTGCAGTGATGCAACTTTGTACTGCTGGCTCCCATTATGTTCAGACTATTCACTTTTAGTCTCATACTTAAAGTTGAATATTGTCAGGAACGTTTTGAAATAAAACAAAATTATCATTGTGACATGTGTGTAACGTGCCTGCAGTGTTTATGAGTATGTTGTTACATTTGTGGAATTGCAAATAAATTTGTAATAGTCTCTGATACTAAATCTTTTGTGTGACATTTGATTTGCCCAACCATTCAGCTGGATCGTTGACTTGGAGTAGCCTCGGTCTGGCTAGGCTGAACCCGTACTGGCTTTATCCAGTCTTTCTACGAGAAGAGCCACCAGGGGAGGATAACACATCCAGTGAGTTTACATTGTAGTTCTCTTTGTGGTCTGTCTGTCTGTCTGTCTGTCTGTCAGTCTGTTGTCTATGTCCATGTTTGTCTCTCAACCTTTTTTTGTGTATCTGCCTGTGTGCTTGCATGTTTGTTTCTCCGCTTGCATGTTAGTCTGTCCATATGTCGGTTTTTCAACCTGTTCGTCTGTCTGTTTATCTGTTTCTTTTTTTAATCTGCCTATCTGTCTGTCTGTATATCTGTATGTCCGTCTGCTTGTCTGTCAGTCTATCTGTCTGTCTGTATATTTCTAATGCTCTCATTTTCTGCTCTCTTTCTTTTTGTCTTTGTGTTGCTCTCTGGCATGCTGTAATGTTGCCCTTCCATGATAATTATTTGTACATTGATATGTTAAATTGAGTTTTGAAATGTATACCACGCAGTACTTTTTATTTACATTGTATTTCAAGATTTGCCCAAACCATTAGGAGTTGGTTAAAATGCATGTTACAATGAATTCCTTAGCATTTTTCTTGATACTCTTGTCCTAATTTTCATCATGGAAAAAAAGGCAATGTTTAAAGCATTTAGTGTTGATACTAATTCTCTTTTAATGTTTTTTGTAGAAGAGTTTCAGACAAATATAGTCTTTACTTCTAAAGCTGATCTATGCAGTCATCTTATTTGGCATCCAATATGTGATCACAATTCACACAATTCTGAGAGAAATTGAGGGGCATTCAAAAGAGGTCTCCTACACTGTGTAGTTTTCTTTTGATAATGTCCACATTGAGACATCATAGCAGGGGAAAATGGCCTCTCTCTTCTGTTAAAGTCAGCCAGCCATAAAATATTTTAGGAATGAAACTAGATGCTTTTAAAATAAAGATGATGTGAATTAAATGTAAGTGATGTTCGCTCCCATTTAAATTCAAAGTGAGCACCATGACAGAGACTGACAGCGGGCACAGCATCAGCCTGGCCTACCGCATCCGCCAGAAAGAGGAGACCCGTCGCCAGCGGCGACTCATCCAGTCACGCCTGGATGATGAGGACCTGACCAAGATGCTGAAGTGGACGCTGTCCTCCGGCACCCTATCTCTTCCGGTTCCTCCTCCGACACCGCTCCGCAGGATCCAGAGTGACTTGGATGCACTCCCATCAGGTAGAATTTCAAAACCGCTTTCTCTGCTTCCTCCCTCTCTCAATCTTTTTCTCTTTCTCTCTCTTTCTCTCTGTCTATCTCTATCTATCTACATCTATCCCTCTATCTATCTATCTATCTATCTATCTATCTGTATAATCTCTTTTTATGTTTCTCTGTTTATCTATTCATCTATCTATTCATATATGTATCTATCCATCTATCTATCTATATTTTCATCTATCTCTAATTATCTATCTATCTATCTATCTATCTATCTATCTATATTTCCATCTATCTAACTGAGCTATTTATCTATCTATCTATCTATCTATCTATCTATCTATCTATCTGTCTGTATCCGTCTATCTCTCTTTATGTCTATCTATGTCTATATCTGTGTATCTATCTTTCTATCTGTCTCTTTTCATATGTCTTTTTATGTCCTTTGTGTTGTGGATTCCAACATCCATGCTTTGATGCAGCATTGCTACCACATGGTTTTATTTTGTCCATTGCTTCAAGACACAGAGAAGATTGTGATCAGTCCCAAATATATTATGCAAATGAGTGAGATCAACATATTACATAGTATGTTTCTGACACTTTATGTTAACATGGGTTGCAGTTGCACAGTTAACAATAATCTGAATTAAGGATAAAAGAACTCTGCCATTTGACCTCAGTTAATGCAAAATTACGTTTTCAAATATGTAATCTGTGTGGTTTACTCTTTCATTGACATCAAAACTTTATGTGAGAGCTGCTCACATTCAGCTGATTGTTAAATTTCATATACAACAAATAATCAGTACTAGACCTTATTTACGACAAGACCAAGAGACCACAAAATACAGTAACCTTGGTATCATGAGTGATACCAAGTAGAATTTATTCATTGATTCTTTTTGTCTGAAATGATATTTTGATATTGAGGCATACCTTTAAGACATGCAATGAAATTTGTCATCGATATGTACCTAACATTACCCAGTGACAAGAATACATGTACTTATAAAAGAAAAACTAGTGTAGGTTCTAGAATTGTGTGATATTGGTATAAAAGTCAGTTTCATGGCTGATAAAGAAAAGTGCTAATGTACTTTGTACATCCTTCCTGTACAATTTCGCTCAAATTTCATGACAATGAAAGATGTGGAAACAAATGGAAATTAACTTTCAGGGGACTAACGATGATGAGATGGCAACAAAATGTTAGAGAAATTCTCAAATTCAACCTGTCCCTGCTTTTAGTCTTCCAGGTGGATGGTTCTTTTCTCCTGTGAAAAATAGTTGTTGATGTTAGGGGCACATCTAAATCATAATAACATCTAAGGCATTGCATGGTTTTCCTAATGCGAAGAAAGTTCTTGCAAACATATGATGCTAATGCTTTATTTGCAATGCCTTATCGCCGATGTCTTGTTGCTAACATTATAACCTGAATTTGCCGCACAGTCACTGTTTCTTTGCGAGCACATTTGCCATTCATTTATGTCTATGTTGAAGCCGTTCTGTCTTATTTGATTACAGCGTGGCCCATTATGTCCCCATTAGTGTTGTTCAAGTTACATGCATTATATCCCTTGTGCTTCTATCATCAGTGCATTTGCAGAGTGCAGTGTTGTTGGTGTCAAGATATCCAATGCTGTTGAATGAGATACATTTGTATAATAGGATTAGGGGAATTGTAGAATTAGTTCATCAAAGAAATATGTTTGTTCATTGTATTTCATGATTTTGTGTAATAGAGTGTAACAGATGCAACATTTATGTGCATATCTAGTATACGTTACAAAGACATTTTTTTGTGTAGTGTACAACTACATCTTGAGACTGTGGAGGCACATTTCTGTCAATAGGAAATCAATATTTTTCACTTAGCAGCACAAAATTTATGATTTACTTGCATCAGAGCTGTTTGATATCACTGTGTGTTGCTCAACCCAGCTATCTTAGAGGTTGTGATAGAGCACATATTCTAGATTGTGTTTGTTGGTGTTTCCATGGGCTCCAGTCCTACAGGACTGTTCTTTGTCATAGAAAATAGATACTCAGATGACTTACTGTATTATAAGGGCAGAGTTCAAACATGGTACCAGATCTCTTAAATACTGCATATGGCATACATTTTGTGTGTATTATATGTAACAAATGGGGCATGTCAGACAATTTCCAGAATGGGTGAATTTGCACATTTGGAACCACAGTGACAGATTGAGGAATAAATATTTTTCCCCTTGTAGAAGAAACATGAGTGATCCCTCACTTGGAAGATGATATACAGTACATTTGTATTATAAAAGGCAGTATTTTCACAGGTTCTCGATTCAACAAATATCAGGCAAGTCACAAAATTCATGAAAATGGAAATGCCATAGAATATACCATGAATATGATACAAAAATTTGGGTACAAAGATTGGAATTTTTTCATGAAATGAACAATTGAAAAAGCCTTTTATAGATTGAACATTTTAATAAACATCATTTTAATTTTGTGCTGATTTGACTGTTAATAATCAAACCAGTTCTGTCTGATTTCTCTCCAATGTAAAGTATGCAGTAAAAATCAGAGTTGCCAATTTAGTGATGAAAAAATAATCTTGTCTGCACCAAAATTTTCTAAGGACTTCTTTAGTAAGCCAAAACAGAATATAATCACCGACTAATAAGTAACACTTGTAGCTGCCATATAGTCATATCCATGGCAACGTGTTGAGTGACAGGTGCTCGTCTTTCACCCCCCGCCCCACTCAGTGGTGATATCAGAAGCCTCGCCTTCGCCCTCCCCACCCCACGACTCACCCCGGGCCATGATGGGCCCGGGTGAAACCAGCCCAGCAAGGGTTAGGAGACGAGGTAATTTTTCTCCAGTCTGAGTTTGTTTGTTTGTTTGTTTTTTCCTTTTCCTCTCTGTACAGTTGTGGAATACATTCAACGCTTATTTCTTCCTTAATATGATGTATTTCTTCCATCAAATGCATGTTTTTCTCTGCTCTTTCATATCACAAGATATAAAGATGAGAAATACAGAGTCATTTACAGTACTCAGTATTTTTGGGCAGATTATCATAGAGTTGGTTTTGGAACAAAATGAATGGAAAAATTGTCGTCAGAAAAAAGAATTGATATGTTTTGCCTTGTTTATGTCATTATTGAAAAAGTATCAAAACCAAGTCATCCTAAACATTGGGGTCTGTGTATATGACTTCTAGTGTACAACTTTCAAAATCTCTGTTTAAAGTACAATGTACAAGATGTACATGTACAATGTATATCATGGTAACTGAAATACTTAAAGGACAAGTTCACCTTCATAGACATGTGGGTTGAGTGAATGCAGCAATATTAGTAGAACACATCAATGAGAGTTTGAGGAAAATCGGACAATCCGTTCAAAAGTTATGAATTTTTGAAGTTTCTGCTCAGTCACGGCTGGATGAGAAGACTACTATAGCTTGTGATGTCATATGAGTACAACTACATAAAGAAAGTATAAAGAAAATTCAAGATATTCTCACTTTTCTCACATAATAAAAGAACACTCGACTTCTCTCCTTCAGAAGTCAGGGGAAATAATATTACCCCTAACATAAGTCAGTAACATGTCGAAGAAATATGCACTTTATTGAAAACGTCAAGTTTTGTGAAATTCTCTTTTTATTTTCCTTATATTGTTGTACGCATGTGACATCATGCACTGTAGTAGTCTTCTCCTCCAGCAGTGATTGCACAAATACTTTAAAAATTCATAGCTTTTGAACGGATTGTCGGATTTTCCCCAAACTTTCACTGATGTGTTCTACTAATATTGTTGCCCTCACTCAATCCATATGTATATGAAGGTGAACTTGTCCTTTAAAATAAGATAATAGATTAGAGAAAAAAAAAATCACTCAAAAACAATGTTTTGCACGTTCTTTGTGGTAATGCCTGACCAGTGCTAGAATGTTGCTTTTTCATTCCATCGCAAAAAGTTTGACTGACATTTGTTGTGATGGTGTACTACAGTGTATTTGTATGACATTGCATGTAGTCATGAAATACTGTTAAACATAGCTTAGACTCCCCTATTTCTGTGCCCTATGATTTAACTTAGTAGCCCATGTCAGTGACTCTTTTATAGACCATAGTACATGTATAACAAGAGCATGTTAGCAGCCTTCCCCCAAAGTGCTTGTATAGATGTGAAGTGACACAAGTGTTCCAAACGTAGCTCCTTTATTTCTAATTTCTTTTTTTTTTTCTTTCATTTAGAGGGGAAAATATTGAAAAATTATGCCCTACTCTATTGTGGTCTTTGTACTTTAATACTTTCTTATACGGTGCTTTCGTTAATGTTGTTCCAGGATAGTCCAGGATCTGTCCTCTGAAATCTTTCATCGTATGTACAACTTTTGTCAAACCAAAGAGCCTTTGTTTGTTTTGGGGTGGAGGGTAATGACACTGGAAATACATTTGTCAAGAAAATTTATTGTACTCCTCTCATCTGTTCAATAAACTGTCACAGTGTCATTTGTCAGTTTGAAAAAAAAAAAAATGTTCTTCATATAGCTGCATATATACATACAACTGTAGATGTACACTGTATGGATAGTTGTACGTGTTATATATAGATGTGTCCTGTTCGACATTTGATGGTTGAAATCATGTTCTTCACTGTCATCTTATTCATTGGTAAAGTCAAAAAGGTGACTGTGTTAGTAAATGTTGTAATAATACTAACCAGGCACATTTCTTTCTTTTTTGAATTGCCCAAGAATTTTAATTTGTCCCTGTTTCAATAGTATGTTAACTTTTTCTTTAAAATGCAATCATTCAATTGGGTGAAAGAAAGAGCTTTTTTTCTTTTAATTCTTTTGGTGTTCTGTCGAAGAAGGGTAGGCCTTCATGTGTAGTATTAACTGTGTAATGAAAAAGTTACATTGTATTTTCCTTGGCTTACAAACTATTCAGTGGTAGGATTGAATGAAGCTGATTAGTGCTATAAGGATAGTGTTCAACTATTTTGGGTGGGAATAAAAGTGTTAAGTTTAATATTTCATACATTTTATTGGGCCCACACATCATGTGCATGGCAGCATAGCTTTGCCTATGTTACTGGAAAGATTTCTGAGTATTGCAATACATGTTAAGTAAGAATCGCATGTTTTGACTGAAACCATGCTGTGAATATGTCTACCCCCCAGCAAGTGATGTAGATGTAAACACAGCTTTCCTCAGTCCGGACAGCTCCAAATTTCTTGGTCTTCTCAGACGAGGTAATAAAAAACCTGGTGGTGTGCTGAGCATTCTCTTTTCTTCTCTCTTCTTTTCTGGGTTCTACAGTACTGTATATAATCACTAAGAAACAAAACCAAGATTCTGCCATTTCATTCAGAAAGCAACACCACATGCCAAATTGATGATTTACTTTCAAATCAGCATACATGTGTATGTATACTGACATACTGGTACTTTCTTATTTCAATATCTATTTTTGAAATGTGATAATTATTTTGTGCTATTTACAACAATCTTAACCTCACACTCATCACTTGCTTTTATATCATTCATTTGTATGCATCAAAATCACTTGATCACCTTTCAGCATGCTGTATGAATGTAGCACAACTTGCACCATACAATGTACCATGCAACATCATGCATGTTTGAGTATGCCGCTGCACACACGCCTTGAAGCCGTATTACATTTTGTGATTGATTGCATGATACAGTATTTACCACTTGCACGAGTCTAGATTAAGATCCTCATTGCAGTTTACTGTATATTGTATGCGTCCATGCAGCATGAAATAAGAATGACAGTGTGGCATTAATGATGCTTGTTTGTGAAATTAGTTAGTCTGTGTGGAAAGAATGCATGCACTCATCCATGTCACTCTGAGCTCTTTCAGGCGATTTAAAGTCTCTCTTGTAATTGTATTTATGAGTCATGATTGTGATCATGTTTTGAGTTACTGATCTTTTCAGACACTGGAATGTAAAGAATAGTCTGAATAGAGCTCTTTCAAACAATAGAAAAATCTAGTAAACATGTCTATGAATTGTAATTGTAATCTTAATTTTAGTTTTGATTTACCTGACCGAGTAAACAAACTCACAAAATGCGTCCTAGCTAGTGCAATGCAGGCAGATGGCATTAACAACATTTTGCACAGTCTGTGGGCAGAAGTAAGTTTATGGTTGAGCTAAGCTCTAACTCCTCCATCATGTTTTGGAGGTCAGGCCTTTCAGAAAGGAAATGCACACCACAAATTGAGCAAATCAAGATTTGACAACACCTCCAGACCTCAATTTTATTGTACTAGTCAAGATTCTAGAATCTTGATTACAATAATTTGCTTTCAGACACAAAAAATATCACGATTAGATATAATCACATTTCTTAATAGAGATTATAATCATGATTACAAGAGAGATTTTTCTACTATGTGAAAGGGGGAATGTCGCTTGTGTGCCTGATTTGCTGACACTGTGTCTCACTTGATATTGTCTTTTTTTCCCCTCGCATTCCTAGCTCCTACCACTGCAGTCAATGTTTGAAAGTGAACTTTGTTACCATTAATTATGCTGATTATTAGCGCATGTCATACCATGTGCATTTAGCCATAGTGCACAAATTGGTATTGTGGACACCAAGCTTCAAACTTTTGAGGGAAATTCCTCACCCACCCACACCCTCGACCCAAAAGTTTGCTGCATTGAAAAAGAAAACATAATCAGAGTGAAGTTGCAATCAAATTAATGAAAGATTTTAACAAGTTAGGGAATATTATGTATTACATATTTTCAGTCCCCACAATTATATTTGCACATGTATCTCACAGCTTGCATAATTAGCATAAGTTGTACAAAGTAATTTATGTCCCCCCCCCCCCCAAAAAAAAAAAAGGGTAAAGCCTAGAAAGCTATAGAAAACTTCTGTTTTCTAGAGTCCATTTGCTTGTAGATATTGCAAATTCACTCCTCTCCATTAACCTGTTGATGAGGATGGGTTGATTTTGCTACAACATGCATTTCCCATCCTTGAAGCCTGCCCAAGTATACAGTAGTATGTGAGACTAGTCTCCAGCAGGTAAAGAATGGGTAGAAAATTGTGCCACAAAGTTTTCTTGACCAAGCAAAGTTGGATGGCATCGTATGTATTTTCAACTATTCATATTTAAGATTCTAGTTATTTTGTATGTGTACTTCCATAATGTGTCCATTCTTTTATGTTGCTGTGTCTTCTGTCTGCTGTGTTGCAGATTGTGACAACTTGTGTGCATCATTATTCAAAGCAGCTGAGTGAAATATTTCTGTAAAGCAAATTAAAGTATTATTCAGAACATTGTACTATGCAAGTTGATGATAACACTGATTCACTGGGCCAGTTTACTGGTATACAATATTCATTTTTTTTTTCTATTATCTCCAAGAACGTAATGTAGCAACCACCAGTTCAGTTTTGCTGTTTCTCTTAAATGCATTTCAGTTCTTGGAATTTGACTTGCCGGCATAAGTTCTTGCTTTATACATAGTTGCTGACAAAATCAACCCATGTCAATCATAAAGACTCTCATAAAGTTTGAATATCAGTAAACTGGTCTGCTGATTGACAGAATCTGTGTGGATTTGTGAAAGTCTGTGCTCTATTTTTTCTTTTTTTTTTTTGCTTACCCAATTTTAGTTAATCCCATTTCTTGTTCCTGTTCCTTCCTGCTTCCATTTCTGTCGCTGTCAAACACACACACACACAAATGTGAAAATAGCGAGTACCGACTGTTCAGTTGTTACCATCCCCACAGGAGTGTTTACATTCAACCGCCAAGGTATTGTTTATTTTCCTGCTCATATTGTTTTCATCTTTCTGATGTTTCATTATTTTACTCTTGTCTATCATTCATTCATTTTAGGGTGTTTTTTTCTCTATCTCACAAACAAAGAAAAGAATTTGACATATTTATACAACTCTGCATCTCTTTTTTTTTATTAATTTAGTTCTAGATTTAGAGTGCTCATTTAAAACTGTGGACAAAGCGTTCCTGCATTCCCTCTAGCTCTCATAGCCACAGTTATGTGATGGTGTCTTCAGGAATAGTGATAATGTAATAAGCTTTAGTTTATGGAAACAAAACAGTTCAGGGGGATAGGTACCATATTTTTGGATCCCTATGGCAAAATCTGTTTCTTAATTCTGAAGAATAGATGTATTCACCCACCAGATACATTCATCTGTGCTGTATTTTCATAATTGCATGTTGATACTTTTACATTTCAGTCAGGTTTGTCATTCATCATTTGTATTAAAGTTTTTATAACTTTTGAGGTTCATATCAGTTATATGACAGAGTTAAAGAGTTTTTTCTATCAATGGCTTGCTTTCAAATGGAAATTCTATGACTTACAAGTACAAAGAATTAGTCATATACAGCATTGGCAAGATAATTCTCAAGGAAGGGTTTTGCTGGAGAGGGGCATTTCTTGTCCTGCTAAAGGCATCAGAGCCATGAATGGCGATACAATTTATATGAGCAAATACATATGGAAAGTTTTTTTTTTTTCATCTGTGTTTTTGCTATATCTGTCAGTTTGTGTATTGTAACTACAGAGTAAATGAAACACAATATGTACAATTTTGTACATGTACATGTAGTTTGTAATGACCTCATTAGCCTAAAAGAGTAGTATATATTTCTCCATAAGTTCAATTCAGATATGAATTGACATTCTTTGCTGCTCATTTTTATTAATAATTTTATTTCCACCACATTATTGGGTAAATTCACATGGCAAACATTTTGAGGGCAACATAAATCTGACATAACATTATTGTATCATGCATTACACGGTCGATGTATTCCCAGTATTTTGTTGTTTGCAGTCTTTCTTTGTGTGTGTGTGTGTGTGTGTGTGTGTAATCATATAGCTAAATGTACCTGCATTGATGTCAAACGAAAGCGTGATGGTGTGAGCTTTAGTCTGCCGTTTGGTGCAATGCATATTCTATTGTTTGTAAATTTTGGTAGTTGCTGTAGAATGTGCATGCTGTACAGAGTATGTGTGATTGTGCCTTTGAGCACTTCCCCATTCTGCATATAAATGTCTGTGCAGAATACACTTGTCTTTTATGTGCTCAGACCATGCCAAACTATTCTTCCCAGTGTATGCAATCATGCAACTCGAGACTTGGATGTTTTGCCTGATGATGCAGCACTTCACTTTCGCCCACACAGAAAGTGACATTGGCGGAAGTACCAACACACTGACCCCACAGGGCAGCTCCACCCCGATCCCCATTACCCAGCCACCCCCATCAATCCCCGTTGGGGCCACGGCAGCTGTCAGTGATGAAGATGACGATGCCATGGCAACAGGGAACCAGGTAGCATTCACTGCCCTCATCCCTGCTAGCCGGAGGTCGGCCTCTGTGTCATCTCTTGTAGAGTCCAGGGATGAACCAGGTCAGAATTAAGCCTTTGGTCTACTAAATAAGCATTTGTTAACATCATCTTTTATTTATTGCAAGAACAGCTTTTCAAGAAACACAATTAGTCATGTAAGAAAGGGCATCTTCTTTTGCTTGTGTTTAAAAGAAAAAAAAATCGCTTTCAGTAATTTTGTAAGAACTAGCCTTATCAAAAGAGTGCATTGAGAATTGATTGTATTGTAGTACAACTGTATATTCTTCATTCAAAAATTAGCTAATGATTTTACCAACTTACAGTATGGATAATTATAGGATGTTTTTGAGGACCTGGAGTACATTATTCACACATTGAACATATTTCAAAGTTTGATCATTTGTAACCACAAGTTGACTGTCATGTGTAATAATGCCAATCATGTATGTCCACATGATCCATATGATGGGGAGAGTGAGCTGCACATGTTAAGTACAATTGTACTTAGTGCTACTGGATTATGCTCCACTGACACAGCATTCTTCTGTCCCACCAGACATGTCAGCGGTCACGCCTCGGCGTCGACACAACTCAGATGTAGGAAACTCTCCCCGGGAGTCCCGCCCACTACGCAAGAAGTCGCTAAGCAGCGCCCAGCTACCACTCCTCCCAGACGACCCCAGGTGGCTCATGACTCTGGAGTCAGGTAAAGATTGCTCAAATATTATAATATGTGACTGTGCATCACAAAACGAATAAAAAGTCGCACCCCTTAATTCTACGTGAGGACTCAAAAAAGGTGAAATGGGTCAACCAAGGCAATCTAGAGTTTTTCATATTTTCTGAAAGAGCTATCTTTCTTCTACATTATTCTTTAGTTTGGGATCATAACATGAATGGGAAAGTGCGTTTTCAACAGTTTTTCTACAACCCTTTTTTTGGGGAGGATAGAATGATCAGGTACGTCTCAGAGTCCCCTTTTCTTCATTTCTTGAAATCCTTTACACACTCTTCACTTTCAAGTCTAATAACTTTTGAAAGGATAACTCTATTGCTTTGAAAGTTGGCATTAATCATGAACAGAATGTGTTGAGAGAACATGCTTAATTTCAGCTTAATCTGATGATCTCTTCATTGTTGTTGCTCCGGTGATTTACATCCTGTGTTTTGTCCCTTCATTGCACGGCTAGCACGGCTTGGTAAAGATTATTAAGTGCTTGAATACACCCTGTACTTCAGAGCCTCTTTTCTCAGTTTACACTTTTCCAGAATGTGTGCTTTCTTTCTAGTATGTAGATAGGTCAGGGGAGAGGGGAGTCCACTTGAATTGAGTTATACATCACTTTAAAGCTCAGAGTATGCTCTTAAAGAATCTGCCCTTAACTAAAAATCCATGTCTGGCGACTTTTTGTTGGTTTTGTGATGCAGGGTCACATATAACCGTTTGCTTATGGCAATTGAGTGTCGATTGCAATCATGCTGTAGTAAATCATTGTGTGCCAGAGACGGGTTAGTTCATTTTCATTTCTTTAATCTCTTGGTATTAAGGCCTACTGTAACATTTTTAAAAAGAAATCATTATGGCTATGCTGGTATTTCCATGTTGATTGACACGATTGCCAAGATATGTATGTTCATATACAATTTTTTTTCTGCTTTCAGTGATGGAGGAATTGAAATTTTGAAGCAATTTTTAAATGACTGACTGAATTGATGCGTGATTTGTAGATGCGTTTCAAATGACAGCATAAGGGAAAATAAGGGGGTGACTCAATGAAGGGATGGATGGTTAGATGAATAATTAAAGGAATGAAAAATGAAGTTATTTCAGATGGGCTTAATTTTTATCTTTGGGATAATGTCTACATTGAAGATTAGAATCATGCAGTTTGACTGCCCATCCCAGTCAATGTGATACTTCAGTAGTCCTAAGCAAGACTAAGCACCTAATAAAAAGCAGAGTGTGATATCCCTTCATTTTCTCCTCATCTTGCTGCTTGTACATGTAGATGTTTGTAGTGAGCTGTCGGAATCAGAGATGTCCCTGTTTCCCCTGCAAGACCCTCCCATGGACAAACGCAAGATCCTGTCCAAGAGACTGAGTAATGTCAGCACGGCAACAACTACTTCTGAATCCTCCAGTGTGTACCTGGCTGATGACAGTGTGTCATTACAGGTTAGTGCATTACGTACCTACAATTTGTATGTGTGTGTGAGTCTTCGTGCTACTAACACAATTTTCTATGTATTGGACTTGGTGCACAACTTTGCTACATGTATGTCTCCATACCTTATTATGTGTTGTTCTGACAAATGGTAGCTGTGACAAAAATTTTGGTCACTGTCGCATGATAATCTGTATACATAAAATTGTGTGCTTGATAATGGAATAATATGTGACAGTGCACCTCAAAACGAACATAAAGTCGCACACACTGATTTTGCGTGAGGACTGAAAACAAGTGAAATGGGTCAACCTAGCCGAACTTGACTTTTTCATATTTTCTGAAAGAGCGGGTCTTCTTTTACATTATGCTAAAATTTGATATCATAAAACGGGCAGGAAAGTGTGTTTTTTTAGCAGTTTATCTCGAACATTTGTGGTAGAATAGTGTGATTAGGTGTGTCTTTAGAATCCCTTTTTCATTTCTGAAAAACCTTGTCCACACTCTTCACTTTCAACTCTAATAACTTTTGAAAGAATAGTGCTACTGCTTTGAAAGTTGGGATTGATTATGGACAAAATGCGTTAATGAGGCATGCTTAATTTCTTTTTAATCTGATAATCCCTTCATTGTTGTTACTCTGGTGGTTTACTGCCTGTTTTTTGTCCCATTCATCGCACAGCCAGCACGGTTTGGTAAAGATTAAGCGCTTGAATAGACACTGTACTTCAGAGCCTCTTTTCTCAGTTCACACTTTTCCTGAGTTTGTGCTTTCTTTCCAATATTTAGATAGGTTAGGAGAGTCCATTTGATTTGAGTTATGCATCATTTTAAAGCTTAAAGTCTGCTCTTTCAGAATATGGTCTTAACTAAAAAGTCATGTCTGGCGACTTTTTGTTTGTTTTGAGGTGCAGGGTCACATAATTGTTTATTATCATATTGATTAGAATATCAAATGACAGTTCCAAGGTGATGTCATATGGCGGTAATACTGATTTATAAATCGATGTACTTTAATAGTTTATGTCTTAAATAGTTTATATCTTGTTTACTAAGAAGAGATTGTAAATGTAAAAGAGTGACTGTGAGTGGAGTATTCACTCTGTACCACTCTATATGCCCTACCACATTCACTCTATGGCAGTATCATGATCAGCCACGCAGTTAGCAATGGTCTGCAATGACCACTGAACCACAGACTTTTCAAAACATATGCACGAAGTTCATACATGAATGTGTACTATATAGATTTTATGGAGACCTATCCAGTTTTTCAATTATCTCAGTTACAAGTCAGTTTCAAGAGAAGGTCTGCAATGGCCAAATCTACTTATGCTCAGATTGTAACTGTGAACTGGCATATATTGTTTCTGAGATATGATCTACAACAAATGTAGATGTGCAGAACTCATCTTTAGGTAGTCTTCACACAGAGTTTCCTTTTTTTCAAGGTCATTTAGATTGTATATATATTCCCCCCCCCCTTCCTCTCTCTTTAGCTTGATGGCAATAGTGTGGAAGAGAGACGTCTGTCGGGGATTCCCCCAGCCAAGTACTCCTCCCTGCTCAAAGGTATAGAATCTGTAGAGAGGATGAGTCCTTATAGTACCCATCAGTACCGTTTGAATGGATCGTGTTATTAGAAGAGAGTTAACTTTATTCCAGCTTTAAATCCTGATTTCAGTTGTCTGAATGACTTAATCCAGTCATGTGCTGTACATAGATGTCAAATATTTAGCTGGCATATTTCATAATTTTACAAGTTGCAGCATGGTATATGATAGAATATGATTTAATGATATGTGATTTGACATAGGATACAATGCATACATCGTATACAGTGTATGCTAGTACATGTACACATGTTTGTATAATGTGGTTACGCTCACACAATTCTATACACTTTTATATGGTACACTGATGATGTACATGTATATGTGTATGCTCTGTGCAGAGTAAATGATGGTACAAGTATATGATCATCTTATGTCTTATGAGAGTATGTGACTTTGGGTAGGTACTCTGTATATGACAGTATTAACATTTGATACAGTAGTATATGGTAAGGTAGTCTATGATAGTACAAGTGTATATGCTTTTAGAGTGGTACAACTGTAGATATGATAGTTTATGAGTTTGTTGTCATTGTTTTTTATCCCTTCTTATTCAAGGTTTTGATACCTGCACGAGCATGAGTGACAGTAGCACGGCAGACGATTTCTCTGACATCGGCATGGCGTCTAATGTGCCAGATGTCGTCCCGCAAGTGGGCGGTCCTTTCCCTCGTCGTAAGTTTGTCCTTGTCTTATATTTCTTGACTTAGGATTTTTCATGGATTGCTGGTGGAGAGCAAGAAGGGCACTAATCAAAGTCATCCTCCCCATGATTCCTTCTTAATGATATTCAAACACACGAGTCTTTTTGTCCTCTGTCTTTACCTCCCCTTGGATTGTCTCCAAACATTAAGTTGCTTTGTGCAAATAGACGTGAAAGTTTGAAGAAGTCCCTTAGGATTCTTCCTATTTCAGAAGATAACTTTGGACTTTTTTTAAAAAGCTAATTTTATTTTTTTAACCAATAAGGGAAGCTTTCTGTGTATTTTTGCTCTAAAGGGAAACTTTCTGTGGTTGTGTGAACACACTCAAAAGAGAGAAGTACAATGTATTGCAACGTTCAGCGCAGTAGAATATAATATGTGCAATATGTCTTGTATATAGCAGCTGTGATACATTTGTATAGAAATATAGAAAGAACCTTGTTATCATTATCATTGGTCATTTCATGCTATAGGCATGTACCGCAATGCTCCTCTGAGAAGCAAGCGGAGGTCACTGACCTCGCCAGGAACCATGAACGACGTCCCCGAGGTCCCCGATGCCTGTATCAAGTATGTTGACCTCTCGGCCAACAACATCTCGGACCTGACCCCACTGGCCAGGGCGGAGTACAAGCTCCTCCACGAGTTCCGCTTCCTGGAAAAGCTGGACCTCAGCGATAACGGCCTCACAGAGTTCCCCAAGGGACTGACTGATGTGAGTTTTTTGCCGCACATTGTAGTCGGTGCATAGCATAGTGGTTATCGTTCGAAGAGTGTTGCTACTTCTGCATGAGGAGGCCAAAGACAACAGACCTAAATTCGTAACAATCTGGGATTGAAGAGCTATTTGATCAGCCCTCAAGTTTTAGATAGCCATTTCTACTTTCCGTCTCATATTCCAAAGATATGATCTGTAGAGTTTGTTGTAAGTTTGATCTTTGTTTCTGAAACTGAAGACAAAACACATCAAGTCAGTGTCAATATTCCGTAACCATTTACTTTTTTTGCCTTGATTCGATTTGATTTGTCATATATGTAAAATTAGTCCATGAGCATTAATAGTAACTATAGTTGTACAAGTGTACTTTCTGCCATAAGGAATTTATTCTGGCTCATAGATCTTAGATCTTACCACACATAGATAATCAGCAGTGATGATTGAAGAGACCATAAAAAATCTACCTCTTACTTCAGAAATTGAGTTTTAACCCCTTACATTTCTGTCAATTGATAGCTTGCTGAACATACATGTATGTTTACTTCATTAACAATATACCATCTGCCACTGTCTCCCAGTACATGCCAGAACTCACTGAGCTGAATCTCCGTAGCAACGGTCTCTCAGAGCTTCCCACCCATCTCTTCAGCCTCAGCAAGCTGCAGTCTCTGGACCTGGCACACAACCAGGTGAGGCTTCCTCTAAGTCCACCAATGCCTTCCTTTGCCCAATAACATGGCACCTTGAGGATCTGCTCCTCTCTTTATTCTACATGTCTGGAGTCAAGATTTTGCTGGACAATGTTTGTGTAAATGAAAGAAAGATATTATTCAGAGGGGTGAAGGTTCAGGTGTGAGTTTCTTCAGTTTGTCTCCCTCTACAAATTAAATTTGTTAAGATCGCAACTGCTGATCTGTAAATCAACAAACATCTTAACAAATTCAATTTGTAGAGGGAGACAAACAGAAGAAACTCACACCTGAACCTTCACCCCTCTGAATAATATCTTTCTTTCATTTATCCTATGCCTTGTCCGCCTTGGACTACTTAACATAATAATGTCGGAATTTCGGAGCTTGGGTATTTGTTCCATGTTCATCGTGTCACTGCCGGCAACCAGGGACAGCCTGGTGGTAGTGTTGCTGCCCGGAAAGCAGTAGATGACAGGTTCGAGTGTTTGTGTAATACAGAAAACTGTCGTCAGTTGGGGATGATAGTATGACAGAAGTTAGCTTTTACCAACCTTTAGCAATTAGTGGGTAAGCTTTCATCCACTCCCGTTGACTTGTGTTACCGATCTTCAGACCGTTGATTGGAAGACAAGCAGACAGGGAGGAGAAATAGTGTGATCATTTGGCTTGAGAAAGTCCACGGGAATGGGTGAAAATTTCTTAATATTTAATCATTGGTAGAAACCTAACATCTGTGGTATGTGTGTATCTGATACTGTGATAAAGCAATGACAGCACTTAAAGAATTTTAAGATATTCTCATGTTTGATATTAATGCAAACATGAAAGTAAGTGGCAAATGATGATTATTATGTGACTGTCTGGATCAGTTGTATTTACATATTTCAGTGAATTTGTATCACAATTCATGGAATGATGTTTCAATTCTCTATGTACAAATTGATACCAAAACTCCTGCAAACATGTCACATATTTGTGTGATGTTTCCATGGCGACGAGACTCCATTCAATCTCCAAATCTCTTCTTCTTGCCTGAAGATCAAGGACCTGGACAAGACCCGGCCGGAGGGCACGGCCTTCAAACTGACCGAGCTTGACCTGTCCTTCAACTGTATCTGTCGTATACCATCCTGGCTCAGCATGTTTGTTCCCTCCCTCCAGAAATTATCTCTCGCCAAGTGAGTTATGTCATCATTTTTCTCTATTTGCTCTACTTGCCAGAACATTCTGACTTGTCTTCTGTTTCTCCACGCACTCTTGAGATGGTTTGATAGCAGCGTGATAGCTGAAGGGAACCTCCATTGCTTTCTGAGATGGGTTAAGGGACACCTACACCACTTGTGTTTTTTGGCTTGTGGCCAGTCTTTACGGAACAGCTGATATAATTGAGTACTGGTTGAACAGAAATGTGCACATTTTGTGATAGTCTATACTGCAAGGGGAATGATGGAAAACAAGACTTAGTATTTCACCCTTTTTAGCTGCAAGACTGAGAAGTTGAGACCTTCACTGGCTACTTGTATCTGCGACATTTCTTCTTCCTTTGATTTCTTTACCTTATAATTGTATCGTGCATTGTTGAGATTTGTTTTTATGCCTCCGCCACGAAGTGGTGCCGGAGGCATTATGTTTTCGGGTTGTCCGTCCGTCCGTCCGTCCGTCCGTCCGTCCGTCCGTCCGTCCGTCCGTCCTTCCGTCTGTCCGTCCGTCCGTCCTTCCGTCCGTCCGTAATGAATTTTGTGGACAGGGTAACTACCAAAACCTTTTGAGGTATCCTAATGAAACTTGGCATGTATGTGTATTAGGAGGTGAAGTTGTGCCTATCAACTTTTGGGTGCACATGCTGAAGGTCAAAGGTCAAAAGGTCAAGGTCAAATGCTTAAAATTTCACTTTTTCCCCCATATCTATGCAATGCCTGAAGATATTTTCTTGAAACTTAGGGTATACATGTATTACCCTATTAAGATTCTCTGGTGAAAGTTTGGGGTCATGAGGTCAAAAGGTCAAAGGTCAAAAGGTCAAGTAAAATGTTAAAATTGCACTTTTTTCTCTGTATCTTGGAAATTGTTCAAGGTATCTTTATGGAACAAAGTATATATGCATGTACTGACTGGCAGTGGTTATCTAGGGAATTTGGGGTTCATGTGGTCAAAGGTCAGGGGTCAAAGGTCAAGGGCAATACTTCAAAATTTTACTATTTTCCTTATATTTATGCAATGCCAGCAGGATTATTTTTTTTTAAAACTTGATGTATGCATGTATAACCCACTAGAGATTCTCTGGGATTTTCTTCTTTTTTTTTGCCAAGAAGGTCAAAGGTCAAAAGGTCAAAGATCAAGTGAAAGTGCTGAACTTACTTCTTTCTCCATATCTCGGAAGTGGCTCAAGTTATCTTTAAACTTAGTACATATTTATGTATGTTCTGCCTGACATTGATTCTCTTATGAATCAAAGGCCAGATGAAAATGATAACAATTTACTGTTCAATACAGAAATTGCACTTTTTCTTCATACAATTTATACCTTGACAATTACTCAAGTGCGTAAACTTATGAAAGGGTCAAAGTCGAAGTTAAAGTTCTTAAATCCCCAAATACATGCTCTCCTATTCATCCAATTAAATTTAGGTCAAGGAAGGTGAACATTCGATACATTTGTGACAAACATGTCATTTTTAATATTTTGCCAGTTTTGTGAAAATGTAATCACACATTGTCCACATGTACTATAGACCTATTAGGAGAATCATGCATTATGGTGGAGGCATACCAGTCGCTATACCAGTCGCCATAGCGACATTTCTAGTTTGTTTTGTTTTTGTTTTGTTTTGTTTTTTTAGAGGGGGGTTGCTTACCTCTTATATCAACAAAATGATGAAAGGTATTTAGCAGATAAAATCTGTCAAAGTACTGATATGATTAAAACATGGGTTTCAGGTATCCCGTGCATACACGTATGTCGATACAAACATCCTTACTTCCAAAAGCATAAATGTTGAGTAGCATAAACAACCTGCAATTACAATTTTATTTTATAAGTCCTTTCTGAGCATCATTAACCCATTGAAGATGAGTTCCGAGAATACTCGGGCAGGTGTCTATTGGAAATGTACGTTATAGCAAAATCAGTCCATCTTCAGCAGGTTAAGCTTTGAACAATAAACCCACCAAAGTCCCAAATAAAACAGAAAAAAGGGTTGTGGAGCATTACAGTTGTTTACTGCAAGGGTGTATTACCGGTACTGCCTTTAAGTTATGAATGGTACATTGGATATGAATATCATACTTTGGTCATGGTTGATGTCCGAGACTCCACCCTGACAAGTTTGTTGTGATGTTTGTTGCAGCAACAAGCTGGACACACCCAAGAAACCACTGAATCTGCAGAAGCTGCGACACCTGGACCTGTCCCACAACAGACTGTCCACCATCGAGCCTGTCTTCCTCCATGGTTGTGGGTCCCTAGAGCAGCTCTATGCTGCCCACAACCAAATCAGTGAGTGGGACTAAGCATTTGTGCTCTTATGTTTTATCAATCAATTTGGTGTATCATTCTGCATTTTTTGACCTTTAGATAGCTATAATTATCATAATTGAAGCCTTAATTGACCTATTACCCCATCTGTGAGTGTTTTCCCCTTCAAAAAGAATAAGGTTTGAATTTATTTAATCTGGAAATGAGAAATCTTGAAGTCTTGAGATAGTGATTCTTCCTCATTATTTAGCAAGTAGTCATTGTATTGTGACAAAAAAATAAATGATAGTGACAAATTATCCCTGGCACATGACAGAGAGAGAAATCAAAAGATTCTGAACACATGTTACCATTATTATCATATCAAAATTTTATCATATTTTTGCTGGCTTGTCTTTTATGCATTTGCATTTCATTTTACAAAAAGTTTACTTCTCCGTATTCATGGTACAATGTATACATATGTATGTCTTTTCATGTTGTCCTTTTACGCTTGAAGCCATATCAGTATGATTTGTCTCCTATCTTCAGAGTCCTTGCCAGATAGATTAGACAGCACTCTTACCAAGCTGAGTGTGCTGAAGTTAGCCAACAACCAGTTGGGGCTCCCTGATCACCCTTACTTGCCAAGATTTGTGCTGCAGCTCCCACTGTGAGTTACACAATGTTTTAGATTGAGTTGAGTTTAATTGAAATGCTGAAATCTGCTCAGAGTTGAGTTGACCTAACTTGACAGATATGGTAGAATTCATTAATAAATATAACATTTCAGAAGGTTGTAGAATAACATTTATGTGCCTTCAGCGGTAAGTTTTACAGTACACATATATTTGTTCAATTGTTTAAGTATAAAGATTTTATTTTTTAAAGTGTCGAAGAACTAATAAGTAGAATGACACTTCTAAAGTAATAGCCATGGAAGAATCAAGTACTTAAATTCCTTTGAAGCAAACTTTATATGTTTTGCATGCACTGTAGTGTAGCAAAATATTATAGTATATGTCTCTGTTTTTGTATCATTATTCCTGTAGATTGAGAAGTATTGACCTGAGTGAAAATGGGATCATCGAAGTCCCCCTCCCACGAGAATGGAAGAGTCAAAACCTACGAGAGATCATTCTGTCAAAGAACAGAATCAAGAGGGTAAGATGGAATGCAAGTTACATCATTCAAGACTTACACTGTAGTTGTTGATATACATGTATATGGCAAATAAGAAATGATAGAGATGTGTGAGCTGAAATAATGTCATGGCCATCAGAAATATTGTTGTCATATTAAGATTAAAGTTTTCCTTTAAAAAAAAAATGTGTCAGGTATGTCTGTGCCAATCTCTGTAAAATCTGTGTACACTGTAGCTGTGAAAATAAGGTTTGGATCTAATGTAAAATAAGCTTTAGTTGATATTGGCACAAAATCACAAGACAAACCAAAAAAAGTTCTTTTACCTTTGGAATGTATCAAGGATATGTGGATTTTCCCTTGTGGTGTTTCATGGATTGCAAATTTGTTTGACCAAATTGTTACTAAGCTTTTTCATCTTAGGTTTCATCATGGACATCGCATTTTTTTTATAGTGCATTACATAACTGGATTACGTTATCAACATTCTGTTTCTTATATGTTTGTCATTTTTTATCATCAATAGGTTGTAGCAAACTCTTTAAGATCATTACTTTGAAGCTTCTGCTTTTCACAAGGTTCCTTATTCTTCACATTATTCATTTTTGCCTGTGTATGTCAAACTGACTACATCGTATTTTTTGTTGTATTTCTCTATCGAAATCAAATGGAATGTGAAATTGAATGAAATGTGGAATATAGAACAATAAATTTATAAAAAAAAAACTTCTCATCTTATGGTGGTCTGTTCTCTCCAAAGCTGCTGCTTGGTGACAGTCTCCATAACTGGCTGAAGTTGGAGCGCCTCATTCTGAGTCACAACAAGCTGACAAAGGTACGACAGACACTCACGCCTGTGTTGTTGTTGTTTTAACTCTGAAATTGTCTTGGAAATATGTGATGCGGTGCTAAAATGGTTATGTGTTACATTAGCCCAAGGCAGATGCCAGCCTGCTGCTTACAATGCTTCCGCTGATTGTATTTGGAAATTTCTACAATGAAGGGGTTTATTTTGCTGATGACAAGTTGCTCATAAGCTTTTGACTGGCATTTGGTCAGAACTTTCATTTTCCAAATTTCCAGCATTCAGAAGAAAAGAGAAATTATTGTTTTCTGTGAATTACACTGTAAAATTATGCACATTTTTGCTCTTAAATAATTTTTCGTTATCATTGAAGATGTCACAGACTCTTGTTGCCTCTGAGTAATCATGGAGAATTACAACTAAGTACTCATGAAATTGAATGCCTCACTTGTGCATTTGGCAGAGCAAGTTGTACAGAGTGTGTAGATTCTTCAAGATGATAATGTAAAGAATGATGGTATGTGAAAGTACAGTAATGGATATGCTCCTGTATGTACGATAATGGATGAGGTATGGTCTCTCATACTGATGGTATGTGACATCATATGAAACAGTAACATTTTTCCCAAATGTCTGCGGGTAGTTTGAATTAAAACTTTATGTCTAGACGTGTAGTACCTAATCAGACTTTATTTACACCTCAATGCTCTTATTTGTTTGCCAACTGTCCAAAATTCCAGATCCCCAAGGAGCTTGGACAGCTGACCCTGCTAGCTTCCCTTGATTTCAGTCACAACAAGTCCATCACGACAATACCTGATGAACTTGGACAGCTCAACAAACTCTGGGAGGTATGGCTTTCTGAAGGATTACAGTATCATCCAACCCTCTTTGGCTACTTTGGGATAGTTTCTGACTGGCCATTGCACTTATCTTAAAAGTCTACAGTTATCGTTCTATGCGATGAAAGGATAAAGTTGCCATTGAAACAATTGCAAATGCGCAGTGCTCAGATAATTGTTGAAATAATTTGAATTTACATACATAGCTGGTAATAGATTTCTTTGTTCCATGAATAAATAGATAAATGTTGGTTGTGGTGTATCTAGAGTTATGTGCGTCCATTTGTCACTGTTTCAGCTGCTCGATTCTCATGTGTAAGTAAACCAGTAATTTGATTTCCACAACAGCAATATGTTTTCTGAAGAGTTTCAAACTGTCTTTAATTTCATCATGAAGCCATTTCTGATTTCTTGTACATTTCCTCCTAGACTGCATAAAACCTGACCTTGACTCAAAATCTGTGATGTAATGTGAAGTTACCACAAACACAGCAAGTTTCTGTCACAAAATACATAAGATGTTGTCCTTCCATTCCCAGTTTCCGTTGGATGGCCTGAAGCTGGACCTGGATCCAGCCATCCTTAGAGGTAGGACCAAGGACATCATTGGATTCCTGAACCAGAAGTTCAAGAGGGTGAGTCCATATTTCAGGCACACTGGTAGCATGATGATATTGTCTGGATTCAATGATGTGTTTTATTTCCAGTGAAAATACTTCAAAAATTGACAATACCATCATTATTTTTGTGTGTTTGCACAGTTTTGTGTTAATTGTTATGTGTAAAAGATTTGTAACTTAAATGTGTCATGCTTTCCCATAAAGTTCAATAACCATAAAGAGCAAAAATACAAAACATGAGTGCATAATACATGGATAAAGTTGACAGTGATCCATTTTGAAGCATGTGTATATTAAAGTGTTGTATATACTATATATGTCAATGATGAATTTTTAGTTTAAACACATTATGTCAAGATGAAATTGCATATTTGTCATGACATTGTGGGAAATAATTGTATTTTCTGTTGCAATGAAATAAACTAAAACTTGTCAGGTGGGCTGTCACAAAATGCAAAGTTGCTTGATGAGATGACCTCCCACCCAACATGCCTAATTAGTTTTCAAGCGTATCCACCATTTATCATGAGAAAAGCTGTGACGTTGAGGAGTGCTTTTTGTCTTCCATTTTCTCTCTGTTGCAGGCTGAAGCCTACAACAGGATGAAGCTGATGGTGGTGGGGTATGGCGGGCGTGGCAAGTCCACCCTCCTGGCCCGCCTCCAGGGGCAGAAATACGACAAGAAGGCTGAGAACGTGGCCACGGCAGGAGTGGTGGTCAAGGAGTGGACGTGAGTGTCACAGCGGTCACTCAGATTTGTACATCTGATTTCTGAATGACAAAGATCACATGTATCTGATTTCACAATGGTCTCCCAAATTTTGTTATCTGATTTTGGAATGGTAAATGTCATACACTTTAAAAAAACAGATTAAAAAAGGAAACGAAACTCACAAATCATAACAATCCAAAGGAAAGTTTTTTCCCTCATTTGCATGCTTTCACCTTTGTCAAATTGTAGCTATGACAAGTAACCATCAATGTTCAAAAGTAAAATTCACTACAGTACCCCTTATTTTGTGCTGTTTACTGCACATGTATATCTTGATTGTGAAGTCAATGTTGTTTGAGGTGTCATTTTGTTGTAGGACTATATGGTATGAGGTCACAAAAGGTCACCAAGAACAAGGAAATGTGAAAGACATAGAGCGGTTTTCATCTTGTATCTTCCAACAGGATCCAGATAAGGAAGAAGGATTTTGTCCTGAGTACCTGGGACTTTGCTGGCCAGGAGGACTTCTACAGCACACATCCTTGCTTTCTGACAGGGAGGGCGCTCTTTTTGGTAAGTAATTCACTGCCACCTCCCCCCCCCCCCCCCCCCCACGTTATCTCCCTGGTTTGATGTCACAGTTTTATGAATGCTGCTGTATCAAAGTGACTCCTTTCCCCCATCGGCCTTTTTTGGGGGTGAAAAGGTACTCATTAGCATGAATATTGGTCAACATTGTGCACAATATTGTGACTGTTTTGGATGCGACAATAAATCATGACTTACAGACAATTTTCATGTTTACTCTATACTGTCAGAGCAATAAGGTATTTTTTGTACATATTAAAGAAACAGAGAAGTGTACCGATGTAGTACGTTTAGTCATTATGGCTTCCAGAATATGTCTTCATATTAAGTTTAGCACTCTCAAGTGTTTATCTTTATGAAACTCGTAGTAAATGGCATCAATGCATTGTAACATAAGTGTGTTTGGAGTACACTGTACATATGTACATGAATACCTTATAATTTCAGGAGCTTTTGAAAAAGTTATTTGAGAAGTGACGTGATCTTTCCAAGAATTGCCATGATCTATCTGCATCAACAATCAAGTCATTGATATTAAAGGGGATGGCTAGTAACTGATCAGTGGGAATCAATGGGAATGCTGGGGGTGATTGTTCCAATCTTTGTGAGATTCATTTAAGAGTACATTATATATCTATTGTTGTGTGAAAATTGTTTGCTTCAGAACAGTCTCGTGTTCAAGTAATGTGCAGTTTAATGCCCCGTCACTGTACAGGCATGCTAACCTGGAAACATTAAACTGCACATTACTTGAATATGAGACCATTTTGAAGCAAATAATTTTCACACAACAATAGATATATAATGTACTCTTAAATGAATCCCACAAGGATGAGAACAATCATCCCCCAGCATTCCCACTGATTCCCACTGATCAGTTACTAGCCATCCCCTTTAATCTCTGTTGCTGAGCAGGAATATATGCGACCTTGCAGTTCCTTTCTTTCGGCCATTTCACATCTGACAGCATTACAGTGATCATGCAATACTACTTTTTAAAAGCACAGAGCTGAGGAAGATAAGTACATGGAAAAAAATAATAATCAATAAAACTGAAAAGTTCATTTAACTCTGCTACTGTGCAGGTGGTCTTCGATGTCAGCAAAGGACAAGAGGAGCTGAAGACACTTCGACCATGGTTGCTGACGATCCAGGCTCTGGCCCCTGGATGTCCGGTCATCATAGTGGGCACTCACAAGGACAAGATACCCAAGGGTAAATGACCACACAGATATTGACTTATCTCTGGACAGTAAAGTAGATGTGGTTTAATTGTTGATATTTGATCTTGTGGTATACAGTTATTATGATTACTCTTGCCCTTATGGTGGAATATCTGACTAAGTGTTTGGGAATTACAATATCTGTTCTCTCTCCAATCATTTGTGGCTTTCTTCAATTTGTTGCAAATCCACCCTGACACTTAAGGTGGCCTGTAGAAATCACTTTTTTGGGAGTCAGATAGAAAATGTTCTTTGCCTACTGTGTGGAATGATTGTCTGACATCCGAGGATAATATCGTTGTGAGAGAAGTTATTTTCCGTAATTATTTTGCAAACTTAGACACAGCCGTGTCGAGGATACTCAAGGACAAGTCTTTCTAAGTTTGCTTGTCTTTCTAAGTTTGCTCAAGTGAGTAAAACATATATACACTTGTATTGGGTTAATACATGTATGATAATGTAATTCATCACATTTCATGAATAGGTGTAGCAGCTTTCACGAGATGTCAAAGGCAGATTTTAGATTTCATTCCGATGATCACTGCGTTGATCTGTGTTTCTGCAGCCAACCCCGAGTTGTAAAGGGATACCAGATAGCACTTTCGTGAAAGATAATTTGGACTCATTACAATTCTCTTTCTCTGTCCCAACCCAAGCCAACCCTGAGTTGTAAAGGGGTACCAGATAGCACTTTCCTGAAAGATAATTTCGACTCATTACAATTCTCTTTCTCTGTCCCAAATACCCCCTTCCCCCATCCCCCTCCCCCCACCCCTTTCACAGATAATGGCATAGAGTACTTGGAGGACATGCAGATAAAGGTGACAGAAATCTGCAGTGCCCCGGGATTTCCCCAGATCAACGATTACATCGTCCTGTGCGCCCAGACGGAAGACGGCGGGGTCAGCTTACTCAAGGAGAAGATGGAGCAGGTCATCCTCACGTGAGAAGCAAAAAAATCAATCATTTTTAGTCTCCACTTTTGTTTTGTGTTTTCTCTTTCTCCTTCTTGTTAGATTTGAGTTGCAATATTTTGATTAGCTGCAATTGGATTTCCTTGAATCATATAACATATCCAGGCTCACTCCCCATTTCCCCCTCTTCATATGAAACATATGATGGACACAGACAGTCTTCAGTATTGCATCGGAGATACACATATGTGATTACATTTTGGACCCTATATCATCGTCAGACGATGCATGCTGCCACTGAGGACAGTCAGTAGTAAAGATGTTTTGACACTGACAAAAGGATGGCTTCAAGTCTGGCCTTTCAGACCTATTAAGCTGTTGTTTTCACTGGTTTAATCTAGTATTAACATTCTGTATTTTTTTTCTTTATCCATGCAGAGAGAGGATCAAAGGTCAACCCATCTTTGGTCAGATGATTCCTTACAGCTATCTGGTAAGTAGCTTCAACTTTGCTAAGAAACACAATTAGACCAAATTTATTGGTACTTGTGGGGCCTTTGTTGTGCAGATACAATGTAGTAAGTTGATGTAATGTTTACAATGATTGTAGTTGTCACATCAACAAAATTTTACTGGCTGATCGGTTGTTCATATGGCTATTCTATCTTTAATTAATGAGATTGCCAGAACAGGACCTCAGCATTTGTCTTTTGTTTGTAGCTCTTGTATTGTGCATGAATATATATTTCATGATGTGTGTATTTCACATCGTTTGTATTACTTAAATTATGAGCAGTGATTTGCCATATTGTTGTAGTCCCTCTAGTTCTTACTTGTGACCCTTCTGACAAAGTCTGAACTACTCTACACTTCTAAGTAGTTAATGTCTATGATATTCCTCTTATGTGATTGATGATAAGGTCAAGACCGTAACCAAGACTTACTTTGTATCCATGGTAACACAGCGGCTGGAGCAGCTTCTGCAGGCACAAGTGAAACGGCTGAAGCGCGATGGGCGCCCCCCAGTGATGCTGCACCGACAGGTCTTGAAGATGATTCGGGAGGATGACCTGCAGCTCAGTGACGATGAGTTATCACAGGTGAGGATGCTGTTGCTAGGCAACAGAGGAAGCTTAGAATGGCATTAACTCATTTTCTACAGAAACCTGGTTGGACCTGTACAATGTCTATAGAGATTTTAGAATCTCAAAGGAAGTGGGTTAGGCAGTCTACTCCCAAGTTTCACATCTGATATGCCGTAACAAACATGTTCTCATACTGTACCTGCCTATCTTACACCTTGTGATGATGATGATGATGATGATGATAATGATGATGATGATGATGATGATGAAAGATGATGATGATGATAATAATGATAATAATAATAATAATAATAATAATAATGATAATAGTAATAATAATGATAATGATAATAATAATAATGATAATAATAATAATAATAATGATAATAATAATAATAATAATGATAATAATAATAATAATAATAATAATATTAATAAATTATTAATGAACTTTTAAACAACATATTCCTCTTGGGATCTGTCCTCTTCTTTTTTTTTTCAAAGAGCTAAGAGGTTTTATTCTTTCATGGTATTCAGTCATATGGAAGGAAATATCTCTACATGTCATGTAACTGCTTTCTGTAATTTAAGATTATAGTAGAAGTATGGTAATCACTAGAAATCTCCACTTGAAATGGGTGTGCTGTTCAGGGAAGGATAAATAGTGATAATCTTCAATACAGAGTCACTTTCCTGTTTCATCATTATGGAGCCATTTCAGATGGTAGCTTGTCTTTGGAACTGAATGTAATTAGTAAAGGTATAATCCAATTCAATTTCAATCATACATTAAATCTTCTAGGTTGAGATGAACTTTTATTTACCTTGTTTAATCTCGGTACACATTTTTCCCTGTCCATACATCACCTCTCTCTCCCTGCATACCTCAGGCTGTTCGGTTTCTGCATGAGACCGGGGTGCTCCTTCACTATGATGACCCCTCCCAGCAGCTGACGAACATCTACTTCATCGAGCCCCAGTGGCTCTGCAAGATCATGGCCCGGGTCATCACGGTCCGCGAGATCAACCCGTTTGTCAGCGAGACTGGGGTGAGCAGAAGTTTCCACAGATTACATTGTGAAAAGTATTTTCTAGAAATATACAAACTGCTCAATCAATCATTATGCAATGATTTGTAGAGCAATGACCTGATGTGTAAAATGAAATGCCAAGAATGCTCTGGCACATAATTTTTTTTTTCCCTCCAAAATCAAGTAATTCTGTCATCTTGACTTTTTATCTCGAATTATCATCAGATCATGAAGGTTAAGAACATCCACATGCTGTTCTCCGGTGGAGATGTACCTCAGCAACTCATCCCCCAGTACCTCAAGCTGCTGGAACGGTGAGTGTGAGAATTGAGATTCTCATGGAAGACACAAGTTATAAATCTGTGATCACTGCTAAAAGAAAGTTTTGTTTGTTTGTTTGTTTGTTTGTTTGTTTGTTTGTTTGTTTGTTTTATTTGTTGGTTTTTTTCAATGGTGCCTTTCATTTCCTGTTGACTTTGTGTGCAGAAGGGAGCTGGCACTATCTGTTTTGTGAGTGTCCTTTTGCTGCTAAACACTAATAGCATGAAATAGAAAGAGCATAATTATGTAATGTACAACATGTAGTTAAAACATTTCTCTCTCCTTACTGAAAATCCCTCGTCTTTAATAGAATTCTTTTATTTTTTGTCTCCATCAGACTACATGTTCATTGCTTGTCATTCACTCCTAGAATGATCCACAAGATTGTATAATCTTATTACATTGGATTAATGTGTATAACTTTCCAGAGAAATAGAAAGCACAAGTTGATGTGATCTTGAAGTTATCTACACAACTGCATCCTTTCATTTCGGTTAACTTGTTTCCATTTGGATGGTATATGTCCTGTTAGAACTGGAAACAAAGCTGTTCTTGCCAGTGAAAAGCAAAAATTTTGATTTTTGTTGCCTTTTTATCTGTTTTTCTACTGTTATGTCAGGTTTGAGGTTTCTCTACCGGTGAGTGACGATGAGATTCTCCTTCCGTGCAAAGTTCCCGTTCACAGACCCGTCATCAAGCTGCCAATCAATGACGCCAAGCAAGGTGAGGGGAGGATCAATCGCCATGACGATTGGGCCAATTTATTCCTTGTGCTGTTCAGTGAATGTGATTAATGTTGCAGTCCACTTTACTCAAAACGTGGCTGCATGTTCTGGGCTTTCTCAATGGGGGGTTTGTTATAGGAGCCTGGTCGATAGTGTTGAGTGCTTGGTGCTAGATATTATCAGAATCGTATATGAACACTCCCAATTTTTAACAAATACTGGAACAAATAATTGAGAAAGATATAATGTGACACCTATTAAAAGCATAAAGGAAAGTCTACCATGTCATGTATTAGCCTTTCCTCTACCTTCTTTAATTCATTTTTTCCTTCCATCCTCATAAGATAGAGAAGAGAAAGAAAGATGAGCCAAGAATTAAAACAAATGTTTGTCCTGTGAATGCGATGTGCATGAATACGCATGGGCATAATGTAAATGTATGTGTGTCAAAGTATGGTTGACTCTTTGCATGTGTGCAGTTCTATAGTGCATTGAAGTGAAGGGACCATTCAGTGTTTGCATATTCTCTAATTGGTGGAATGTTGACAGTGTATGCCAAATATAGGATGAAGCATGGTGACTGTATTGACACAATACTCATATGACAGAAGCACCGACTGTGTGAAGATTTATATTGTCAGCTGAAATTTACTTATTAACCAGTAGTCAAACTGTGTGAGTGTTTAGGCTTTGATGTACATTGAAAGTAGTGACTGATGAAGTTGTGGAATGATGCAATTTAGGTTCATATCTTACTAGCTTTAATAATATACCAAGTACTTGAAGTAGAGATTAGATATAGAAAGTTAAATAAATTATGAACAGTAGTAAAATACATCTGATTCCTGTTCTTTTCACGATTGTTAGAATGGAGGAAATGAGGACTAGATTCACCCATGAAGAGCTGGATGTGGAAAAAAAAAGCACCAGAAAATTAATCAAGCCAGTGATCTCAATATCATGTCAATGTTTGTGATCCTTTCTCACTTGCTTGGTGTCTTTTTTGTTTGTTATTATACCCCCACCCACTCATACATGTAGTTCTTTTAAGATAATCTGTGTGGTAACATATGTGACCGTGCACCTCAAAACGAACATAAAGTCGCACACACTGATTTTGCGTGAGGACTGGAAATAAGTGAAATGGGTCAGCCTAGCCGAACTTGACTTTTTCATATTTTCTGAAAGAGCGGGTCTTCTTTTACATTATGCTAAAATTTGCTATAATAAAACGGGCAGGAAAGTGTGTTTTTTAGCAGTTTATCTCGAACATTTTTTGTAGAATAGTGTGATTAGGTGTGTCTTTAGAATCCCTTTTTCATTTCTGAAAAACCTTGTCCACACTCTTCACTTTCAACTCTAATATCTTTTGAAAGGATAGTGCTACTGCTTTGAAAATTGGCATTAATTATGGACAGAATGTGTTAATGAGGCATGCTTAATTTCAGTTTAATCTGATAATCCCTTCATTGTTGTTACTCTGGTGGTTTACTTCCTGTTTTTTGTCCCATTCATCGCACAGCCAGCACGGTTTGGTAAAAATTGAGCGCTTGAATAGACACTGTACTTCAGAGCCTCTTTTCTCAGTTCATACTTTTCCTGAGTTTGTGCTTTCTTTTCAATATTTAGATAGGTTAGGAGAGTCCATTTGATTTGAGTTATACATAATTTTTAAGCTTAAAGTCTGCTCTTTCAGAAATGGTCTTAACTAAAAATTAATGTCTGGCGACTTTTTGTTTGTTTTGAGGTACAGGGTCATGTATAACCTTTTTTAGAGTAAGTTTCTTAGTAAAGAACTATAACACATTACAAAATATATCAAATGGCTTTTTCTTTGGTAGATTACAGCCTCCAATTTTTTTTTTCCCAGAGTAGCATAATTCAGAGAGTTGACACAGTTGATTTCACATTTCTTCAAGTAGCTCACTTTGAATGCATGAACTTTTTATTTCTTAGGTATGTGCAGGTATCATGGACAAACCAATAGTTGTGTGTATATGTAGCTGATACTGTCTCTGTTCATTATTCTGTGTCTCTATTTTCTTCTTCATGTTTTTTCTACCTCTAGATTTGACATGTCTGAATTTTAGGCCTTTTCTAGTCAGTACAAGGGATCCCATGTTGATATTTTCAGTCTTGTTATCTGTATCTCTTCCCTTCCTGTGTAGTCTCTTTCTCTCTCTCTTCTTCTATCATTCTCTCTGTCTATCACTCTATTTTTCTGTCTGTCTGTCTGTCTTGTTCTTTGCTGTTGCATATACTTATACCATTTTACTCCTCCAGCCCCCTTTCTCACTCTTTCTCTTAGTCTCTTTCTTTCTTTCTTTATCTACCAATCTTTTTATTTGCATGTATCTCTGTCCATCTATCTATATCATATATCTGTCTGTCTATCCATCCATTTATCTACCTATCTATCCATCTATCTATCCATCTATCTCTATCTCTCAATCTATCAATCTACCTATATATCATCTGTCTGTCTATCTCTATCTATCTATCTATCTATCTGTCTGTCTGTCTGTCTATCTACATGTATCTCTATCTATCTGTATATCTGCCTATCTATCTATGTATCTGTCCATCTATCTACACTGTATCTATCTATCTCTATCTATCTATCTGTCTATCTATCTATCTACACAATTGTATCTATCTCTCTATCTATTAATCTGTCTCTATCTATCTGTATATCTACAGAGCTGTACCTATCTATATGTATCTATCCATTTATCTACCCATCTGTCTCTATTAATCTATCTATCTTGCACTTGGCCTGTTCTCTGTCATTCACTTATATCTATTTCTCTGTGTTTATTTAAATCTCTCTTTCTCTGCCTCTACCTTTCTCCCTCACAAACTTGTCACTCACTGTGATTTCATGCATTCTCCCCACCACAGATGTTCTCCACCGCCTCTATTCCATGTACTATGTTCCCATAGGATTGTGGACAAGACTTGTGCTGAGTCTCTTACTCTTCACCAAATATTTGCTACAGGGAGTGAGGAAAATATCTCCTTGTCTTTTTTTCCATCACTAACATTTGTACACCCAAATTTCGTACACACTATTCCACTCTATTTATGCTAACAAATCACCTATCATTCTTCACAGTGATGTATCACTTGTTTATGAGACCAATATTGATAATGGTAATGGTTACAGTAAAAAAAAAAAAGATGAGGTTTATGCATACTTTGCACACAAATGAAAGATTTACATGTATATGCTACTACCATGCCTACACATGACTTGCAGACATCATCATGTGAGCAATAACTAACACAACACTTTTTTTTCTCTCTTTTTTTTTCCACCAATTGCAGTGCTTAGCTGTAGCACTGACTACATCTATGTAATTGTTTATGCATGCACAAGTGATGTTGTGGAACTACACCATTTTGTTATTCCTATTTCTTAACTAACACCGGCATGCCAATAATACCTCATCGTTCAGTGGGCATCGTTCCTCACTCAAGTTTTCTGGGCACAAATTCAATTGTCTATGCTCTTTCTGTAGTGGATCAGAGCAAGTTGCATATTATGCAAATGCTGAGGTGATACTGCTTGTGCATGGAAGATGTTTGCATTTTGCTTCTGTATTTGAAAAGAGTCGCTGCAGTGAATGTTGTCTAAATTTTTACTCTTTGCCTGTTGCGCGCTATCTTATTCTAGATTGCGAAAACTTTCAGCATGATCCATAACAAAAATAATAATGATAATGATTAGTGGCTTTGATTAAAATAGCATTTTGTGTTTGTGTTCCTACGCTCTTTAGCAGCTTCCTACTGTATGCTTGCTATTTGGCCATCAAAAGTCGTGGCACCAAAAGCGAGCTATCCACTGCTCCTTGGACTCTTATGGAACCAGCCAACAATGCTGCATATGGGGAAATTGTTGGTTGTCATCCCCCATTTGAAATTAAGGCATACATACTCTGCATGACTTTGAAGTTAATGTGACAAATGTCTGATTACTGTAAAAATGGAGATTTTTGCGGTGTTGAAAGTTTTGCACATTTCACTCCACCAGAAACCAGCACGAAAATAAAAGCATGCAAATATTTTTGCTTGCTAAACTTTCCAGTAGTTTATATCTTGATTCTGCGGAATCACTACACTGTACGTAAAAACTCACCAAACTCTTCTTACCCGACCGAGCGCGAAAAATTATTCACTTTTACAATATACCATGAAGGAGACAATTGTTCAGTGTATATTATGTACACTGTATGTCCATATTAAGCCAAGAGCTTTTACCAATGGTTGATAGAGGCTTATACTGTGGTATCCCAGCATTTGATATATGTGTTCGATTTGAAATTGTTTCAGTGAATGTTTCACATGAGATTTGTATATATGGGTTAAGACCTTTTTTGATGTGAAAATTTAAGATGACATAATTTCAGGTTGTTCATGATAGCTTGTAGTAAAGTAAAAATCTAATAACTGAGTGGTTGCTGGCTAGTTGCTGTCATGGTAACTTCAATGTTACAGGTGATGATGATGATGGTGATGATGATGATGATGATGGCATTGATGATGATGATGATGAAGATGATGATGATGGTGATAATTATTCTAATGATGACCATAATCAACAGAAATTGTCTAATATTTTTTTTTCATATTATCTGAAGAAAATCAAGCACATATATAAAGAATTTTTATGTTTACAATAGAAAATTGTAGGGTTATTTCCTATAATAGTAGTCTTATATGTGAGTACATGGAAACTGCTTGTAGGAATTTAACAAAAATGAGAAGTCTTATACATGTATATTCAAGTCAAAATACATCTAGAAAATGGATGATCAAAATACATCTACATATACTGTACGAGCTGAAATTTTCGCGTACAGATATTTTCGCGAATTGCTACTTGGAGGACATTTTCGCGTGTTGTTAATTTCGCGGTTGCGTGGGTCTACCTGAACTTAGTTGTTCGCGCGTTGTTATTTTCGCGTGTTGTTATTTTCGCAGTTCAAAGGCGATTCGCGAAATTCGCGAAAATAAAACCACCGCGAAAATTTCAGCTCGTACAGTATATGTATGTGATATGTAGATAATGATTGCCTGCAAGTTGCACATGACCTGCTAGTGTTAGCAATGTATTACGCACTTGTTAATGGCTGCACAATTTGTAGATGCTAGCAGACAATTTAAATCATATTGTGTTGCTCTACACTGCTGAAGCTCTACAACAGGCGCTATAAGAAATACATAGGGCTTCAAAATTAAATGAGCATTACCCATTTTTTTTTTATGCCCAAGATTATGGAGAAAAAATATTACTGATAAGCAATCAATAAATTTGAGAGTAGAGCTTCTGAGAAAATGGCAAATAAATCTGGGGCAATGCTTTGTATCATTATGTTTTCTGCACATTTGACGGAAGCTGTCATGTGACACAATTGCAAGTAAAGTTAAAGTAGAATAAAACTCAAATATATAATACTGAGGATTGAGGGAATGCAGCAATATTAGGAGAGCACATCAAAGAAGGCTGAATAAGATTGAAGAGCTATGAAGTTATAGAGTTTTGGTGATGTCCTCACTGGTTGAGAAGACTGCAACATTTTGTGACATCAAGCATGGACAATGATGTAAAGGATTTTTTTTTTTAATTTAACATAAAATTTTCACTTTTCTAGCATAATTAAAGACCACATGACTCACCTCATTCAAAAAGCAGGGGGAAACATATTATCCTTTATATACTACAATTTTTATTTATTATATATCATTAACCTTTGTTGAGTACAACTGGATATGCAGACATCGGGGTTTCTTTATGCTTCATCTATGATATTTGATATTCTGATTTGGTCTCTGCATGAAACACGTATATTGTTTGATTTTCTGTATAGTGATATATGATAGGGTTATTTGTGTAATTCATTAACATATGTTCCATGTATTTTCATGGTATATAAATCCATGTAAAACTGCAGGGTGCCTTAAGAAAGCAGTTTTGTACAGCTGAATTGGCCAATCCTGCTGGAAAGTGTAAAGAAAACAAATAAATTAATCAATTAATGGAACTTACAGTTTACAACAAGTAATTGGTATTCCATGTATATATGCATTATATGAGGTATATAATGTATTTGTATTTAGGCCTTGCTGCAGTTGGATCACCTAATGATATTTATACAGTTTCCATTCAGAGTTAATCCTTTTCATCAAATATGTTCCAGGGATGTGGAATGAGTGCTCTGGGGAAATATTGAAGCAGTATAATCAACATGTGATGCTATAATGATTATATAATCTCCCTACAAGTTATCTACAGTTGTACACACCATCTCTGCAGGTATGATTGTGTTTTGCTTAATATGCAAAAGGGCATATATCGCTCGAGCTGTGTATACCACAGAAGAGTTATTCTAACAGCCAATATATTTCTCTTTACTAACTTGGTTCATGCAAACAGATGTCCTCCATCGTCTCTACGCGATGCTGTACATTCCCATCGGTCTGTGGTCTCGAATGATCCTCCGCCTCTTACTCTTCTCCAAACACATGATGAATGGAGTGAGGAAAAACTACTACTTTATCATTATTATTGGGTTTTTGGTTGGGGGGAGGAGGGTTGTCCTCGTTTCATATTCTTGTTGGTGGGAGCCCTCGGTTGCAAAGTGAAAGTTCAGACCAGTTGTGGAAGACATTTCAGAGGCAAGAGTTCTTGTCTTCTCATTCCTTGTTTGATTTCAATGACCTCACTGCTCTGATTAGCTTTTTATTGAAGTTAATTTAATCAATGTTGAACATGGAGCGGACTTCCCCTCGATTAATCTAAACTCTATAAAGATCAACATATACAATTTGCAGTGTGAAAACAAGTTATGGTTGTGATAACAATACCTTGGTCTGTTTCTCCTCATGAGTTAACTGACAAAATTGCATAACATACCCTAACAGAATGTTAACTGACTTACACTGTAACTCAGAAAATCTCTGTGCAGTGGCACCTAATTTTAGGCAAGCCCTGTACCTGTAAGTCCAATTTTACACTTGTGCATAGAAATGTGCCTGTTTGATGTCACAGAAAATCTTGGGAAAGGATCTATGAAAGGGCATAGATATTGCTCACAGAACAGAAAGAACATAGTGCATACAAGTGTCTGTTGAATATCACATAAATTTGTCAATATGTGATTATTTTGGAATACATCTTTGAGTGTGGATGGATGGTAATAATTTCAACCACATCAACATATGAAGGTCATCAGATATCTTTGTGCAATTACATAATTAAAACACTTCCAAAATATACTATCATGTGATGTATAAGTTGTAAACTTGAATTTCTGCTAGCCATATAAAATTAAGTAACTATTCTTATTGGTTCTGAGAAAGGGCAAGAACATCTATAATTAAATTTTTAATACCTGTTCCATACATGGCTGAATGTTTTTTTTTTTTTGGGGGGGGGGGGGGGGTTTGGGGAAAAAAAAAACCACAACAGATTAAACTTAGGCCTTCCCTTTTAAATGGAAAGTGCACAGTTCTTTGTTGCCATCTAATTACAGGTACATTGCACTGTTTACTTTGTATGTCCATTCCATTCTTAATCCAAGTTTCTAGCCCCTGCAGAGTATTTTTTGTAGCAGTTTAAAAACAGCATTCTTTAATGATGCACAGTAATATTCAATTAAACATTAATCCATCTGCAGACAAATTTATGACACAGCTTTGAACGGTTGCTTGTATCCTAAATGAACATCCATATGTGTCATCTGTCATGTATAGAGATGTATGTACATGTAGATATTAGAGTAAATTTTTCCTGGTTGGATGAAAGCATAACCAGCTTGTGAGGTCCCTTTCATATCATCCACCCTTAATCTAAAGGTTCGGCCTATGAGTGCTGCTTTTTTTTTTTTTCTTGGATATGGTTGTGCATTATACCTTTAATGTGTCGTTGTGGTGTAATCCCCTAATGGTGTCATCTCTGGTGTAGCTTGGTGCTCCAACTTAATCTGCTGACTTGTAAGCAACTGTTATCTTGTACAATGTACCTTAAATTCTTTAAGAGACACTGCTAATACCGTTTCTGCTCTGTGTTGTGTCAAGGACTTGGTACACCATTCATACACCCGACCATTTTTTTAAAACTTTTTGTTCTTTGTTCTTTTTCTTTTTTTTTCTATTTTTTTAATTTGTACCAGTACATTCCCTCTTTTGCTTTTGCACTTGGCATGTGTACCTACAATATGTACATATACGAGACAGTATCCTGAAATACTTACCATAATTTGGCCATCAGTATCTTGACCTTACTATATAAAAAGTGCTGTTGAAGACCAAGTGTGACACAAAACTTCAGTGTACAAGTCCCCCCCCCCCCCCCCTTACAGTATGTTACAATACTTGGTAATCCGAATGTGTGATCGTATTGATTTCACTGTATTGCTCATAGGAACTCCTCTTATTAAACACAACATGCTGAGCACTGATACCTAGCTCTAACACTAGCCCTTACACTAACACCGATGCTAACACTTACTTAACCCCTTGTCTTGCCACTAACCAGGAGGAGGATGATGCGGACACCATTCCCATGTGGCACATGCCTGTCCTAACCACGCAGTCATCCGTATCCAACCAGGTCAGAGTTCAGCTCATTGTGGGTTTAGTCTCGTGGTACAGACCTTAATATGCTCCAAGACGGAAACCCAGCCCCGAAAGAGGGAGTCTCATCAAAATAGATAGATAGATAGATAGATAGATAGATAGATAGATAGATAGATAGATAGATAGACAGATAGATAGATAGATAGACAGATAGATAGATAGATAAATAGATAGATAAATAGATAGATAGACAGATAGATAGATAGATAGATAGATAGATAGACAGATAGATGGATAAATGAATGAATGAATGAATAAATAAATAAATTAATTAATTAATTAATAAAAACATAAAACAAAGAAATGTCAAGTGTTGTTTACATGAAGGGCTGATCTTGAGACAGACACCATCACACAGAAAGTTGTGGTCATCAGTCGTCCAGTAATGAGGTTGACTAGCTGTCTCCAGTCGGGGTAAACTTCAGTTCACTCTTTTAAATTGATACAGTTGTATTTTTTTAGGAGCCAGGGTGATTATCAGCTCACTGATCTAATGATATACATGTAAATCTGACAAAAATATGCAATGAATTGAACTTTCAGTCTTGATTGCAGTTCCATTCAATTCAATTCAATTCAATTATTTATTTATTTCCATTAATAAAATTAGATGAATAGTCCTGTGGCATAAAAAAATTTAGAAGTGTGGATACTGAAAATCTTTTCAAACTGGCTCAACTTTGTGGTGGTCCATTATACTTAAAACAAGTGGGCCTCTGTTCATCCATATAATGATTTGAAATAGAAGAGAGACTGAGATTTAAAAAAAAAAAAAGAATAGAAAGTCACCACCTCACCTCTAGACAGTCCATGGCAATTTATGTAGACAGTTGTGTTTGACCCATAAGGAGGTGGATAATGTAGATGATCTACTGCAATAAAAGAAAAGCAGCTGTGAAGGTAATTCTACATGCAGCTCAAGCTTTCAGTTTCACATCAGTTTCTGGTATGTTTTCACTTCAGATTTATAAAGACAGCTAGATAGCAGAAAACAGTTTACATTTTCAAGGTATAGACATGCAGGAAAATTGGAGGTATAGATTAGTATAGTCTGTCTTCATGAAAAAGAAGAATCTCATAATGAACTGATGGTTAAATTGCGGGTGAGGCACAATTGTAATCTTATTCTGTATCATAAATCAAATCTCTCTTTTCTTCATACTGGTAACTGCAGGTTACTGTTAAAGTGGAAATTTTCGCGGTGTTGAAATTTTCACGCATTTCGCGCAACCAGAAACTAGCGCGAAAATAAAAGCACGCGAATATTTTTGCTTGCCATATGTTCCTGTGCGTGATGTCTTGATTCTGCGGATTTAAAAACACGCGAAACTCTTCTCACCCGGCCTAGCGCGAAAAATTACTTGCGCGAAAATATCCACTTTTACAGTAATAAGAACTTTTGCGTTTTGACAGTATTACCTGTGCATACAGGAACATTTGTATGTGCATTAATCAGCGATATATCCAGTTTTTTTCTTGCCGTGCGTAGTATGTGTGCATTTAATACCCAAATACATGTAATGTCAGCACTTTTCTTATCAAGGTAACTAGTAACCGCTTCAAAATCTGGCCCTGTCTTCCCTTCTATCCAAATTACAGCACTAATGTATTTGGTCTTGCATCAGATGCATAAAGTCAGAAATAAGAATTGATTTATGTAATGCAGTTATGATATTGCGTGGGTATGCTGACTTACAAATGCATATAATATCTGAATGAATAACCTTGGTTTCAAGAATGTACATTTGTAAACTAATGTATGGCTTCATATTAGCACGTACTAAGGAGCATGGTGTGCTACAATACGAAACATGGTGCAACTAATACTAACTTTAACAAAGCTGTGTTTGAGTGTAAGATGAAAGCAACAACTTCTTTTTTATAAGTCATAGTTTCTAGAAATTGTTAACATTGCCTCTGTAGTGATTGTAGCATACATGTAATAAGAGTCTTGTAGATGACAGATAATTGTAATGTGGATCAAATGGGAACAAAACCTACCTAAGTAAAATCACACGTATGAATATTAGGCAGCTGTTAACATTCTGTGTGTTGATGGGAGCATGTAAGTTGAGATGGATCACATTTGTGAGGCAAAATTATTTTACTTGACAAGATGCTGTTGAGTATTTCAATCTATGAAAGTTGGAATGTAATATAAGCCTGTCATTACATATTTTAAGCATACCATAATTGATTGGCAACCTCAACATGGTATTTTGGAACAGGCTTTACTGAAAATGCAACAATAAGTGTGACTTGTGTTTGTTCATGTGCAATGTTACTGAGACTCCTAATAGGCTTGTAGAAACAAAGAATTGTTTAAAATCCACTTTTGGGACATACTACAACAGAATGAGAGACCACAATAATGGAGATGAATTTTGAAAAGGCATGGAAAATTTATTTCGTTTAATGTGAGGAACAGTGTTGGCTCTAATCATCAAATGTATTTGTTTATCCAATCTATAAGAAAATAAAATGAAAGTAGGGTTACCTGGAAGATTGATCTATTCATTCTTTACTGGAATATACAGTCAGTAGCTGGTAAAAAATTTCTTGATTTGTTTATCAGAGTTCAGTGGAGTAAAGAGAAACAATTTCATCTGAGTAATCTCTTGTGTTTCTCATGTTTTCAGTTCCAGGTGCGACACGGGGGAGAACCACACACACAGTTTTGGAGAGAAGGGATCTATGTCAGTTGGTCAGAGGTGATATCATCCATTCTGTTTTCTTCATCTTTCACTCTATGCTATGTTACATATTATTCTCTGGCAGTGTTTGACAAAGCATATACATTTCAAAGCTACTTATTGTAACTCCACAGCCTACTGGGAATCTTTCTCATTTGTATATGATTATTTTTTGAATGATTGAGCATGCTTAGGTCCTCTGTTTGCCGTTTCAGGAAGCTTTCTTCTTGATCGAACCACTGGAAAAAGAGCAAGATACCCTGAAGATTACAGTCCCAAAGACGAGACTCGGCTACAGGTAAGTACAAAGATGCAAACTCTCACAACAAGTTGATTTTCTGATGTATCTCATGGAAGTTCTGTTACCAGAAGCAACACATGAAGATTTTTTTTAGCTATATACCGGAGAAGTTTGGTCCAGCACAAATAAATAAGGAAATGAAGAAATGATGGTGATGATGGTGGTGGTGGTGGTGGTGGAAATTATGTTGTTGATGATAATGATGATGATAATGATGATGCTGCTGATGATGGTGGTGGTCGTGGTTGTGGTCGTGATGGTGGCAATGATATTGTTGATGATGATGATGTTCATTATGATGATGGTGGTGGTGGTAATGGTGGTGGAGGTGGAAATAGTGTTGATGATGATGATGGTGATAAACAAGAGGATGATAATGATGATAATAGCGATTACAAGGTAGTATTGATGATGACCATGAGGTTGTCAATGAGGGTGATATAAATATTGATCATTATGGTAATACCTATAATCATGAGCAAGAATAGTTACCAATGAACCATCATTCCAATAATGTCTGCAGGTTACTTGGCTTGGTGTGCGATCACCTTGACGACCTCATAGAGGAATGGTTTCCTGGTCTCTGTGAGTTTGACCCGATGCACGGACGAACACTGCTTCAAAAACTGGTGCCCTGCATCTTGTGCAATGGTAAGAGCTTGGTACTACTCCAATTCCATCATCTGCTTAACTCATACTGTGATTTGCTTGGCAATGGGCATGTACACTGGATTGATTTCTCTGCCAATTGGCACAGATGTCTGAAAATTTATTAACAATGAATATAGGGAACGTAATCCCCTTAATCCTTTTGTCACTAAGGCCTTCCTGTTTGACCAAAACACATTGCTACACCCGAGTTCGCTTTATAACTTTGCAACTAGAAAGTTTGAATGGATTACTGAATGCTGGTGAGAAAAGCTTCACAATCAAGCTATCAAGCCTGGGCATATAAAAGGTTAGTACAGCACTGTATATGCTCTTTGGATGTAAAATTAACATACATATATGCTTGACAAACTCTCAATCTCATGAAATAACTGTAAAAATAAAAGATCTACCAGATGACAAAATGTAATGTAAATTTCAGGATTAGAACAAAATTCAGAATGAAGTTTAAAAGGAGGAGTAAATAATGAGAGAGCATCAACCAACTGTCTGTCATTGGACAAGATAAGAAATTAAGTGTCATTATGATTATGATTAAACATCTGTCAGTGATTTCATGGCGCATCACAAAATATGGTATATTTCGTAGTCGATCCACCATATCGCCATTCCATTGACGATCTGATGAAGCAGTCGGAAGTGAGTGACACTGCCACCTGCCCCAACCACCCTTCCAAGAAAGTCCCTATCCACATCCTGGTGAGTTTCTCATCATATTGTAAAACGAGAAATGTTCGTGTGCATTGTAATTTCGCAAATTTCACGAGCGCCAAGATTCGCGAAATTAAAATGCACACGAAATTTCTTATGTATGCTATATGCATTGAACGCAAGAGGCAATTCGCAAAAATTTCTTGCCACGAAAAAGGCAGTCGGCTCCAATTCGCGAAAATTTCGTGCCGCGAATATATCATGTTTTACAGTATCCCTCTCGGAGTGAATTTGTTTTTCTACACTTCCTTCATGTTTGGTCTTGATCTCAATGCAACACAATTTTTGTCCCTTCTCCTCTGCGGTCTTCTGTTAAAGATGCATGGAACTCAAATATATATCCTTAAGCCTTCCTTTGCAGTCTGCATATACTTACTGTATATGCCGAATATTTCGCGACATTTCACGAGTTGGGTGCTATTCGCAAATTTCAAAACACGCAAAATTATTAACTCATCCTAACAAGAACATGAGATGCACGCATATATTTGTGTAATCAGTACTATACTCCACAATCGCGAATTTAACCACTCGCCAAATTGTCAGGAAGTCCTGATTTGCAAAAATTTAGACTTGTTAAATATTTGGTGTATACAGTACCGGTAGTCTCTGTGATTTCCCATAAAATGTGAACACACACAAACACACACAGTGATTTGTGGGGAACTGTATTGTTTTCTCCTGTTTTATTTTGTACCCCATGAGCATGATGGAATAAAAGCAATTGTACTCTAGTTTTCTGTAAATGAATCTATGTGAGTACACACAAGCACACACATACAATATACGTTGTTATTTTTGCATACAGATATTTTTGCGAATAAAGAGGTCATAGACATTTTCACGAGGTGTTGTTTTTACAGATTGACACCAGCGCGAATGTAAATGTACTATCACCCAAGTGCATTGAGACATTTTCGCGTTGTTAAAAATGAGATCCAACCGTGGTTCACGAAATTCACGAAAATTAAACCCTTGTGAAAATAAAAGCTTTTACAGTATACTTTACACACACAAGCATGCAAATTGTGTTACATGGTTACATGGCTACATGCTAAATTTGACAAGCAAGTATGAATCAGAAGTATTGAATCAAATCAAATTTTTGAACACGTATACAACAGGCTCCTGATGTGATGCTAGCGGATCTGGAGGACAAGTTCTTGATCGACCCAGTGAAGCTGAATTTCCGCCAAAGGTATTAAAATGTGCTTTTAGCTTAACTCATGAAATCGTGTAATTTCCATTCACATCTGAATCATCTGAACTTTATATTACAAATATCCATGGACCCAGCAATCAGGTACTTCACAATACAAATGTATGTTATCCTCAGTAAAGAGACTTAGGCTTTTATTGCAGTTATCTGTAAAAGTAGATATTTTCTCGTGATTAATTTTTTACGCTCGGCCGGGTAGGATGAATTTTGTGTGTTTTTAAATCTGCAGAATCAGGACATTATAATAATAATAATGATAATAATTGTTTTGGATATAAACTCCAAATTTTATTGTCCAAGAATGGTAATTCATTTTGCCCAATTGATCGTGGGCCCGGCAGCCACTGAGCAGCGCCAGATCGACGTTGCTCTAACCTTTTCAACTGTTGAACGGCAAACAAGGTAGCAGCAACTCCCATCTTTTAACGTCTTTTGGTATGACGCGGCCTGGGTTTGAACCCACGACCTCCCGATTGTGAGGGCAGCCGCTCTACTCACTGAGCCAACACATCGGTACTATTCGCTGAAACATATGACATGCAAAAATATTTGCGTGCCTTTATTTTCACATTAGCTTCTGGTTGCTGAAATGGGCGAAAATTTTCACACTGCAAAAATTTCCACTTTTACAGTATACACAATGTACTTACAGGTGTACCTGTTGAAGAAACAAACAAAATTATAAAGCACTGTGAGCAGCCGTTGTCAAGTGGCTCTGTGGGTGAGCCCACAGATTCTCAATTGTGACGTCCCTGGTTCAAGTCCGCCGTTCATCAGCAGTCGTGCCCCGAGGCAAGACACTTTATCCTCATTATCTGGTAGTCTATCAGTGGGGACTTGGAAACCATTAGTCTCATGGCAGCCTGCTCATAAGCATTGAGGCGCTTTTCTAGTGGCCATGGAATATAAGTCCAGACACAAACATCACTAGGCTTTGATTATATACATGTAGTATACATTGATTATGCTTATTATTAACCCATTGAGGACAAGCTGATTTTGCTGTAACACGCATTTCCCACAGACACCTGCCCTAGTATACTTGGAACTAGTCTTCAGTGGGTTAAGGAGATGATACATGTACATTGTATGTCTTCTTTGTTCTACAGACAGGAAATGGTTCTCGGAGAGGGAAGCTTTGGATCTGTGTACAGAGCAACATACCGTGACAAGGTAGCAATCAAAACTTCACTTCAATATTGAGATTAATCCCACCAAGTTTTTATTCTTTGGTTATTATATATCTACAGTTAGTAGCAATGGACTATAATGTAATTTTGGGGATTTGTGGCAACATTAGATTGTATGGCTTCATATTCTATGGAGCAGATGGCCTGCGGTCTACGGTAATATGCATGATTGATTTTTCTTCTTAAAGACATTGTTCAACAATACAGTAATTCTGTCATTTGAGTAACTTTCACTGGAATTAACGTCTGCGAGTCAAGGTTGCCATTTATTTCGTGGCCATAGCTTAAGGCACAGCAGTGTTCACATCCAGCTGATTATCATGAAAGTCTCATATTCTGTTTCCTTCCTTCCTTCCCCACTCCACCCTGCCCTCTTCTCACTGGACCAGGCTGTTGCTGTTAAGGTCTTCAGTCATGCCGGAGGAGACAGCCATCCTCATAGACTTCTCCGCCAGGAGGTTTGTACAAATTCAGCTTTGGTTCATTAATCGTCTTCTCTCGAGAGGATTGTAGATATTTTTCAGATAACTGATTGTGTGCTTGGAGTGCCAGTTGGCACTCATAACCACATAGCATTGTACACAATGTTCAAAGTCCCTGGTACAGAAAGGGTTAATTAGTAAACAGCATTAGTGAATTTCAAGGTGAAGGAAAGCAGTTTCCTCTTCTCTATCATCTTGGTGGCAGAATAGAACAAAACTGCTCAATCTGGTATCAAATCACCATCAACTTAAACTGTAAATTTCTTCATAGAACTGATGACTGAATTTTTCAACCACTAAGATGAGTGAAGTTTCATTCTTTTCTTTTCCTCACATCGACTCATCAAGTGTGTAGTGCTGATATCACCAGTGAGAAAGTTGCAATAATTTGATACCGCTGTCAATCTTCACATACTCTGAGCACACCACGACCTACAATGTATGTGAGCATAATGGGAAAAAAGAAAAGATAAACAAGAGGTCTGCTTCTTTATATTTAGATGGAGTTTTGACTTCTGTATCAAACATTTCAGTTTAAATCAAAATGAAGATAGATTACTTACATAGGAAGGTGTGATGTTTAACTTCACCATATCTTAAACCCTTGATGAAAACCTGGTGATTTTCTTGTCCTCTTCAACTTCACCAGGTGACAGTCCTGAGACATCTCCAACATCCAAGTCTGGTCTCCATGGAGGGAGTGGGCATTAACCCCCGCATCCTGGTGATGGAGCTGGCCCCTCTTGGCTCCCTCAACACCCTCCTCAGCAACGGGCGTATCAAGAACCGCAGCCTTCAGCACCGCATTGCCATGCAGGTGAGGTTGAGTGGATTGGTGTCATGGTGATACAGTTTCTGTAGCTTGAATACTGATGGATGATAGTCATTGTGGCCATTGCCATGATAATTTTGGTGTTAGGAGATACAGTGATGAGGATGATGATGATGATTATGATGATGGTAGTGATGATAGTGATGATGATGATAATGATGGTGACGGTAATGGTGACAGTGATGATGGTGATGATGATGATGGGTGTGGTGATGATGATGACTGTGTTGATGGTGTTGGTGGTGGTGGTGGTGGTGGTGGTAGTGATGATGGTGATAAAGAAGATAATGGTAACAGTGATATCGACATTGATGATTAATGAAGAAGAAGAATATAATTTGATAGTGATGATGCTGATACCAATGCCAATAACAACGATGGTGATTTGGGGAAAACAAAAATTCACATTAGATCGAAGATATTGGGGGTTGTATTCTCCTCTTTTCGAACCATTTTGGTTATATTTGATGGGGAAAAAATCATGTCACAGTAATAACAGTTATTGCGTTTATATCACAGAAAGCAATAACTCTGCAACCATGACTCCCAGTGTCCGGTGATTGCAGAGTTGAAGTGTTACTTGTCAACATGGCTAGGTTGTATTTTGTTCTGCTTCATACACTCGAGTCAAGTAAGCCACTCGTTGCTTCTAGGAAAAGTTGCTTTGATAGCCACTCTTTCTTCAGTGGCAAGAATCCTCCTGCATGATTGGTTGTCACCATATAAAGTCACCATTCCATCAAGAATCATCACCATGACATATTTAATGAAAGAAGACCCTTGGTGTGAAATAGATCGCTCTTACTTAGAAACTTGTGGCATTTTAATTTTGTATTCTTATATTTGTTTGCATTTAAACAGGTGGCAGAGGGACTAGCATTTTTGCACAAGAACAGGATAGTGTACCGAGACCTGAAGCCTGACAATGTCCTCATCTTCTCTCTAGCTCTTGGAATGCTGGTAAGAGAATCTTGGTACTGTAGAAACTCTGCTTTAGAATCCTTGGCTGTTACATGAGCCTCGGTTTCCAAAATTAGCAATGGGGATGTTCTTTAAATTAAGTATTTGACTGGATGCACATAAAAGCTCAAACCCTCTACAAAACAACAAAAACATTTGAATAGTGCTAATAATTGTAATAATGATAAAAAACATAGTTTAGAAATAACAGAAAAATTGTACAGAACCTGTTTGTGAGGATTTCATAATACATTGTATGTTCTCTGTTGCATTAAATGTGCAAATCTTACTTTTTCTGTGTGTCTTCTGGATTTAATGCCTAAATTTGTATCATCTTCTAGACAAGCATCATGATCAGATATGACACGAACTAGAGTAAAGCAATCAATGAACCACATACACCTGTATGCCTGCCATGAGATACGAAATGCTTGTACATATGCTGCTGTTTATTTAAACAGACGACTGCTTATTCTCCAACTGTATCATCAAGAAGATATCTTTAGTAATATCTCCATTTAATAGTTTTCTTTCATTTTTCACTTTTTTTGCAGCAAAACGCCAAGATCTCAGACTACGGCATCTCCAGGTTTGCCACTCCCTATGGCCTGAAGTCATCTGAGGGTACACCTGGTTACAGGGCACCAGAGGTCATCCGTGGCAACAGCAATTATAACACAGAGGTCAGCAAACTTTTAAGAGCAATATTAGTTTGCACAACAATATTTAATGTTTTTCAAATTCACTGATTGACTTTAGTATAAAATATTAAAGTGTCTGTAACTTTTCAGATGTGTATACATGAAAACATCCTCGTGCTTATTCCGCTCATTGGTTTCTTTGATCCTCAACTTTTTTCACACATCTTTTTTTTTTTATGTGTTCCTTTACAAGCTGTATCTTTTCTGTTTGTGCAATCCAATATTGTAAAAGTGGATATTTTTGCGCGACTAATTTTTTACGCTCGGCCAGGCAAGGAGAGTTTGGCGTGTTTTTAATTCTGCGGAATCAAGACATCAACTACTGGAACATGCAACAAGCAAAAACGTTCGCGTGCTATTTTCGTGCTAGTTTTTGGTCATGTGAAATGCGTGATAATTTCAACACCGAGAAAATTTCCACTTTTACAGTATCTCTACTGTCCTTTGTCTTTTTTCAACTCTGTTATCTAATTTGTGCAAATCTGTTGTATTATGACTTTTTGGGGGTGGGGGGGGGGGGTTCATCTGTTATTTCCCATGTCTACTTGATGTCTACTGTTTGTTCTACATTTTGTTTTGAAGTGAAAAGTGGCAGAAAAATGGTATTGTTGCCCTGCAAAGCATTCACACCTGATTTTGGTATTGCCTTAAAAGAAGTTTTCTGTGAAAACAACCCACAAGTCTTGATCCTTGCATTTCGTTCCCTGCCAGGTGGACATCTATTCCTTTGGTATTCTTCTCTATGAGTTGGTCATGGAAGGACACAAGCCATTTGAGGAGCTGGAGTTTAGGACAGAGATCGATGAAGCAGTCATCAAGGTGAGACTTATCCTATTTTGTCCTGTTTTGTTTTGTCCTGTGTATGCTTTTGTTTCCTAGATTATTTGTGTGCTTGAGTATACATTTTTTTTCTCTCTTACATCCAATTAATTGAGTTGCCGACATCTCTACAAACTTGTCTTTTGCATGGGCCTCTCTTGTCCAGTACACTAGTGAGCTGATGCAACCCTTGGTGGCCTGTACTTAATTGAATGAAGAACACAATGATTTTGAACAATTAGCTTCATACAGGTTATGCACGTCCTCATTTTTCTCTTTCACTTTCAAATATATGTTCATATATATTTTGCATATACTAATTTGTTGTAATTGCTGTATTCTAAAGAATTTGTAATGCTGGAGATGAAATTTGAATTTAATTTTATTTGATTTAATAGGGCTTTGCATGCATTGCAACTTGTTCTGTCAAAATTCAGGTGATTGTGGTTTTCCAAACCTCGTTTGTTTGTTGTTGAGTGCTGTTGATGAGGGCGTTAGACTTGCTCCGTGCCACTGTCTGTCTGAGAAATATCTCTCACTGTCTACATTACGTCCGTCTTTCCTTCTATGTGTCCAGTCAATATTTTGGCTCTCAAGATCTTTGTATTTTCCCTCATCACATGGCCTAGTAGTGAGAGTTGCCCTTTCCTATTTGTTTTGCTGAGACTCCTGCCTATCCTACATGTAGCTTTTGAGAAAACCACCTTTTTTAAAGCCTGGGCCATCTATGGTGAAGGCTTCATTTGCATATTTTATCAGAACTTTAAGAAATGTGTGTAGAATTTAGCTGTGAAATGACTGTTAGATTGAAATGATGAATGAAAGCTCTGCTGATTGGTTTGTCTGTGCTGTACAGGGCCAACACCTACCTCCTATCTGTGGGAAGGGAGTTCCCCCATGGCCCGACCTCCAAGAACTCATCGACCACTGCACCGAGCATGTCCCAGAGAGCAGGCCAACGGTGAGTCCTATGACCTTTGGAAAATCTTAGCTGCACACAAAACTGTTACAAGAAACATGCTGATGTTGTGAACTTAATGCTGTGCTAGTAGTATTTAGAAACTGTTACGACAACATATTATATACATTACATGCAGAGATATTGCACTAGAAAGGATGTACACTGTAACATACAAAGTATATTTATTATAATGTCATATTTGTGTGCAATTCTGGAATTGAAATGCGTTAACATCAAGTCTTTATAGTTCTGAAACGAAACTTCACTTTCTCTGAAAAAAAAAAGATATAAGATACAATGTATTTATGATAACAAGAACAAATCGTTCACATTTGTAGCATCCTGTGGTTCACAGCTTCAAAGAAAATAAAATCATTTGTTATAATTCAGTTTTACGTTTCTCATATATGGGACTTGAAATGTGTGCTGTGTGAATAAAGTCTCTGTATTTCTGGGAAAAAAAACAAAAAAACTTCTCTTTCTCTGATAAGACAAAAACATTTGTTATTTCTGAGAATTAAAATAAGTTATTCAGCATCCTATGGTACAGCTTCAGAAGAAATACTTAAATCTTAACAGTTGTTTTGCAATGATTCAGTTCAATATATTGGACTTGACCTATGTATTTTTTGAGTGACAATGGATTTGAATGATCACATATGAAGGCTGTTATCTTTGTTTTTTAACCCCCCCCCCCCCCCCCCATATCCCCTGCAGTCTCAGGAGGCCTTTGAGAGACTGAGTTCAGCCGAGATGTTATGTCTCAAACACGTCTTTCCACTCCTCAACGGCATCAATGTTGAGTGCCAGGCAGTCAGGGTGGGTCATCATATCATTGTTTACTCTCTATATGCTATAGATCCCATGATTATTATCATCATCATCATCATCATCATTGTCATGATGATGATGATGATGATGATGATTGTTACTTCACAACTTTCCGTTATCGGCAGTGCACTTTTGTGCCTGATCATTTACTGAAATTGTTGTGGATTGTGCTTCTTTGCTCGCTGCTAAAAATCAAGTGATTTCAAGAGTTGGTTATCGATAAAACAATATTAATGAGCCTTTATTCAGATGTATCTGATTGTATTAGAGGAGATTATGTAGTTGCATATGTATGTTGACAACAATGTAAGTGTGGAACACTGTGTTCAGCACATATAGATATGTCAAATGAAATGTGTCATGTGAAAAAGAATCTGCCCGAGACTTGGCTCCATAGATAAGAGACAGCTAGGAAACATACAGAAAACTTTCATAGGTTAGTGAAAATAAATATTACAACAGAATTTTGTTTGAAAAATGAATTAAATGAATTAAATTCTGAATTTAAATTAAATTTGTAGTGCATGTACATGTGTATACGTGAGCTGATGCTTCGAAGCGTCAAGATTTGTCTTCATTGTTTGCGCAGTAAATCATTACTGTTTTGTACCTGTGATGTTATTAATATTTTTTGTCTCTCTTTGTGATCTGGGCCCTCAGTACTGTCAGAAGGATGACGAGGAGAGAATAGAGATCTGGCTGGCTGGAGGTGAGAAGAATTCCACCATGTTTTCCTGGTTTCTCCTCAATGGCATTGAGCAGGATGCTGCTGTGCAGGTAGGTGAAGATAGGAGCACAGTCTCTCTCACCGATGCAGTAATCACTCTACATTTCTAATTGTACGATGCATACATGTGTGTACATATTGAAGACCTATACAAAGAAAATTCTGATTATGTAGAATAAGCTTTTGTCACACAAGGACAACGACCCCATTCAAACCTTTACGTATGCAATAGCTGCTGCGAGTTAATAAAGTTTTAAACTCTTTCTAAGCAACAGAAGACATTTGTAGTGTATAACTCTTTCCTCAGTCTACTTAACACGGAATGAAAGACTGCTATCAAGAAATCTACACCAATGGGAAAGTGCCGACACCATTATTTCCTCTTCCATCCGTCTCTGTCTCTCTCTCCCAGGGCATGGTGATTCAGAAGGGGCGGGCCCTCTGCATGGTTGCCGTGGGACCCAACACCATGATAGTGGGCACCCAATCGTGCGAGCTGTGCGTGATTGACGTGACATCCTGCCCGTACCAGGTCAGGCACTCCGTACCACAGCTAGCAGACGCCGTGCTCTGCCTTTCATGGCAAGCCAAGTAAGATCAGTGATCAGTGTAATGTGTTAAGTGTTTAAAAGTAGACAGCCATGGGTTTTTTTTTTTTCATTAGCTTGATGACAATACATTTTTTTTCTGTGTTTTATATACATTGTAGCATGTCATGCTGTGCATGTACATGTGATGATGAGCCTGGGATATCGATCAATAAAATGTGTAAGATTAGAGAAAACATGCTTTGCCTATCATGCCAGCCAAGGGGCAACTATGAGTGTAATGTGTAAAGTTCTAGAAACCAAGCTTTGCTTATTATGGCAAGCCATGTGAGTACATTGCTGAGTGCAATGAGTAAGGTGTTGGATATCATGACAATGTCATAGTGCTGTAAACACTTCAGCATACCATGCTATCCCCATGCATCACTGAAATCAAGATGAAACCTGCACTGCACTCACTCTTCTATCAAACTCGCTACCACTCAAGCTTAGCTACTTTAATCCAGTTCACACATGCTCTCTCCCACGCCAGTAACATTTAGATCTCTACTATGCGACACCCTGGTCTAGAAGGATATTTTGGATGTAGGGTTTTATCAAAGCTGCCAGTGCCACATCAGGGTTTGAACCATGGGCTTTCTGATTGGTAGAGATGGTTGATGATCCTTAACCCTTTATGTGCTTTGAGTGCTGATTGGCCCAGAAAAATTTTATAGGCTTGTACACATTGTCCAAAGATCCTGACACAAGAAGGGTTAGGAGCTCAACACATCCTCACACATTCTTTGTGTTTCATCTTCATCTGCAGGAGGAGGGATGAGGGTAAGGTGTTTGCTGGACTGGCAAACGGGACGATTGCCGTCTTTCCTGCCAAGAAACTCAGAACGGTAAGTGTCACCGAGTGATCTGCTGGAAGAAATTCCAGAAACCATCAATAAATGACTCGTTACAGACCCTTTGTCTGTTTATAGTCATGCATGACATGCAACATTATCATTTCTTAAAAAACAACCAACCAGTTTGATATAGTAGTTTGCTATGTTTTGGCTTGTGCCCAGCTGTTGTCTTGGAAACTGCTACTTTTGTTTTTGACAATGTGAAGTAACAGAGATCCTTGTTATTTTCCATTGGTGTAGCACTAAAAATATTCAAGAAGTCTCTGCATTTACGAATGTCATGAGTGATTATTTGCTTTTGTAAATAAAAATCCATGTTATTGAAGGACATGCAGATGAAACATTTAATTTCCATGTACAAATGTACATTGTGTATATACAGTTCTAGAAATTTGGTGTGTCAACATCTAGAAATTACACGTATGAAAAAAAAAGTTGCATATTATGTTATTGATTTGCCAACATGCATATTACATGCTCAAATGCACCAATGAGAAAGAAAATTCAGACTCACGAAAGAGTACAAAGCAGAGAGATAGAGTAGGTTATTATTGGTGTAATGTCATCATATTTTTCCTCTTTTGTCAAATTCTTGCCATTTGTTTGTGTGCTAGGACAAGGACTGCCGGCCGGAGCAGATCATTAATGTCGGGACACCCCACGAACCGGTCAAGTGCTCGTACCTGACCAACAGCCGGCTGTGGGTCGGTGTGGGGGACAAGGTCGTGTCCCTGACCCTCAAACAGCTCAAGAAAGACACCCAGCTGGAGCACAGCCGACCCGAGACAACCAAGGACCCACGGTAAACGAGCAAAAAAAAAAGAAAGTCAAATTTGTAACTGACAGTGACATGTGAACCCTTGATATGGCATTACCAACACAAGTTGGCAGGAGAGTTGCCGCATTGTACAGTCACTATGTTGCAGTTCATAATATCATCATCATCATTATAAATTTTGCTGTTTTTGGTGTCATCATCATTGACGTTACTATCATTATTATTACTACACTCCTACTATTATTGCTCTTATCTTTTCATGCTTATTGTGAGAATCTTTTGTCTGTCATCTCTAACAGAATTGTATGATTTGTATAGGGTGAAAACATTAAACAAAAAGAATGCAGAAAGAATGCCCTCTCATTGGACAGAGTTGCCTATAATGGTCAAAGGAATTGATAGATGGACAGTGAGTGAGATTGGTGTGTCCAGTCTCTTTTTAATTCTCATGTGGATCATAATGTGTCCACTCGAGTGACCATTGCTTGAGAAAATATGATAAATTACATGTATGTACAGTTAAATGCAATGAATATACATGTACTAGCATTAACAATTTGGTGAATTGTTGGTGTTAATAATCTCATAGTTGCTACAATGATAATGTTAATCATAAACTTTAAAGGGGATGGCTAGTAACTGATCAGTGGGAATCAGTGGGAATGCTGGAGGATGATTGTTCCAATCCTTGTGGGATTCATATAAGAGTACATTATATATCTACTGTTGTGTGAAAACTATTTGCTTCAGAACGGTCTCATACTCAAGTAATGTGCAGATTAATGCCCCGTCACTGACCAGGCACGCTACCCTGGAAACATTAAACTGCACATTACTTGAATATGAGACCATTCTGAAGCAAATAATTTCCACACAACAATAGATATGTAATGTACTCTTAAATGAATCCCACAAGGATTGGAACAATCATCCTCCAGCATTCCCACTGATTCCCACTGATCAGTTACTAGCCATCCCCTTTAATAGAGATGGACTTCATACCTGTGAAAGTCCAGGTTAGATTGAATTTCTTTCCAATCATTATATTTCTTGTCATGCTGTAAAATGGAATCACCGACAGGAGGCTTGGTTTGGTGAAAAGCGTCGCCATGGACAAGTTCCTTTGGCTGTGTCGCCGCAACAGCAGTGAGATTGAGGTGTGGGACACAGGCAAACAGAAGCTGCGCTCCACCATTGATATGAAACATCTACTTTCGTGAGTTCATTTTTTTTTTTTTTTTTTTTTTTTTGCTCTTTGTTTTGTTTTGGTCCTTGTTTTGTTTTTCGGGGAGCATTCCCAAGCACTCATCTTGGTATCTTATCTGTTTATAGTTAAACAGCAGTGCCACGTTAAGTTTGATCCATTATCATCTCAGCAACCCACACCCCCACACCACCCCCAACCTTTTCTCGACAGAAAGACCATTGTACCAATGATAAAGTTTAACACAGCAACAGTGTTGGAACCCATATTGTTAGAAAGTGATGCCTGTAAGCCTTTTGATTGGACGAGATGAAAGATTATAAGGCGTCAAAAAAAAAACATTAACAAAGAGATATGCAGTTTTTATGGAAATGTTATCTGTGTTATGTAGAAGGAGAGTAGTAGCATTGCAAAGAATGCTGTTTGAATCTTTCTTTTTGATTGTATGGTCATAAATCTTCATTATTAGTTATATCTATACTTATTATTAGTTAAAACTATATGTCAATGTAGCTATCTTCCTATCAATTTGTCTATGGATTTCTCTATATTCTTCGTATTGAAAGGGCTATGTTATCTTGACTGCTCATATCAGAGGTAGCTTGTTCTTGCTGTCTATCTCCTGTCTGGAGTACAGTCCACAATCTGGAAAATTATCACATTAGTACTGCTTGACTGGTCTGGTGCATTTTTTCTGTCTTTAGTTAATGAGTGTGCCAGTGAAGTACAATGTAAGTATCATCTTATCTATCCAACATTCCACAGCATGGATCATCTTACTCTTTTGCACTCCCCCTTCCCCCTTCCGCCTTCCACCCCCCCCCCCCCACCTCACAGAGACCAGTACCCCAGTGCACGGAACTCAGACTTTGACATCAAGTCCATGCTGCTCCAGTCCCGCACGGCATTGTGGGTAGGCACTGCGGCCGGTCTGCTGGTCCTCATTGACGTCAACTCCAACCAGCTGATCACCGTCATCAGCCGACACGTGTCCGACCTGCGCACCATCGCAGCTGTTCACAAGGGTACGCGCAGGTTGTCACTGAATAAGTTGCTGGAATATTTGTGACCATTAATTAGTATTAAAAGCTTGTATGTTCAAAGAATTATGTTTTTGTGATATCATAGCTCTCTTCTGGTAGTTTATCTCAGAAAAAGGCCTTCTTGAAAAACACAAGGTGTGAATTGCACATTAAGAGCTCATTTTATTTATGTACTTCGCTCCGTTGGGTAATGTAGCAATTGATTAAAATGTACACTGTGTATGACCTTCTTTTTTTATAGTGATCTTGATCGGTACCTTAAAGAATTCTGAACTAGTTAAAGGATTTTCAGAAAATGTTTGTGAATCCCATGTACAGTGTACCATACAAACCATGAGGTATAATGTAGATAAGCAGGTTTGCCAATGAGATACTTCTTTGACATCACAACTTTACTATTTTTCATGGAAATCATTGCATTGCTTGCCAGGTTGATTGTAGTACATGTACATTGTATGGTTCTCTCACTTGGTTTCTTGTCTACTTCTCATCCATCAGGCGTAGGAAAGACTGAGTCGGTGATGGTGACAGCAGGTATGGGCTTCGTTCCCAGGCCAGGCGTCTCGCATCACACAGGTGAGGGAGCTAGGGGTGTTCTCGTACTCATACTCTTCCTGTTTGACGTAATTTGCCTTTGTTTTTTGAGTGATGCTGTGAAAGGCATGTGCATCTCTGTCAGAATGAGTAAGAAAGAGTCTCCCCATTCATGACTTGCTGCCAATATGAGGCTTGATAAACTGTGTGATTCATCTCCTGGCAGCAAAAGGAACCAAGAAAGTCAGTATTTCTGACCCTCTGACGATTTGAGGATTCATGGATTCATGTGGAGCAGAGGGGAGGATTTATTTGAGAACAGGAAGAGGGATATTTGATACACAAATCCCCGTGTTCTACAGCAAGTGCAACTGTGCAACATACATTGTACATTTCATATTCCCATCTGACAGACGTATTATGCCCCCTTTACAGATGAGAAAGCAGGTTCACACACCCAAAGATCACATGTAAAATTGGACTTTGTTGGGACACATTACATCTGAATGAGATGCCAAATCCACTGAGCCAAGTCGCTCTCCTTTTGGACAGGCACTAGTGAATCTCAGCTCCTGTAATGCCCAGCATCTATCTACATAATATATTATATCTGTCTGTCTTCTTGTCTATCTACACCTGTATATATCTGTCTTTCTGTCTGTCTATATATCTACCTATATGTCATTTTGCCTGTCTGTCTGTCTATCTACATATCTATGTCTCTCTGTCTATCTATCCTTCCATCCATCTGTGTTTCTATTTGTGTATGTACAGCTGTATTAATCTATCGATATGACCGTCTTTCTATCTATCTGTCTATCCATCTATCTATCTATCTATCCTTCCTCTGTTCTCCAGAACATCAGTATAGCTACGCCCTGGTGTGGGACACGGAGCTGAAGAACCAGGTGCGATACCTACAGTCAGACGCCGAGCGGCGGAAGAGGACGACAAACGGGAGCAGCAACGGCTGGCACAAGGTGCAGGTCGCTTTGCATGCAATCAGAGCCATCTCAAAACCAAAAGTTTGAGGGCGCTTTTTGAGCCTGTCAGTATAATCAAGCCTCACTGAAAAGACATCCAGAAAATCGCACCAATACCATACAGCTTTGTCCATCTCCACCAGTAATGTTTGAGGCGCTTTTGAGCCGGTCAATCATTGTATTATGTCGTCAAGCCTTGCTTTATAAAAGGCATCTCCAGAAAATTGCACCAATACCTCACGGCTTTGTCCATCTCCACCAGTAAGGTTTGATGCCGAAAATCTGACCTTACTCTTAATTTCTTACGAGCAGGCATTGATTATTAAACAGACATTGAGTGTTTGACAATCACTCTGCAAGATTCTCAGCATGGTATTGATATTTTCCTGGTCACAAGTTCTAGAAAGTCTCTTTAAAATTTGTGAAATGGCTAAAAATAAATTCGGACCCGCATGAAAACTAGCTGTCCCCATATTTGACAAATTGACGAAAGGTAGCTGTGAAAAAAAGAAATGAAGTCAAATTTCATAAGAAAGTAGCGAAGGAAGATGATATACTACACATATGTACATTCATAAATTTAGTCTTTCACTCCCCTTTTTTTTATTATTGATGGCTACTGTAGGCACTTTGTGCTTTATGTGAAATTTGAAGTCAGTGAAGGTCATATGCAAATCATTTAATACTTTTTACAAAGATCTTACCCAAATCTCACTTTTTTACTTACAATTTTCCAGAACAACTCTAATATCACTTGTATGAAAGGTATTCAGTATTTTGGACTGATGTTGGTAATTTTGAGATATAAATCTGAGCTTTAGATTTTAAAAAAGTGTGGAACTCTTTTCGGCACACTGTTTCCACACCTTACCATCTGAACCTTTTTTACTCAGTAAAATTTAAAGCAACAAATGTAATGTCTGATCTGATGTGCAGTACATCGATATCATTCCGTTAAAAAAAGATCCACGGACGTCATGCTATGTACATTTATTTACTCTATTCACCATCATGTCCCATCACACTTCCCTCATAGTTCTTTAACCTGTTGAGGATGAGTCCCGAGAATACTCGGGCAGGTGTCTATGGGAAATGTGTGCTATAGCAAAATCAGTCTGTCCTCAGTGGCAAATGTTTGATGCAGTATTTCTTACTTTGCTGCAAGATCTCCCCCCTCCCCCCACCTAAAAAAAACAACAAATGAACAAAATGATTGAACTGTCTTCACACTCTGAATACCATAAGTGTGAGACACCAGCAAACACTGAGCAAGTTAACATGCATCACCATTTCTGCTCTGAAGTAAATCACTTGAATATGCACCAGAAATCACCTGCCAAAATTTGGCCAATGCTTTGTTATGGCCCTACATGCAAAAAAAAAAAAAAAAGTGGTAATGATAATAATGCACACATGTATATCTTCATCCAGAAAGTTTGCTCCCTCATAGGGTTACCCTTGGGTTGGCATCCAGGCACTAACACCTACCGTATACGTCATATAAATCGTGAGGTTTTTATTTTCACGCATTTCACGAGTCGGGTACTATTAGCGAATTTAAAAGCGCGAAATTATTAACTGTGACCTTCACGTGAATGTGACTTGCGTGTGTGTATGTCTCCTTTCCTTTGCTGTTCTCCACGAATGGGAATTTTACCGCTCGCTAAATTGTCAGGGAAGTTGCGATTTGTGAGATATATGGCGTATACAGTATATGATCAGGTACCAACCTGTTCTTGTTGAACACTAACATTACATTGGCGTATGCCAGTAGCAGTTTTGTCAGCAAAACTTGATATGACATCAAACATTGTTCAGGAAGAAGATCGATGATCACATATTGAGTCATTCTAATTGTTTGGGGATTTTGTATTGTGTGTGTTGTTGAAAAAGCGTGAATGGATCAAGCGTGTTGCTATGGGAATACAAATGTAGCTCTTTAGAATTGCTGAATATCAATTTGGGTTTCTCAACACACTGGATAGAAAATATGTTTGAAGGATTGACATCATGTCATACTTTATAGAGTCCTTCACTCACTTTAGTGAATAATTTCCAGAAAACATTTGTGATTGTTCAAAAGTCTGCTTCAAAGCATTTAGGAGTCTCTCGTTTTAGAAGTTTTTCAACATTTTCAGATACACTGTAGGTAGTGCATCAGTGATGATGGATATACAACTGTCAGACCAAAGAATGCTACAGTATATGATATACAGTTGGAGATGTCGTACCACTTTGGTGAATGTTGTGCACTAAGCTATTTCTTTTTTTACGCTATTTCGTTCAGCAAGCACTGCAGCGGCATATTTTTTTTTGCAAATGAAGAAAAATCAGAAACAAATGTTGAATCATTGAATACATTACACATAGCACTCCATATCTATATAAAGCCCCCAAGCCAAGCTATTCTAGGCAGTGTGACCATTTTGAAATTCTGGTGAATTTGGGGTCTGTGCCCTTCAACAATCATCAAATCTTGATATATGCAATCTGTCTTGTGTGTGTAGACCTATTAGCCAGTATTCACAAATGTAGTTCGAATCGAATCTGTTGCTTATATTACTGCATGGAAAGGGTGTAATATGTCTACATTGCACATAATTATGAGTAGCAACATGCATTCATTATATTGATGTGTGTTACCATACGCAACTGAAAATTGCAAAAAAAGCATGGACTAGATCTATCCTACGGGGATTCTGACCTTTTATGTTTACAAATCGTGTACATGTAGAAATATTTCAGTTCTTCCTGCATTATGTTTGATATTTGTTTCTTAATCTTTATAGATACATGGAAGTTTTGTGTAGGCACATTTGTATGTCATCTTCAAGCAGTACCAATGTGATTTATTTACTGATCGCAGTGTGACGCACCCCACTATGTTCTTTCCTCTGTTTGCTTCTTGCAATTAGATCACTTCTTTTATGTTTAGAACTGTGAATTGACATTGTTACATTTTAAACTGCAAATTGTATTGTGTGAACTGGTACTCAGTTGGTCTGAAATTAAAAGTTCTCAGGGTCAGAGGTCAGGTATAGGTCGAAACTGGGTCAGGGCCCTCCACTGATACATCATGGTATGTCATGAGGACCTTTTGCACCCATGCAACCCAAGTTTTTCATATCCTCTTGTACAGGGAGATGAGACAGAATTTTGCCGTGAAAGCATACCCATGATTCATATGGTGTAAATTTATTTGACTGTTGGTGGCTGTCAGTGAAATTATTGTAGGTTGAAGTGTTTAACAAGATGGGCTGTACATATATGTGCGTGTAATTATTCAGGTCTTCATCATGATTCCTGAAGTATTTTGTCTAACAGGATTCATGATAGAAATTGTGATGCAGACTGCCCAAATTTTGAATTAGTTATTTCTTATATCTGTGAGGATTTGTGTAGCATTTTGTGAAGGTTTTTTTGTTGTTGTTGTTGGGGGTGGGGTAGGGGACTGTAGATCACAAGTGTTTATAATGCTCGGTGACAAATATAAAACAGTTCCGTAGTTTCATACCAAGTAAGTGCATTTACTTAGTCAACTCACAAATATTTGGAATATTTCAGCCAAAATATTACTGTGTCACAAGACTGTTTCCTGCCCGTAAGCTCTAAAAATGTTCTCAAGGTTATTAGATGTCAATTAGTCTTGCTCCATTGAGGTTATTTTCAAGTTATCGTGACAATATGACTGAAAAGCATGTGTAGTTTCATCAGAACTTTCTCGCAGATTGTTTGATTCTTTTGGTTACGAGAAAACAGTGATGTATCTCGTCTGAAATAGTATTTCTTTAATGTGACTGCGGTCGTTTTCTTAATCTAATCAGTCGTATTAGGTCTGTTTTGCAAGCTTTCTGTGCAATCTGCTCACTCCCCAGTCTGTTGTGAATGTATTGTTTCCTTTCCTCTGCACAAACCAATGTGTGTCTATTATAATATATATTTATATAGGTGCCTGGGCATGAGATAAGCTGTAACAAATTTGACATTGTAAGCGTGCACCCCCACCACCCCCCCCCCCCCCCCCTCTTGGAATAACCTTACATCTGCCTTGTTATTCTGCACACAAGAATGATCACACGGGATCCGGAGTTCCTGGTTTTGAGGTTCAAGGATTACCATTAATCAGCTGCCGTACCAATGTATTCAAATTGAATGGATCCTTCCCCTAATGGCTTTTTTTTTTATTTGGAGGAGCTATTAAATTCACTCGTTCATGTGACATACATTTCATGATGTAGAATCCAATTTGCATACATCAGTTGCCAGGGAAACCCTTGTCAAGCTTCTCACCTTAGGGGTATGCAAAACTTTGACTCTTTAAGATACACATGCCATTACTTTTTTTTTAATGCTCGTGAGTGTTTGAACAGATGCTCAAATTCTCCCTATTAGAACTTTTCACAGATTTTAAGGCTATCAGGTAGCTGTTGTAGAAGTGATGTGGTTCATGTTCCAGAATTTAGAGTGTATATTTTTGCATGTACTATTTCACCATGTACATACTGTGATGTGTATATATATTTCATTTTGTATAGTGTAATATTTGAAATGGTAATCTTTTCCGATTTTCTGCCTGTCTTTAATGTGCAATTTATGAATCTTTTTCACTCATATTAATCATTTGTATGTTGATCATGTAAACTTGGATAAGCTATGCAATATCGCAAGTGCTACATGCAAATTCCAAGCTAGAGACCAAAATGAAATTCACGTTGGCAGGGTTGCGTGTACTTAATTGATTGATGCAATCTTTCACGGTTGTGGGATTGACTGAAATATCTTCTTCTGAATCCTAACTACACAATGAAGACATATCATTTCTTACCCTGGTAAAAATACACTACAAGGTTTGATTGCTGTGGGCACAAAATAATTATTTCTTTTATGTCAGCAGTTCATTCCAAATTTAAACAATAAAAAAAGTTGCAAACTTGGCGAGAGTCATTCAATGCAACACCCTTCATTCATAAAGACATTTTTTATGAAAAAGGATTATCACTTAGCGAAGGAAAATTAAATCAAAAGTTTGAAGGGTGTGTACAGTTCTGGTCGAGGTGAAGATTTAGCTTTTAACATTTTGTGAGATATTCAGAAACCACTCTATGAGATGTCAAAGAGCATGCAATTCTAAGGGGTATCAAAAGTTTATTGGATGAAAATTAGTTTCGAAGTGGCCGAGATATCCCAAAACAAGGCGAAACAAAGAGATCCTAATAAAGTTGGGGCATGTAGCCATTTGAAAACCAATTTTCATCAAATAAACATTGAATCCTTCTTAAAATTACATGCTCTTTCATATTTCATAAGATGTTTCTCATTATCTCACTTAGGAATGTAAAAACCATGAATCCCCACCTCAACCAGTACTGTACAGCCCCTTTGAGTGGGCAATAGTAAAGAAATTTTTTTGTTATTATTAAAAAAAAATACACAAGAGCCCAAACTGACTGCAGTAAACACAAAATGGAAAAAAAAATAAAGATGGAAATCTGTGGTACAGAGTCTCAACTGAAGACCAGTGTGACATCCATGTGTGCCTTGAGTCTTACATAGTATCCCACATCACTCCAGGACACAGTCATTTTGTTTAGATCGTTGTATTTCTAGCTGCCCACTCCCAAAATCATTCTTGTATGTACACAAGATATTTGTTCATTCTTTAACAAACACAAAAAAGTGTGCCATTGAAACATGTATATATATATATATATATATATATATATATATATATATATATATATATATATATATATATATATATTTCATGATGGCTTACTATTGTCCTTCAAGGTTCACCATTTCACATTTAGTAAAATGTCACACTTTAGTCTACCTACTCCAGTGTTTTATATCCACATCAAAATATGCATCAGCTCCTAGTTACTCATGTCATGCAGTTTTGCACGCCACGTGCTACTTAACATAATTATGTAATGTTACACCAAAGTCATTCAATTTATATTTTTGTACACAATTAAATGGAAGTTGTAGAACTTGATGTTAATTGTCTTGTCTGCCTGTCTTCTGTGTTTTTTATGTCTGTTTAGTTTGTATGAGCATGGTGTGTGTTGATTTTCTACGCACTGTTGTGATTATTCAGTGTTTACTGCTAAAAATTTTGTGTTGCTTTTGTGTGTTTGTGTTTAAACAAATCATCACCTTGTTTTGCATTGTCATGATTATACAACACCTTGTCTCTGGTCCGTGTGGAATTTAATCTGTCTTTCCTGTTATTGGTTGCTTGTGATATATCTTGAGTGCAAAATTTCATCCAAACTATAATTCTGTAATGTACTCCCATGTCAAAGTTTGATTCATGCATGCGTGTCTTGCATATCTTATGTCCCAGAGTATTCTATATAATATGCTCTGTGTTGTGAGTGGCTTAATTAACTCCTATATGTAGCTCGTGATCCATCGATTTGCTAACCTCCTCATATCTGTACAAGGGTGCTCTTGCATAGTTTGTGTGACTACACGTAGGAAACAAACTGAAGGGTGTATTAGACGACATTCATCGAATGCATGTGGCTTCCGCTATAAATGTGTACTTCAGTTGCATTCAGTCGCTTATTCATTGAATTGTTTTTTCTGTTTTAATTTATAGTTTAATTATAGAAGTCTGTATACTGTAATGGGTGTTTCATCAAAATATTATTACTGGTGTGCAAGGTTCATTTGGCTGTAATGAAAGGAGCAAAACAAGAGATAAGGGAGTGCTGTACATTCTTTATAATGTGATTAGTTATGCTAGTTTGATAACTTCTACAAATATGAAAGAAAAATTACCTTTGAAATGTCAGTGTATCATTTAAAATCCCATCCTCTGGGCTATGTAAAATATTGAATTTGGTCACGTGACATTGCGTGTCGAGCATTATACTCTTAAAACGTTACTGATTTGACACTTGTTAGCAAGAATCGTTCTTTTCATTTCTGTCCTAATATCTCTGCGTCAAGGCTATACATGTCTACGACTTGCAAAAAAAAATATTGTTTTTGCCACAAATTCGATAATATTTTAACATCTCTGGTATGCCACAGTGAGTTACACAATTTGGACAATATGTTACTGGATTCACATCGGTTCATACATAGCTAGCCATATTTTCCTTACGAGTGTTGATATCGTGAGTCAAAACACCTCGCGGGAAGAGACCTGTTTTCTCGGAATGCATGATTTTGTCTACGTTATTGTTAGCTCCATTTTTCTACTCCACTATATTCTTCTATATACATGTACTGTACCCCTTTTCACATCTTTTTCTAGCTGTCCTTCGTCTCTATACGAAATTTAACCCCGCCCATTTGGGGAGGGGAGAAAATATCTTTGTGTTACAAATCTTTTAACATTTCCGTGCTATCTTTTCTGAAATCGTAAGTCATCAGTAACATTTTATCTGCATGTTTCATGATCTCTCAAGCTCTAACACCATGCATACCTTTCTCTGATCTACCGTGCCCCCCCCCCCCCCGTTTTTCTCTGCATCTGTTGCTATGGCAACCGTCTTACCAGGGGGTTCAGAAGGTTGCATCTCCAACGCATGTGGAGCCCACGAGTCCGATCATAGGTTACGATATGCTGCAAGAGCTCGATTCTCGAGCGTGAATCGTGAGTATCGGTGCAGAGATCAGAGTGAACGGATGGCCGATTGACTGTATCGTGCGTATCGATTGCTGTCTTGCTGTCTTTTTACCCACTTATGTTTTCCTTCTTTCCAATTCCTTTAGTTTCGTGCATAATAGAAATGGATCCGTGTGTGTGCGTGTACATGTTGTGTGTATTTCTTCTGTGTTGCGTTCATTCGAGATGGTCAATGTCTTGCTTCAATATGTCTTGTTGCATTTAGAATTCCTTCCAGATTAGAACTTTTTGCTCTTGAATGGCTCGAATCTTCTTTGCTTGCCTACCTGGCATTTTACCCCAGAGTAAGATCACAGGGACTTGTTTTCAGAGTAAAGTCGACACAAATTTGTACTTTCTCGTCGTTTTCCCGCTGGCTTTCAGAGTAACATGTCGCGATAGTAGAAAAGATACTCCTCACAAACACGTACATCATCGTCACAGTATTTTTTCTTCTTTTTCTTTTTAGTTTCAATTGATTTTTTTTATTCTTCAAGAAAATGTCATACAAAAAAAATTGCACAATACAAAAATTACATTAGTGCAAATTAATAAGCTGATGCATCAACTTAATGATAAACATAATAGTCTGTTTGCAATAGTATTATTGGACTATAAACTTACGAAGTAGAGAGATATGATGTTAAAGATCGGGGTGACGCGACATAAAGTTTGCTCCTCCGACAAATTGCTTCAGTCTTATTTTCCCCCAAGAGTTAGGGCTAGGGTTGTGATAAGGTTTTAGGTTTAGCTTGATGCCAGAATCAGGATTAGGGTTAGAGTTATGTTTGAGGGTAGAATTTATGTTTGGCTTAGCGTGCAGATATTTCATGGGAGCGATTGTCGCAGGAACAAATGTCATGGAACCACAGATAGTCGTCACAGGCTAAACGTGTCTATACCCCGAGTTCACAGACTGGTCAACCCCTCCCCAACTCTCTCCTCCGGAAAAGTAGTGGGCGGGAGAGGGAAGCATTGATAGTGAGGGGGGATGCAGTTGAATGTTATCCGCTAGAAGGTCGCAACTGTGGTGCAATGCGTTCCCTTTTTAGCAGTTGAAAGGTGTCTCGAATCCGCCTTTCTCCTGTCATTTGTCTTCTTGAAGGACACAGTCGATCTTCCACCAAAGATTTTGGGTTTGGAGTTTATAGGCCCTGCACGGATTTGCTGTACTTCTCTTTAAGCGTTATGGCAATGAAAACAAAATGGAATTATGTGATAATCAAGTAAACAAGCGATCAAAGCCGAGTTGTTTTGGGGGTGTCGATGATTTCTATTTTCACTAAGCTGGCGCCGTTTCCTCCAAAACAAAAGAAATGAAAGAAAGTACGGAATAGAGAACCTCGGGCGCGTTGCAGAAGCTGGTTCACGCAAACAGCGGACAAAGGAGACATGACATGAATGAAGCATACCATGTGTGACATATCTTCTTTACAGAGATTTATCCATGTAATCCTGTGGTATAGCTATACCAGACATCCTAACGTTGAGTCAGACTGGTTTAAATATCGATCCTGTCTGTATCTTGTACATCTTCCGTATATACATTGTATTAGTAGACACTGTCGTCACAACAGGTATACAGTACAGTGCGCCTGTATACGATCAGATTTGTTCTTGTTGTTGCTAATATTGATTCAAATAGCTGGGCATTCACGCTGCGAACAAATCATGCATATTCATAGTTGGTAGATAATTCCCCGCCCCCCCCCCCCCTCCCGAAAAAAAGAGATAATTTTCCAAAACGACTCATGCACCGCAAATCGAACCAAATAAACGCAGCTAGTTAACATAGTACTATACATTAACGCAAGGTTACACAGAGTGCAAATATCTCGAATTTTCAGACGGGAGAATGGGCCTATCACAGACAAGGCATTTCTTTCGGAAAATTCTGAGCGGATGTTATTTAACACGAAAACAACAATAAATTCATCTAAACAAAATCAGTTACACAAGCACCATAACAAAGAGATATCAAATTCAGACAACGCAGATATAACACCGCAATGCGGGCGAAAAGAGTGTAATATCTGCTGGCTTATATTGTGGCAATCCAGCTTGGTTACAAACTAACAAATCTGGTCTGTTTACGCAAATGTAAATAATCTCCACGTGCGTGTAAAGCACTTCAAACCACGTGATGAATTCAGATACATTTGATACAAGTAGAAGATGAATAACCTTTGAAAGGGGCGTGTCGCTCTCCGCTAAGAACTTAGAGAGATCAACATCCGTTCTCATGGTTGGCAAGGTTACAGAGTATCAAGTTCACGTTTGGTGTAATTGCGAAACTGCTAGGATGAATAAAGGAGAGTGGGCAGTCAGTTTACAATACAAAAGTAGATTTTTTGTTCAGGTTTAAGGTTCACGAAGGGACTAGGCCCATACTAATGGTCCTTTCATATTGAGATTACTTATGTTTTTATTTTGCATGATACCTGATGAATTCAAGTAATTGGCTGCTAATCGTACGAATTACCTTTTTTTTTTCAATTACAATGATGTTTGCCGAACACACACAAACACAATAATAGACGCACTTTTACGGTAGGAATAGATTAATTATGTATGTATACATAGAATAATCAAATAATTATATCCATATATACAGAGAGAGAGATTACCTTACAAGCTTTTGTGGAGAATGTTTTTTAAAGATTTGTACTCCACAGGAGGATATAGCAAATCGCTAAACTTATTTATCTTATTCCTTTTTTCATCTTTTGCTCTCACACTGCCCTCTGATTCTGAAAAAGGTTGCTGTCTACGACCCGCCACAGGTAAGCGAACACGCTGACGCTTTATGAGCCCACTTTGCCAATAACAGTTAGACTGATTTGCCCTTACGATGCAAATAATTCTCTATGGTTGATTATTATCGTCTGGATCATATATATGCTTACTGTCATTGAAACATTCAGTAATACCTTTAAACAATAATTGTTTTCTGTTATTCCTTGTCGACCAGGTACTCAAAGCCGTCGTCGTCGAGCAGAAAACCATCTGTCATCGTCCATGAAGAGAAGACATTGATCCACCCCCCCCCCCCCCCCACCATCTAATCTCACGCAGTCCCATGAGAACCACTTCTTAAAGGTCCGATTGTGCGGTATCGGATCGTGATCGAGGTGAATTATATCATCGATCGGATTTGGTGACATCATATAGTCAATATTTTATGTTATATACCTCACTTCTAGAATCCTCTCATCTGATTGGTTAAAAGGGGAGTTATGAAAATAGCTGTGCCCTATTTTTTAGTTACTGTGACCGGGGCCCGGGCACAGTTAGTAAATAGGTTTTAGAGACAGTCGCGACCCCGTACACACAGATCGCTCATATGTACGCACCAATGATACGACCGCCGCGCATTCGATCAGCGTGCTGTAAAAGAGACTAGCGGACTGGTTTGGAGACAGTCGCAACTCGCAACCCCGTGTGTACACAAAGATGATCACACGCACCAATGATACGTACGACCGCCGCGCTGTCGATCAGCATTGATTACAACTTACAAGTGCTGTAAAAGAGACTAGAATCTATATTCTCGGTATTTATATGTCTGAATATATGTCGGTATATAAAACAAATAATGACTGCTTGACATTCGGGGCACAGTTAAAATTATGTTGGCCCTCGGTGATGTGAAAACCATAACCATGCCCTCAGCTTCGCTTCGGGCATAGTTACGGTTTTCACATCACCTCGGGCCCATAATTTTAACTGTGCCCTCATAAGCAGTCATTATTTGTATAATATGGTGTATTCATGATCACCGCCCTTGTGCTTGTTCTTAAACCAGTTGTGTGTGAGTCCGTACATGCAAAGAAAAAAAAACACCCTGCATAGATTACTGTCTCAATAACGAAGTTTGTGTGTGTGTGTGTGTGTGTGTGTGTGTGTGTGTGTGTGTGTGTGTGTCTGTCTGTCTGTCTGTCTGTCTGTCTGTGTCTGTGTATCATGATCTGGTAATTAACTTTCTTCAGTAGACAAAACGAGGAAGAAGATAGTTTCACCATTAGCCTTAAAATACATGTATCCCTCTTCCGACGCAAGGGATCCACCAGTGTGACTCTGTTGTTTTCTCGCTCTCAGTACAAAATATCCCTCCGGTGCGTCTCATATTTGTGTAATCAAGAAGATCGTCTTGAAATAATATTTATATAAGTTGGTCTAGGAGAAGCACAAATACTCGGATTCTGACATCATCAGCAGCATAATCATGTTTTCTAGCCTCCAAAGCTCATAGCTACAAAATGTAGCCCTCGCGTGCGCATGCGGGGCAGGATGTATGTGTCTCTGTGCGGCTGTAACGTGTGTTTGTGTGAATCAGTGGTTCTCCTATATACATGTATACAGGTATAATAAAATCAAGAAAATAGTACATGAAGGTACACGCCGACTCGACTCTCGAAATATACTTTATTACAGAATTTTTTATGAGGATGCAATGCACAAATGACTAATGGGTGATTATTTCTAGTGATAAACCAGATCAATAATCATGTCTGAGAATAATTCATGTTGTATTTAAAGGGATGGTACAGTATTGGTGGAGATGAGAATTGGGCTCTTAACTTTTTGCGAGATACCAAGAAAACACTTATGATATAGTACAGAACATACCATTTTAAGAGGAATTCAAAGTTTATTTGATGAAAATCGGGTTTGGAATGACTGAAACATCCAAAAACAAAGTAAAACAAAGCGATCGTGATAAAGTGTGGGTCCCTCGCTTTATTAGAATCGCTCTTTTTTTTTTTTTTGATATCTCAGCCATTTCAAAACCAATTTTCATCAAGTAAATGTTGAATTCCTCATAGAAATACATGCTCTTTCATATTTCATGAGAGGTTTTTCATTATCTCACTAAAAAATGTTAGAAACCTGAAATTAGGTCTCAACCAAAACTCTACGAACCCTTTAAGCTTATTGTATCGACAGAAGTTCGTCACTCAAAACAGTTTATTTGATTGTATGTCGATGATGTATAGTGAAAAACAATGTAAAGCATCACTGCAACTATGTACTTCCGTTATTGTGCTCTTAAAGTGTTTCTCTGAAAATATTGTATTTATATACTTTGTATAGCCGGTATCTGTAAAACAGCTATGTGCAGAGATTAAAATTGTGACCAATGTGAATATCATATACAGCTATATATGTTTATATTTTTCATATTACTCGTTTGCATAACAATCTTTCTGAAATTGCCAAAGAAATGAAGCAACGACCGGACACGGTATGTAGTCATATAGATTTATTATATCACTGCTGTGAATACATTTACATTGTATTCTATAGAGAATTGAATTTACGCTTTAAATTGTACTAAAAATTGTGTATATGACTTGTACAAAATTTTAGAGTTACGAATATATTAAGTTTGTAATAGTGCTAAACAATTTGGTATATGATTACAATAACTTTGGGGGTAAAGAACTGCAATACAGTAAATAGAAAAAATAAGTTTTAGAAAGACTTTCGCTTTTACCAATTTCGCGCTTTCCTCTCTGTTGTCTTCCAATAGACCTAATGTTAACCCTTTGTTATGGAACAGCCGTTGTTGGATGCGGTTTTTTTTTTTATACCAGACCTCGTCAGATTAAATGCGAAATTACCGAAGTCCGATAGTTTGGTATTCAGTTCAATCTAACCAGAAATGATATTTACAAATCACCCTACCTATTTGACTGGTATCTGTAAATCAGTTAACCTGCAGTACTGCTAGTGTTTAATCTGTGAGCCCATCATTAGTACAATTTCGTCATTGCAAGCTGACATTTTCATTTAGTGCAAGCTAATGGAAATTAATGCTTTCTTGAGATCTATCTCCAACCACGCAGTGCAACAAACTGATGATCGTTAGTTAATTCTTAGTGTATTCCATATCTGCTTTATATCTTTTTGATATTTCAAGAATTTAGGGTGTCTTATGTACTTACAAGCTATTTACTATTCTGAAGGTGTCATGAGTTATTTGACACTCAAAATTAGAGTACCACATGTATAGGCCTATACTACAAACCTGCGAAAGAGAGATAAATTGCAAACGCCGATAGCGTGGTATAGACTGATGACAAGTTCACTTAAGGGTCATTTGAAAAAATAAGCCTGCTCACGTGACTGTTCATTTGCTTTTGATAATGATGATGATAATAATGATAATAATAATAACAATAAGAGTAATAATGATAATAATACTTCTACTACTACTACTACTACTAATAATAATAATAATAATAATGATAATAATAATAATAATAATAGTAATAATAATTGTTATCATTATCATCATCATCTTCTCCACCATCATTATTATTTGGTTCAGGAATTAGGCGCCATATCATGATATCCCCCTACACGTGTAATAAATTCACTTCATTATCGTATACTTGAGAAACAAAGAGTGATATCCGAATTGCACATCGTCGGATAACGATGAATTTTACATCTTCGAGTCCATGATTACGAGGAGTAATCATAGTCTAATTCTCTCTGTGTTACAATAGTAAGGATTTAATGCAGCGATATAACGATCACGTGACCAAGACGCCAGTTCCATGATTATGATAAGAGTTACAGTGATTCGTTACTGTCGTAGCTCAGTTTGCTATCTGTCCTTTTCACCTCGCCGATCTCATTCAAATCTATTTTCCCGTCTCTTTGAGGTAAACACTCCCCCGATGACTCACAGACATTCTGATTGTCAGTATACTCTCCCAAAAGAAGTCACACTAAGTTCAGAATTGTGTTTGATGTGTAGCGTTGATTTCATCAATATTTTCCCTGTTATAAAAAGATTTAAAAAAGAAACTCTTGGTACAATCTACGTGGTAACTAGGCTGTTTGCTTCTCGGTTGCTTTTGAAATATTATCAGAAGCGGGAATGTCGTTACTTTGGTACACCGTCTGATGTTATAACGCCTTGGAGCTAATGAACAGGTAAACCACCACCAAAGTTTATTGCAACTGTAATCACATGTTGAAATGGCTCTTTACCATGGCAACTGAAATGCAACCTGCCTCGGAACGTTCACCCACACGATATGTTATTCAGCGACTTTTATACATGATATTGCTGATATGTATCTAAAGCAGATATACGACATCGATGTTGAAAATTGTCTTCTGCAAGGCGTTGCCCAATACCCTTACCCGGTTCTACATGTTTTTATGAATAAATCACGAGATATCATCGATATAGTGTGTGGAACCAAGACTAATATTATGTACATTGTATCATCATTTTGGTGTTTGACGTGACTTCACTAAGCAACAAGAAGCATCGCTTCGGGTCCCGCGTGTGTGTGGAGGCAAACGTGAATTGTGTACTGTGTACAATAACCACCATGGACTGAAAGGCTCAAGTTGAAATTAATGGATACCGAAGTGACAGGAATAGCATTGTTTTCTAATGGACGCGTACAGTTCTGAAGGAAATAGTGCCATTTCTGTCACCAAGGAATCTATTCATAATTTCACTATGGTGGCTCAAAATAGTTCATGATATTTTCTTTTTATATTCCTCCAGTGAATGTTTAAAGAATACTGACCTTTTTTCAAATAAATCAGTTTATAATGATATTGCTGGCAGACCATGAGTGTGCAGCTTTGGACGCTATTTACACAGTGGTCTTTATACTGAGGCAGATACCAATAGCACTTTACACATCCTCTCGATTAGATAATAATAATGATAATGATAATAACAATCATGATAATAATGATAATAATGATGATTATAATAATAATAATAATGATAATCATAATAATAATGATAATAATAATAATAATAATGATCCCTAGCCTTGTATAATGCACTATACCATGAATGACGTCATATCATAGCTCATTTTGCTCCATCGGCATATTCTTTTCATCATCATCGTCGTCAACATCCTAACAATGTTATATCTGGTCACATATTATGACGGTATTTAGACCAATCGCTGAACAGGATTTCATTATTGAGGAATATATAAATATGAATGAAAAACAATTACTCGTTGTATTGTCATGCGACGGAGAGGAATGATTATTTTATTCATTATCATGAGGCATTTTGCGGCAGTCTCGATCTTTTTCTAAGTCCCACCAAGAAGCTATCTCCCACATCCATGGTCACACCAAGAAGGTGCTTAATTCAATTCAATTCAAAATGATTTTATTTCCATATAAAGTAATACAAAGTAATATACATAACGCTTTCATATAATATAACATTTAAAGGAACTTTGAATCACATAACTTAGTACCTCCTTGGTCGCACATACACATGACACATCATTGGTGTAGAGAATCGGTAACACAATTGGACTCATGTATTTTAGCTCCATACATATTGTACCAACATTTTACGTGAATGTGAAGCTTGCCGACGAAATATTGCATGACAGATAGAAGTAAAAGTGAGACAAATACAAAAGATGGGTAAACGGATGGAAAGACGGTTCTACTTCTTTTTCGTCTTCATCTACCAACATCTCACGGGGGTTTGTTGTTCATGTTGACACAGTTTGCATGGCAGAAAAAAAAAATAAAAGTGAGACATATAAGAGATGAGAAAACGAATATAGAAAGACTGTCTGAAAGAGTGATAATAGACAAATACAAAGAGACAGAGACACAGAAAGAGACTGAAACAGAGAAAAGATAGGGATAGAAAGGAGCAAAATACATAATAAAGGAGAGGGGGAGACAAGAGAAAATGCTTCTGAACATTAAAACTTCACGCTTCATGAAAGCATGGACAGTGATGTAAACAACCCGAATGGCAGGGAGACATCAAAGAATGCAAATAACAAGAAAGCACAATGTGAGGGGCTTCTTAAGGCCAAAAACAATACACGTGAACATTATTTTGCCTCAGAGGGTGAAGTCTTTGTTCAAAGCCAATAATCCTCCGTCTGTTTTTCTTTCCGCGCGACTCATGTATTTCTATTTCTCTTGATCTTCACTTTCTTCTCTTCCTTCCCTCCTCTTTCTCTTATATTATCCTTTCTATGTCTTCCCGTCCACCTCTCTCCCTCCCTTACACACACACACACACACACACGCTGATCTAGGCACAGACAAGCAGGCAATCATACACACAATGAGAAACTTCAATCAATGTGATGACGTTCAGTTTGACCCTGATCTCATTTCGTCTCGCACTGTAACATGGGGCTGGCACGGCGTGAGGTCAGTTCCCTGGACATCACTCCCCCTCCAGCCCCGCTGGCCTGTCTGACTAACCACAGGCGGTGGTTAGGAAGTAAATACTGAGAAAATTCAAAATCTCAGCTTTTCTTTCCATGCAAATTGACTAAAAAACACGTCGATATCTCTCATCCCAGGGCACAAACATTTTCAACGTCTTCTTCGTTGATACCCCGAAAGCCGATTTCCAAAGATTGTGTTGTTAAAGAACGGCAGAAGAAATGGGGCTGATACACTAGCTGCTCTAGCGACTTAGTTGTCATGGTTACCACATCGTGTTTAGTATGTCTGTCGCACGCTCTGCTTGTACATCGCATTAGCTTTCTCACGATTTGCTTGTATATCATTATCTTGTTCGCATTTTAGCGATTTGATGATATCTCTTACACAAGATCAACTGTCAAAGACATGTTTTCTTTTAGGCTTAGTCATGCAACCTTTCATATTATTTATCGTCTCATATCTCATTGGAGATCCGTGTGCTCATACTTGCAAGAGAAATACAGGCTCCTCACGTGAGGATCCAATGAGCCAATGAAGTGCTCGGTTTCGGCTCTCTTCGCTCGCGACTGTCGGCGCTGAAAGCGACTTTGGAGCTAGGATGTAAATCTCCTTGGTTTGTAGAGCCTTTGCACAAGGCTACGTCTGGATGAGATGGTGCTGCTTATAGGCCCGTGGTTGTTTCAGGAGCTATTACATTTATTATACTTATCTCCAGGACAACTCATCGGAAACGACATCTTAGGGCCTGCCATGCCATAAGAGCAAGGCTGGTGACAAATTGGTGTGCGATTACCAACGTAGATTACACCCATTGCGACAAGCGAAGTAAAACGATGTGAATTCGAAGAAATATCGATAAAATTGATATAGGCCCTACTCGTCATCAATACAAATTTCTCAATCCACACATCCGATTATCATATACGTCGATCTTAAAGAACTGGTGGCACTAAGGTAGCATTGACTTCTTCCGCTCAATTAAAAATTCATAGAATAGAAAGAACTCTTTGGCTCGACATTTTAGCTTTGTAGACTTAATAAAAGAACACGTCCATCAATTTAACGTGCTCGGTCATGAACATAAAACTGCAAAGGCATGTACAGCCAGTTGCATTATAACTGCATATAGTAATATTATGTAAACAAGAGAAACAAGGACAGCTGCTTTTTCTCTAATAACAAGCTATAGGGTCAGCTGTTTTAATTAGACGTGATGTCGTTATGAATTCTGTTTTGATTAAGAGCATAATTTCGTAGAAATTATTAAGTAATGAATAAGTTATGCGAAATTACCCCTGGCCATCTGCCGCAGGTGAGTATGACAAGGTGTGAACTTCGTATCATGTCTGATTACAAGATTCGATTACAAATCAGATTATCATATCTGCTACCCTGGTTACTTTGATACGCCATACTCGCAATGACAGACACTCGAATTCAAAGATCTGAAAGCCTGTCCCTATCCCTCGGAATCAAATTTACGACGGTGTCGCTTTCCCACGCAATTCACATGCAAACATGGCGAAACTCATAATCGAGCTGTGATTGTGATTATAGGTGTGAAGATCGATTTAAATTGCGCCGCTTCATCAATGTCATTTCCGAAAACCGGTCGCTCATCGTCGTGCGTTGTCGGTTATTGGATTTCCATTATGAATATAAGCGTGATGCATTGCAAAAACGACTTGCCCTCATTTTCAGCGGTGATTCTAATATGAGCAAAGCATTTGTGCAAAGTCCACCTGCCATGCCCTCTTTCAAATTATAAACGTAATATATCATATCATAGAATCTATTGATATCCAACATCCGGGAATATGTCACAATGTTAACGCAATCGACCACGATCTCAATAGCATCCATTTAACTTTACGAGCGTGAGAGTCCAAATCTAAATTACATGTTCATTAAATGTGTACTCGTTTGTGACACATTTCAGTATTGGTATGACATAGTGATCGATCAACAACAATATCAAAGCAGGCTATGTTTAATAACTCTGGCCTCCCCCATGTTTTCAACCCCCCCCCCCCCCCCCCGCCCCCTCCCAATGGCCTTGCGAAGTCAGTAACCGGGAAATGCACTTTTCGGGATAAAAACCATGCTATAAGGCGTATGCAGAGAGTTATTATGTTCATGGGGGTGATGAAAATGATTTCTTTTCGACCTGTAGTTATCGCTCTAATCATTCTCATTTGGTGCTGAAGGGGGGGGGGGAGAATTTAAGTCATCGTTTTAGGCGAAACTTGGAAATAGTTCTTGCGATTTGATATCATGTCGGGGCCTAAATTGTTTTATACAGCTATACATATTACATTATAGTTCTAATATTACATTATAGTTCTACATAATCATAATAGCTATCATTCGTATATCATGCAGGGCATGTAGATTGTCTAGATACATATGTATGTATATATATATATATATTATATATATATATATATATATATATATATATATATATATATATATATATATGTGTGTGTGTGTGTGTGTGTGTGTGTGTGTGTGTGTGTGTGTGTGTGTGTACATTGATACAAATATTGAATGATTAGACGAATGGGAGTAGGGTAGCTTGAACAAATTTGGAAGTAAAATGACCGATGTTGTCATGTGTACATGTTTGGAAATGTTCTTTTTTCACTTCCAATTCCACAAACATGGCGAACGTAAATAACAATACTATATGATGAAAAATGAGATGTGCTTTATCGAAACAACATGCGATGGTACATTGAAATTTGTTTTAAGAGAGACTTGAATACTGTGCATACGATATTACATGTGGAGTGCTCACTAAACCGAGAATTATAGGAACATATTTGGAAACATTTTAGTTTTCTCTTCCGATTCGACAGACAGGGTACAAAAAACAACAACACTCATTTATACTTTAAAAAACAAAAACAAAAATAAAACAGAGTTATGAGAGTGTAATCTGAAAACACTCCTGGATCATGTATGATGGTAGAAGGAATTTTTATTTTGTAAGCGCATTCCTCAACTCCAAGGGTGGTCATAACTTTGGCCCATTGACGTCACATCCCATATATAAAAGTCAGCTAATTTCAGATTGTACCTCGGTTATCTGGTAGGCCCAACAAAGTGAATCCATTATGCTCATGACACCTCTTACACCATAACGGCATCGAAGTCCTGTAGACTGTTTCTATTTTATCTTATTCGATAGAGTATTAGAATCAGAGCGGAGAATATATACCAACAAACCATGAACATCATTACAAAAAGATCGAGTTGGGATTTTTATTTATAGTGGTCATTCATGTGGAGGAAATAAAACTTTGATTGAAAAAGCTTTTATAAGTGTGCAATAGAGTAGGTTAGGGTAAAGGGTCAAAGGTCTTCTTGGAAAGTTTCGATAGAATTTCTACGTCAGATCTATTGAGGATTGAACGAGTCTTGATGGGAGGTTATCGAGTTTTGGATCAGCAAATAATGTTTGTTGTCCATCTATTGTGATAGATATTTGGTAGAAAATGTATTCGCCAATGACGCGCAATACTTGCCGTAGTTCATGCGGGAAAGGGGTGTGAGAGGGAAAAGAGCATTGCCAGGTTGTTTACAGAAGCCAGAAAAGTGTACAATAGCGTTTAGTGGTTCAGGGAAACGGGACGCCATGATACAAAGGAAATTGCTTTTCTTCAAGTGTGTGCGTTACACAAAATATGATTGTGACAATCTCGTATTCGACCTCGTGGACGTGCAAATGACTCGGGTGTTTTCGTTGTTTACTGTACGTTAAATGATAAGCATCTTATACTTGAGATGCACAACCGATGTACACAGAACAAGATTACTGAATATTTTGACCAGGGACTGTCACGGCTCTGTGCAATTTGATGCAAATCTACAATGAAGCAAGATAGTGTGTGCGCGCTGGGGGGGGGGGGGGGGGGGGGCAATCAGATAGCAACATAATGATTACAAGCGGAGAAGCAATTAGAGTAACAATTAAAGGTTTTTATATTGGAAACGAATCAAGTAAACATCTGCCATAAGACTACAGAAATATTAATTATATATTATATTGATTATAGTACAATTTGTATATACTAAATTAAAATCATAATTGTCTTCGTGTCACTTTGGCTAAATTTAAATACAAGTGCTGTTGCACACCTGTTATATTTCCTTGCAGCTGAGTTTGTATGACAATTCGCCATGCACGTACTGTATATTCAAATGATATCTAGGCCCTATAGATTAAGGTAAACACCTCTTGCTGAAGCTGAAGGAGAAAGACAGTTTATTGACTGGTTATAGGAAGATGCAGATTGGGGTTGAAAAACAACTTTTATTGCGTAATATAATTAATATAATACATACATTATTGATATATCTGTAGTCTTATGCCAGCTTGCTCACTTACGAGTTGTTTTCTTGCCTTCTTTCTGAATTGTCCTCTTAAACTTTTGAAAGATGCTTTTGTCAAGAATTCATTTGTTCCGTTGCTTATCTTAATTTCTGTCCTATACTTCCAAACAATATTCAGAATACCCCATCCCCTCATGGGCATACAAGGTCAATATGGAAAGCGGAGCAACCGACGTTCTGAACTGTGTAGGAAAACGTGTCTGAATAACTTTTTTAACTTCACAATTTTGTATTGATTTTTGTTTTTAATGTAGACATTTCGCATTAAAACCAACATTTAAGTAGGACATGTTTTGCTGGTTGCTTATTACATTTAAAGGGGAATGAAACTCCAATATACGTGTGGATCAAGCGAGTGCAGCACAATTAAGACAATCAGACAATCCGTTGAAAAAAAATATGACAAAATCGACAAAATCATTTTGTTTTATGAAAAGTACACATTCCCTTGACTTGTTAAAGGGTAATATTATTCCCCTGCTCGTTAAAAAAAAAAGAAAAAAGATGTGAGTCAAGTGTTCTTTCGTTATATCTATGATAGAAAAGTGAAAACATGTTGAATTTTATTCATCTTCTATTAATATATCGTTTTCCATACATAACGTCACAATTTCTTGTGATGTCCTCTTCCAACTTTTGAAAGGATTCCTCGAATTTCCTCCAACCTCTCTGATGGCAATGTTTTACTAATATTGCTGCATTCTTTCAGTTCTCATGATATATGTTGAGTTTTATTCCCCTTTAAATGTGAGAGGGAGAGAGTATGGGACCTAGCTACTTTCATCTCAACTTGGTTTAAGCCTTTCGTGGCTTGAAATGGGATAAATGGATTGGGAGACGAGATCGGATGGGAGACGTTGTTCATGTTCTTATTCGGTTCTGTTTCATTTTGTTTCTCGTATGCAGACTCTTATAATTAGAGATATAGAATTGCTATTTTACATCTGTTTTCATACAATGACCAAAGATACCATATCTTCGTGGTTTGCGCGTATCAATGGGGTAATATTTAGGCGAGCCTGCACCTCCTTGGTCGTCGCAGGGAGGTCTCCATCTCAGATCCCTTGGTCGTAAAAAAAAAAATCGGAACATGAGTGCCTTCTCAACTCCTACCTGAGAGGAAGCCACTATTGAAACGGCATGTGAGAAGCCGCGTGACGTGTTACTCGATGTACATAATACCAACCCCCATGGCTTCCTCGCACGGGGTTTGAAAGACGCCTGTTAGGTTGCAAAGAAAGCAACAAACTGGCTCAGTCCTACGACTTTCCCCAACAATGGAGCAGAGTAGAAAGTCTCCACAGTGGAGAAACATTTAAGATACACGCCCAGACAACGATTTGTGGCAATTCATCCGCACTTTACAGATATGAACGAACTGGTCTGGAACCGAGGCTATTTTTTTTTCCATGAGATGCACATGTAAAAGCAGACGGAAAAGTACAATTGATCGTTCTGCTCGCGCTCCTCGCCAGACGAATAAAGCTTGCTGGTGTGACGGTAATGTGTCTTTGAATAGGTTTCGATTATCGATTGATTTAGCCTCGCAAAACGCGCCAGACAATGATGAAATAAATTCTTGTGCCGCAGTGCGGTCACGAAGACATGAATATGCATGATGGTCTTGTTGTTGTCGTTGGTTGGTGTGTTGGCTTGAATGGCGTTATCATTTTTGTATCATTTACGCCAATTTTTAATGTTTACCAGTTTCACTCTCAAGACAGTGAGAGGGTATCATCGTATCTTCAAACGACGGCACAGTAGAGTGAGGAAAATTGAGATTGTGTGAGTGTATACGATAAGATAGCTCTCACAGTAATTTTCAATTCAACGTTTATCTTTTAAAGTGAGAAAAAAATGATTTTGATTAAATTGATATGCTAAAGTTATGATGATTATAGCAATGATATTTGTAATGATAGTAATAGTATTGATATAATTGCAATATATTTTACTGTTACTATTATATAGAGATATCACATAATAATATACAGAATGATTTCGATGATAATAGAAATAGCATTAATGATAGTGATGCTATATATACAAATAATGACAAGAAAGACAAAACATCAATGTTAGAAGACCCTGCGATTATCACAACTCCGTCGTTACCGGGTGACGAGTGCAGTATATCACACGTGCTTGTGAACGCGAGTGAATGATGATAAAAAAAAAAAAAACTGATTGAAAACACATTTAGGTTTTTCATTGAGATAGGTGCTGCAACTGAATTGCATTGCACGATGATCGGCAATGATAGAATGACATACAGCTTGTACTTTAAGCTGCTGATTCATTTTAAGCCATCGAAATTAGGAATAATTGCGGAGCAAATCTACCTAAAGCGAGACAGGTGCACAAGCTTAATACGTCAGTTATCCTATAATGGTATCATTGTTGAGAGCCCCCCTCCCCCTCCTCCACTTAATTGGCAGGCACTTATACGTACTTCTCATGACAGCTATTCTGACATTACAAGTAGCTGTGAAGACTCCCGCCCCCGCAGCCCCCCCCCCCCTATTTTGATCATAAGAGCACTTGTGTGTCTTGGGTATATAGATTCTTCTTCAGACACATGAGTGGGATTCTTGTTATTGTGTCGTCAGTGGTAATTTCCCTCCAGCATGCTTTTTCCGAGAGCCAAATGCATGAAATGAAAAGATGTTCTTGTGTAACGGATGTGCTACCCGATTGCGTTACGCATGCGTTCCATATAGTCTCTGTCCGTATAGGCGCAGTTACGAATGACAGTACGTGACGGATATGGGTTTGCATTCCAATGACCTCGAACGGACCGACAAGGGGCCCGTATTATACCTATCGACTTAAATGTTTTCGTTGGTTTGATGGATAAATGCATATCTAGGCAGATCTCATACCCAACATACCAACATTTGATCTCATACCAACTTTGATCAGAAGAATGCAATTATTCTTATGTGTGTGTGTGTTTTGTTTTGTTTTTTTTTTTTTGGTGGGGGGGGGGGAGAGGGCATTCGGATCCAGATTTAAAACAAAGCAAAGAGCAAACCAACAACAACAACAAAGCGGACTTGTCTGATTCCAAACTTGGTTATCGCAGTATATGAGTATGAGTCATGTTATATACTTGCGTCAACAAGGTGAACCGCCTCCTTTCTTGCATTACACAATGGATATAAAATCATTTATTTCAAGCAGAAGAAAATTCTGAAGAACAAAATTGAAAAGTGAAATAGATTTTTTTTTTTTTAAAGACGAACGTGACTGTGTGTGCGATCCAGCGATCGTACAGCAGTGCAAAGGCAAGCTGTTTGCAGATCGATTTGCGGTTACTGTTATACATCTTTAATTTCCGTCGATACAAACATCTTTTCATCGTCTAATTGTCTCGACACTGATCCACTTCATGGCGGCGCCCTGGCGGTGGCATTGACGAAGAATCCTGGGTCGTTTTTAAGAATTCATGATGAAGTTATTGGGGGAAAAAAGTGTCACTGTGCGTCTGTGTTTACTGATTAACGTCATAAGTAAACGGTCACCCATCCAAAGAACACGTGTTGCTAGCTTCTTTTTTTTCTCTTTATGTGGGTTTTTTTAATAGTTGCAAGGGTACATAGAACGTGAACATTATTGTCATTATTTGTATCGTGTGTTTGTGTGTCTCTCTCTGTGTGTGTGTGTGTGTGTGAACTGATCCTGTATTTGTAAAGTATACCCAGCTGAGTCAAAATGACGTCTGTTTTATATAGAAGGTTAGATAAAATAATGACATGCCATATATACTAATATTTATGTTAACAATACTTAACTTGACGAGAAAAACAAATACGAAGTTACAACCTCATCCAAGCATTTCATCAATTGAAAATGTCATTTAATCACATTTCAATAAATTTCAAATGGCGTTACTTCAATCGACGGCATTGGACACAAAAGACTGTTAGATCTTCCAAAAACAGATTTCCCACATGACACAAAATACAGTACCAATATCGAGTTGCCAAAATATAAATACACTGTAGAAATTTTATCAGTAGTGAGCTCAAGCTTCAATCAGTGGATCAACTTCCTCTGCGATGAGTGATATGAAAGTTACACACGACTCCTTCTTCAAGCCAAAGAAAACCAGATGGTTTCAAAAGCAGAAGTTTAGTCAAGCCGTATATACTCTTAGATCGCTCGTATGTTCCTGGAGTCGCGCAAGGTATATTTCGATTAATGTTGTCACTTTTATACCGTATAGTCCTATGTGAACGTCTGGAACTATAGAAACCCATTGATTTAGGTTAAGATTGTGGGTCTTAAATCAATTCCTGAAAAAAAAACCCCATAAATCCGACGAAACTTTTTTTACTGAATTCACGTTGACCACTCGTGGCGTTTCAGTGAGATTGTATACTGAGGGGTAGTTGGTAAAGTACCGTTACAATAAATGTTAAGACTATTAATACACTGTAGCATGCATGTCGTCATCTCGCTCTAACATCTGCCTGGTCTGCTTGTTTGTTGATGACAACATTGTTTCTTTAAAACTGGCGACATCATATCACATATTTGGTCTTGTCGTTAAAAGTACACAGTGGAAAAATTGTAAGTTTTATACGTATTACATCCTTTCACCTTTGTGTTTACTTTTCGGTTCCTGGAATGTTAAAAGACGATATAAAAGTTAATCCATAATTTGTTTGGGGAATTTGATTGGGTTGTGTTGTGCTATTCTTTTTTTTTTTACGGTAAATGACAGACTTCTATAACTGAGCCACGGGGTGAAGAAATTTCTCATAGACAAAAATGTTAAAACAACAAAAACAGCGTCCATATGGACGTACAATATTGTGATAACTGTCAGTAATTCTACCAACTGACTGATTTCTCCATAATTTATACATGTATAGCGTATATCCTGAAAAAGCTCTTGGTATTGATACCTAAATCTGTAAGAAACTCTACGAAGTAAAGGGGGAATTCTGGACCAGATATAGTAACAGTCTGAAAAGAAAGATTTTGATCAAAATAGGATCAAATGTAAGGAAGTAATGATGAAGATTTAAAGATTTGCCAATTGCTGAAAAACATCTCTTGAACAATTATTGATATGAATGTGCAAATGAGTGCAGTAACAATATCATCATTTCATAATTTTAAATAATTGTGTACTAAAATGAATGAAAATGCAATTGTTCTGCATGCTGTGAAAGTAAAAAACATGTTATTTCTGGCTGCTTTATATTGAAAATAATAATCAGTCAAATACATACAGTATTTGAGACTATGTTGTACATGTACGCTTGAGCCAAAAACTGGAAATTCAAAATTTAATGTACAAACAAGTGGAAAATTGCGAGGCGATGGTACTATCGACTCTTTATTAATCTTGCATGTTAATTGTATTCATATTGACTTTGCAAGAACTATTTGATGGAAATCCGTAAAACTTTACAATTTCATAACTTCCCTAATTTCGATCCGATTTTGATTTTTTCCCCACGGTTGGGCTTGTAGAATTCTACTCTTTCTTATCAGACTGACTTGTAACTGGTCCGGCGTTCCGCTTTAACGCCGTGAAGGTGGAGAAATCGAACAGAAATATATAATATGCTCTCTCTCTCTCTGTACATATTTCCTAGTACGCATGTGAATGAAGCTGAAATACAAGATCCCAAAATTCAATAACTGATAGACGAGAACGTGGTAGAAATGTTTTCAGTAATTCAGCCAGATACAAAAATCAAGTTTAAACCAAGATAACTATATACAAAGAATTTGGCAAATCAGGGTTTCTAAACTTTCTACAGCATGGACAAGGCGCCCACATGGCACCTGTATGGAGCAAAAACGACTGATATAATTTCCTCTATTTGAGATGAATTCTATTTGAGAATTATCAACCTCCGGTAGTGTACTTCTAGCATGCATTTTGACTTTCCAAATTTTATTTCAGAGTTATTGTTAGTAACGTCCTAAGCTGACACAACCATTACTATCTTATTTCATGTATACAAAGCGATGATATTTTTATGCGTTTTGGCGTGGATTGTTGCGATATCTTTTGTTCGCAATCATTACAAATCATTGGTTTTCCCAAGAAAGTGGTCTTCTTCCTTTAAAAAAAATCAATGCTAAATGGGCAATGTATAACAATACTTTAACACACGATCTGATCTGAAGAGGAAATTACATGGGTTTATCGAGTGTATGCGGAGTTACTCACATACACAAATAAAATGGACTGATATCCCACCTTGGGACAGTATTAACTGTTTTGTCTAGTCTATATCAAATTTGACATTGACTTTGGTATACAGTATGTACTTCTGTTCTTATGTCAGTCAGGATTACAAAGAACGGATTAAAAATGGCAATGTCAATGAGCAGTACAGAACGTTTGTAATCGTCGAAAAATGGATCATGAAAACACATAGCCGTATAATGAAGCTTTTCACGCCCAAGCCAAAATGGTACATGGTAAAAATCAACTAGCCACTTCTGCTCCGGTAACGTCCTTTGAACCGCCGGAAATTTCGTCCCCATGTTCTTTCAGGTTTATCAGCCATTTCACTACATGCATGCCCTTGTTTTTCAGTTCGTCCTTTTCGCGACTCAGGAGCAGACGTTCAGTCGGAGAACAAAATTTATCATTCGCGCCATCAGCATTCGTCATGTTGTTATTGCCGTCACCTTTTCCTAGTTTGTCCCCGAACTCCGACGTTTCTAAACATTTCTCCAGCGCGTCTTCGGTGAGTTCGTACTGCAGAAGGACGGGGACCTCGACATTGAGGTTCTCTGGTGCACTCACCGGTTTGCTTGTCTTTGCGTCCTCGTCGTAGACGAACACGAACGTGCGACTCTCGCTCCTCATTAGCGGTTTCGGTCTGACCGACTGCTCCGTGACAGGTCGTGCCGGTTTGGGATTCGAAACCCGCTCACGTTGCGTATTCGATTCGGCGGGAGTCTTGGGTTTGCTTGTCGTGGGATTCTGCTTGGGGTTTGACTTGCTCGTGGTGGGACTGGATACGGGATCCTTCATTTCTCTTTCCTTAGTCTGTTTGGGGGATTTGGTGGAGGGAGTGGTAGGAGGGGGTGGGTTTCCGGACGAGTACCCTTCGTCGGTCGCGTTGTCGACTTGGATGGCTTTTAGTCCTGCTGCCTTTTTGCTTCCCTGCAAAACCTTCAGCCGATTCGAACGCGCTTTCCTCGGCCGCTGCATTTTGGTGAAATCATCCAGTCAGCAGTCTGCGAGCTGCATTTTGACATGAATTCTTATGGTTGTTCCTGATACGTCTGCTTAAAGACTGCACTAAACCAACGTCTTTTGCGTTCGTTCCACGGCAAGGCGGGAACTCCACCCAAATGTTCTCTCAGTTTCCATAGCAACGTAAAGGTGAGCTCCGTTTCACCTGCTTGCAGTGCGGGCGTCACGAAAGTGAAAGTTCGGCTCCAGGGGCACCAATAAACGATCGATCGATCTACAAAACAAGACAAATCGGATAAAATTCGTTACATGAACGTTACATGAACATAAGAAACTATGTATTGGCAGTCACTCAAATCATGAATGTAATCTTTACTTGTAGAATTATAGTTGTTTATTATTATTATTATTATTGCTACTATTACTATTATCTAATCCTTTGTCAAATATTATGGACTGCTGCAGATTAATGAGTAAAGAGTGTCCTGGTGTATACAACTGGTCAACAAACATTTTGCTCGTTATGTATTTATACATCGTTAAAGGTAATGTTGCTCTCGTCTGTGAGTGTATCAATTCATAGACGACAAAAAAGTATATGTGTATCCTTAAAGAAGACGTGTTTGCGCTGGCACTATAGCAGTGTATATTGGAAAACAATATGTTTCGATTTCATCGAGGGAGATTGCCACAATCATGTCCTGTTTAATTGACGGGAAAAAAACGGAGACATGCACAGGAAATGATTTAAATGGAAGAAGTGCAGCATTTTATCATTAGCCTTCATGAGTTATATGTTGTCAACACCAGCAAAACGAGAATGATTCATGTTCTGTGTTTAAGATTAAACTGATAAAATATCAGCCGGTGGTATCAATTCAAAATGATAATGATAAGAAGGACAAAAGGGGCAGAAGATGGGAATGGGAGTCAACTAGCTATATATCCCTACAATATCATAATGTGCCCTCTGTCAGTCGTTCAAGTCGACAAAGTTTAACAATAATGAGACTGTGGTTCATAATTTATGACTGAAGTCCATATCCCTCAGTTGTTATGGAACACAGAAGGAGATCGATGTCACTTCATGTACATTAACATGCAACCGTATCGGTCAAAGAAAAATGTGAACAAAAACAAGCGAACAAGCGAATTAGAATGAGAAGAAACCAAAAGCCGGCAGAAATGAATGATTTCCATGTTTTCACACAATACTGAGTAAACTGAATAAAATATAGATTTAATGATGTGTGAGCATATTATGTATATATTCACATATAAACATATACATCTAACAATCATGACACCAAAATCAATGTACAATATCACATTTACTTAACGCTAATTGTTGTCGATGCATGCACACAAATATTACTGGAAAAATGTTCATGACAAAATTATATCGGAACGTCGGGTGGTATCAGCCTGAGCTGAAATGAGATGTATACCGGGTGTACTTACTTTAACCGGATCGGCTTGATAGCTCTCAAATCCATTGCACGCGACGCAGAAATCGTGGGAGTACTCCCAATGCGACCCACTTTTGAGAATCTCTGAAATTGATAAAAACTTGTCCAATTTCAAGCTCACAGCGACAAACACCAATAGTGTTCACATCGATCCAATTTCCCCCAGACCCGCCGGCAAGTGTAAGAACGGCGGGGCAGTATCTGAGTTCGACCGCACGCTCCACAATGCTGATGGAAGAATTAATTCCCAACAAAAGAGAAATGACATCGTCTCACCGTTCGATAGCAGATCCCTCCCCATGGATCCAGGCTATTATTATGGAGATTAGTGGAGTGCTTTCAGGAGTTTATTTGTCGCCTCCTCCGTGCGCGAGGTGGCCCTTCAGACCGTTCAATACAATAAGCAAGAGGAGTTGAAGAACTGCGCGCGGCATTCCGTGTGTGCGTGTGTGAGCATTGTATGTATTGGTGTTTGTGTGCAGCGCTGAGGGTGGGGTGGTGCACTGGGGAGAAAAAAAAATTGGGTCAGTACTAGGTCAAAACGATCGATGCTTCGACAAGTGGAATCGGACGGAGAATAAAAGGAGCAGGGGGGTCGAAAAGAAGATCTTACGAAACCACTGCCCGTCTCAAATCCCTCCAAGGTCCCCTCTTCCTTGTGTCCTATATACCAAGCTGCCTTTCTCCGATAATTAACACGTGATCAATCCATGATAACTGATTACGTCCCATCCATCTCACATGCGAATCAATCATCCGTCAATTCTTGACCCCCACTTTTAGCTTAACATAGTTTGTATTATTAACTCGTACGGACTGCTAATTGGGGAAGATGTATTGTATATACCGCAGCAGAGACATCGAGACTTCAAGCGTTAGATCTGTCTCTTTAATGATCACTTTTTAATCGTTAGTCCTGGAGACATTCGTGATACTCTTAAAAACTCTTAGGGATTTATCTCCAGCATATAAGGGTCCTAAACAGAGAGCTAGGAAGTGACTGGTACCTCGATGGCAAGTGATGGCACGAACAGATGCAAGAATTTTGTTTACCAAGTTCCGCACCCACATTTCCTCAGCGCTTTTTGTATACATTGGGAATGATGAGGCGAGGTTCATAAGCTAAAGAAATGGCTTGCAATGAACCCTGGACAATGAACCTGATTTTATATTCATATGTCTCATGTGATGATTATAAATAGTCATATCGACAACACACGCATTGACGAGTTTTTCTACCGATAGTCAGTTCTGGGAGTCCATTTAATCATAGTTTGAGATAAATTATGTCAACTGATTTAAGTTCTGAAACATCCAAGTAACGTTCGTAAATCACTGCATCTGGACTTATTATGTTTTAATTCAATTCAATTCATTTATTTTCATTCTAATTTTTCTTCCAAGAAAACATACCACAAAACAAATCAGGAATTATACCATAAACATATATACATTAGAGTGTGCGAAAGATAAACGATAATTAACAAATAGAGATATAAATACATGCTGGCAAAATACTAAATTATGTTTAGAGGGGAAAAGAGAACTGAGAGGTCCACTAAAGAGCAATACTTGTAGATTATTGTGAACCACTCAAGTCAATAAGTCAAGAAGCAGTGATGTAATATTGAGCTGTGGTCAAAAATGTGTCTTAAAGCATATTTTTGTGGGCTCTGAGTACTGGAAAAAAAAATTGCATTTAGCTTGTTGAGGAAGTTCGTAAGCAGCAAGGGGGTACAGTGTACCAAGTACGCCTCATGTTGTGTTGGTTATGAATAGTCATATCAACATTACACGCACTGACGAGTTTTTCTGACAGTGACAGTGAGTTTCGGGAGTCCATAGTTCATAAATCTGTCATAAAACATAGCCTTAGTGTGTGGCTCGAGTACTGGGAAAAACTTAATCGTGCTTGTGTGTGGTTATTTATCGTTGGACCTGAACTCGCATTCCGCTAGCGCCACGAACCGACCACGTGCACGGGCACTACCGGCGCACCGGCTTCACGTTGCCATGCCAACGGCAAGTTCAAGGGTTTCGCGCCGTGTTTTGGCCCGAATAAACAGACGATCACGATATGGTTGTGTTTGTGTGACTGCCGCTATCTGACGTCGTGTGACCTGAACTTGGCTCTTCTAAGTCTTTCTAATAGTCACTCTGCAGGACCAAAACTTCGACACACTGATCCCGCTGCTTCTACACAGCAGAATTCAGGGGATGAGTCTGCACTTATTTTGACTCCGTTCATATTCGTTCAAGGGCATTACTCGGTCAACTACGGTATAGAGTGCAGTGGCTCTTGGAGCATTGCCGAGTAACTTTCTGAGAAAAGTGTACTTTATGGTTCATTTCGGAGAGTAATGTGAATCAGTGCAAAAATTTTAACATTAGTTGCACATAACAGGGTCCTGTGCAGATGTGTTTCCCATGCATGCTCAGGGGCGGATCCAGGAATGTAAAGGGGGGGGGGGGGCGCAAGTGATATTTCTTGTGCCACTTCCGGGCTTTATTTCATTTTTTTTATTTTTATTTCTTTTGTTTTTGACGAAAACTAAAGGGGGGCGTGCGCCGGTTGCGCCCCCTCTGGATCCGCCACTGCATGCTTGTGCTCTAACACATGAAATTAAACTCTAAGAAAGAAAGAAAAATCAAGAAGTAATGTTTGTGGCTTCAATTCACCACCTAAAAATTTACATCCTTTAGTTCAAAAATACTTGCTGTGGGATTATTTGCGAGTGGATATGTCAATAACACAGTGGCGTATCTAGGGAAAATGGCGCCCGGGGCAAGCGCGAAAATTGCGCCCCTAATATCTGAAAAAGTGTTCAACCCCAACCCCATCCCGGGAGGGACTTTACAAAAAGTCCACATGATATGCTTTTTCAAGCACTTTATAAAAGGTGTCTTCTGAGGGTAATTCAAATATAATAAATTTTGATAAATTTTGGCGAGCGAGCGCAGCGAGCGAGCCGAAAATTTTTGCATCTTAGCTAACAAAACATGAAATTCTTTAGCTTATTAAATCTTACAATTCTAATTAAGACGCAGTGACGGCCTTATAGATAACGATTTATATCAACAAAATGAGGACTTGAAAATACTCTAAATTAGTACCAGCGAGTGAGCCGAAATTTGTATATTTCCGCGTCATCATCACGTTTTGCTCTTATCTCTTTTTTATAAATTTTGGCGAGCGAGCGCAGCGAGCGAGCCGCAAATTTTTGTATTTCAGCTTACAAAACATGGAATTCTTGTCATTTTTTGGTTGTTAAATCTCACGATTCTAATCAAGATATAGTGACGGCCTTTATAGATAACGATTTGTACCAACAAAATGAGGACTTGAAAAACATTCTCTAAATTAGTACGAGCGAGTGAGCCGCAGTTTGTATATTTTTGCGTCATCATCACGTTTTGTTCTTTTTTTTATATAAATTTTGGCGAGCGAGCGAAACGAGCGAGCCGAAAATTTTTGTATATCAGCTTACAAAACATGGAATTCTTGTCATTTTTTTTTTTTTTTTTTGCTTATTAAATCTACAATTCCCATAGAGATAAAGTGACGGCCTTATAAATAACGATTTATACCAACACACTGAAAACTTGTAAAAATACTCTGAATTAGTACGAGCGAGTGAGCCAAAATTTGTATATTCTGCGTCATTACAATGTATTAGGTTTTGTTTTTATCTTGTTTGATTTGTTGTTGTTTTTTTTTTTTTGCGCCTCCCCCTCCCCCTATGTTCGAAACTGTTGGCGCCCTCTTTTTGATCCAGTCGGCAATCGCTTCAGAGCGGAAGAAATTGAAGCCGCTGCATGGTCCGTGTAACATTTTGCCTGCTAAATGTAAAATACCATGTGTGAACACACATTGTCATTTTGTCCGCGTCATCATCACGTTTTGGTCTTATCTTCTTTTTTTTGGATAAATTTTGGCATGCGAGCGCAGCGAGCGAGCAGAAAATTTTTGTATTTCCGCTTATGTCCGCGTTATCATCATGTTTTGTTTTTAACCTTGTTTGATTTGGTTTTCTGCTCCCCCCCCCCCCATTCTTTCCCCTCCCCCTGTGATTGTTATTGTGATTCGTATAATGTTCTCACATGTAATACTATAAGTATTAGATATCAAAATATAGATAATGACAATACACACGGAAAACATTATTGATTAATATTGGCAGCGTGGTTGATTGTTGATTTTATTGAATTCCCATTTTTACATCATCTATGAACAAACAAAGGCAAGGATATGTAAAAAAAAAAATAAAGTGTTTCATACACGGACATACATGTAGATGAGCAGTATAAACAAATATGATAATGCAATATGTTTTATATAATCATTGTATCTTACGGAAATGGTGAGTTTGAAGAGCCGGAAAGAGAGGTAATACCCAGAAATATAAAGAGACAAGAAAGATATAGAAAATGACAGTAATTATATTACAAACATGGTTTTGTATATTGTAGTGAATAATGACACATTTCGTTATAGTCCATCCAGTCATATAAATACACAATCACCTTATTTAGATTGGAAAGGGAAAAAAAAACCGCCAAACGATATGATTGCTATACCGTAGCAAGTTATCAATGCATGTGTTGTTTCAGGAGGCATTAGCACTTTGTAGGACATCGAGCATGTTATTGAAAACAAACAAAAAATGCTTTTATTAGACAAAGTTAATAATGCATTATTCATTACTAGGGTTACAAAGGGCACAGGCCAACTTTCTGAAAGATGTATGGCGATGTCATCTTAAATGCAATTTCCAGGGAGGAATATCTACGTCTATCAAGTCAAAAAGCCATAGACCGCCTTCTTGTCGATTTTTAACAGCCTGCGATCGATACATCAGATGGTCTAGTGAGAACAAAGATAGCCCATTTTATAGGGCCTGAATTACATCCACTTTCCCTACTTTGTATTCCTACAGTAATCCCGTAAAGCGTGAACCTGAAGTTGGGTCGATGTTAACGTGAATACCAAGTGTCTTTACCGCTAATTGCAGCCTGAACAGATCTTCGGGGGGTAAATCTCCCCGCTAAGCGCTGATCGATGCGGATTAGTGACGAATTTGGAATATAACGGTCACTTGTCTGACGGTCTCCTTTGTTTATTCTTACTGCGTCCCTTCCACCTAAATTATAGGTGGAACAGACGGACCAAATTGTACTACGATTGTCACTGCCTCACTCTATAATAAATTTTGTTCTGATATCACATAAGAAGCAAAAAATCTAACCTATTTACAAGGTTTTGTTTCTTGAAAGTAACTTATTTTAAGTATTAATTCAGTTACAATTAGCGCTTCATACTAAACTAGCTGTTGGCAATAAAGTAGTAAGGTGTAATAGCCGCAGTTACTTTTGTTTCATAAACTGTAGGTGTGACTAAGTGGTGAGCTAAACCACTCACTTAAAGATCGTATTGTTTGTTCAAAGAGTTATAAAACCGTAAATCCTCAATTCCTTTGGATGTACAAGCAAACTTTATGTACTCTGCAGCATCTCTGCAACGTGGAGGGGACAAATGGCTTTATCAATCCAGTGACTCTGTCTATCCATGTTTCAGACATCTTTGGTTGTAATTATTTTAGGCGGATGATGGGAGCCGGTTTAACAATATAGAAGCTTATAAGTGTTATTAAGAAGATGAGATAATTGATAGCCTTCACGGTCATTAGCGAGCTTTAGATCTGCGACGACGCAGCCTCATGGAATTAACGGATGCTGTTCGTTATTCCGAAGGTTCACTATTCCGAAAGTTCGTTATTCCGAAGGTTCGTTAATCAAAAAAAAAAAAAAAACACAAATTCCCTATACCTAGAGGTTCGTTAGTCCGAAAATGAAAAAGGGTTCGTTAATCCGAACATTTGTGGCGTTATTCCGAAGGTTCGTTATTCCGAAGATTTGTAATCCGAAAATGAAATTCGGAATAACGAACCTTCGGAATAACGAGCTGTAACCCTTCTAGCCTTTTAGCGTCTAAGAAGACTATGAGATATCGTCTCCTTACCTTCTTTGACTAGAGAAGTCTAAACACGAGATATCATATCTCGGACGTTTTGCTTTCTGGGACCCGAACAGCCGAGATCTCGGATCTCGACTTCTCAGGCACGAATAAGCTGAGAAGGCGAGGAATTATCTCGTATTCTTGATGGCACCAAGCTTCGGTAGGTATGGATGAGAGTGAATAATTTTTATTCTTTGTCACTCATTGGTAGTACCCCAGATATCTTTTAATATTTACCCTGTTCTGTTATGTTTTCTAATACACATACATTCAAAACGCTCAATCTGTTTCTTTGTTGTACAGTATAATAGTACAGAACTTAAAACAAGCTGGCAACAACTTTGAAGTACAAGCAAAACACACGTCGTCTGTTAGATTTAATGCTAATAGTCATACTCTTTGTTACTCATTAACATTTTTCTTGAAATATCCCAAGATGCATGTATGTTCTCGACGAAATACACCCCCAGTCAAGCCGCTCAAACTCAAAGACATCATACCTCATCTCTGAGAATAATGCTGACAGTCCTATTTTCTTGAGACTAGAAGCCAAAGATGTCTCTATGTTGTTGTTTTTTACTTTCTCCTTCTTACAGTAGTAAAAAAAGCCCAAAACAAGTTAACAACAGCTTTAAAATACAAGCCAAAAACACGCCATCTGATAGAATATCAATTTTCAGTTACATGTATTAACATCATGACGATTCCGAGTCCGCCGTGAGGAAAGCAGTTGACGGACTATAGAGGGCGTTATACTTCGAAAACGACAATATGTACACCAAAGAGAGTTTTTCTCCTCCTCACCAATGGGGAAAATCTCTGTTGTAGTAGTGACATCCAATTAGTGCACATCGGAGCATATGTGAGAACTGCTGTTGGGTATCCGACTAGAGTAATTTTTTTTTTTCAAAATGAAGGAGAAAAAATTTGCCTCTATCGGATGGTTCAATCCTCTGTTTTTTTTTTTTTTTTAACTGTCTGTAGATTACATTGCCATGTCTTGATTTTCACATGAAATGACTTTGAACTAATTTTTACTGTTTACTACAAATAACATCTCTCCCCTCAAAATGATTCACGAATTGCATATTTTCCATCAGAATTGCTCAATGTTATTTTACTTCATCTTCGACTGCAACCTTTGCCATGGATCACCTGATCATGATTAAAGAAGGTACTCTAGCCCTGATAAGCTTAGTGCTATTTTGTTCATTCTCGTGTCTTGAGTTTTGCATGTTTTGTATGTCACTTTGCATCAATAAATTCGCTTTTACTCTTTGTCATGGGAAATATTGCTCACAAACGTACAAAATTGTTAACACTCTGGAGATGCTTTTGAGTAGATATTCATTGATTACAGAAACATGTGGTCTCCCCACAGAGGAAATTGGAATAACATAATAAAGCTGAACTGAATTGATATGACTGTGATTTATTCAGCATGGCTGCTAAGCGAGCAATTAATGTCATGTCAACAACTAAAGGACTAGCGACTTTACCCAAAACATGTTCAGTAGATTCAGTAAATGCACAGTGGTGAAGTTTGAAGAAGATTGGGCAATCTGTTTGAAAGTTACAAATGTTTAATGTTTGGTGTAAGTCTATGTGCTGTCATCGCTGCATAAAAAGGCTATTATTCTTGTCAATGTATGGCAGCATTATAAAGGAAACAAACAGAATGTAATATATTTATAATGTTTCACTTAACATTTGTCTAGTATTATGGACAATCACTAGTCTTGACTTACACCTTCCAGAGGGCAGGGGAAAATATATGTGAAAAATAGATTGTAAGTCAATGGAATTACTGTAGTAAGTTTAAACACACACACACACACACACACACACACACACACACACACACACACACACACGTGCAATCTGTGAGACCATGTGATTACTGGACAGTGGTCTTACCATGGAACAACCACGTACAGCTCATATTAGTACGGTCTGCTATGTCGAAATATTGGATCCCGTGAGATTTTCGTGCCAAAATTGATTTTTTTAGGCTGACTTCGTCATTTTGGGGTGCTGAATCCAAAAACTTTGGTTCCATTTTTTTCGACCACGTCTTCAGCGCCATTTGATTTCAAAATGGCCGCCATAGCAAACTGGATTTGACCCAGTTCTCTAATGTGAGCATCAATGAAGGTTCAAATTTGATGCAAAGAGCATGTTTATGATGTCAGACATTCTGATACACCATATCCTGATATTGTAGAGTGTTTTGATACAATTTGAGGGCTGCCATCTTGAAAATCAAAATGGCCGCCATAACTAACTGTGTTTCTACATTGTATCTCAGGTTGTAAGCATTATGGAAAGTATAAATTTGAGGCAAAAAGCATGCTTATGATGTGACAAGTGACATGTGACATGATGTGACATGCTAATATATACATTTTTGTTTTAATGAGGATCATTTTGGTTAGCGGCCATCTTGAAATTCAAAATGGCCACCATAGCATATGTAATTGGGCCTATATCTGGAGTCGTATGCAGTGTGTAAGGTTCTAACTATAGGGGCAAAAAGCATGCGTATGCTATCAGACTTTCTGAAACATCTTTTTCTGTCCATTTTGATATTATACTAGTAGTTGGCCATCTTGAAATTCAAAATGGCCGCCATACCAGAATGCATATTTTGACCAATATTTCATGTTGTAAACAATACAGAAAGTTCACATTCCGGGCATAAACCGGGCTCATGATGTTGAACATTCAGATGCACTTTGATCCCCTCCGTAAAATTGCAGATCATTTTTGAGGCTGCCATTTTATCATTCAAAATGGCTGCTTTTCAGCTAATATCTATGGTTACAAGCAACTTTTAGGCATATCAGTGTTTATGGAGGTGTACATTGTACATTCTTTTACAAACATACACGCACATAATCATACATTCTGTGATAATGGATCATTCGCATTGGCTGCCACTCTTGAAATTCAAGATGTGGATTTCGACCCATATTTGGTGCTGTAAGATCTTTACCCTGCAAACTCAAGCATGCTGGAGCACTTTCATGTAGAACCTACAAATATGTGGAAGTCAATCACTTCAATAAATTGTATTATCATTGCATAGACGGGACTGTTTCCTGTAGGTACACTGCCACATTGAAATGCAAAATGGCTGCCATGGGAAACAATCCTTCAAGAGCATTGCATTTGGGCAAAACTTGTGAATGGGAAATCATGTGATTCTGGTGTCAAAGCAAATGACTTTCAAAAGTGCCTAAATAACTGTGTCTGAGTGACTAAATGCTCCCATTTAGACGATTTGGTTGTGGAGTTTAAATAAACAATATTAGCCGTGTGGGTATACTCGAAAATTTATCGGAAATTTACTTAGTTAATGTCTTCTAGGCTCGTTCCCTGCATGTGTTTTTGAAGTCACAGCACTTGTATAGGGCTGTACACAGTGGAGCATTGGTTCTAAATTCTTCCAGAAACAATGACTTTTGCATTTCTTGCCATATGAACATGATAATGAATTCTGTGGCTACCATTGGTGTAGGGAGCTCAAAGCATTTAATTGCACAGTTTATGTATATCCGCTGGAAATAACGACAATGTACCATATTATATTCCCCTGAAGTACAGGCACAAATTAGGTTGTGAAGGTTTACAAGGTTTGTTTTCTGGATGTGTTGTATCAATATTCTACGAGAGCAAATTGTCCAGGTTGAAGTCATCTACGCCCAACTTCTGGAAGGCATGGACTGTCTCATTGCACATTCTGCATGATTCAAGGCTTAGAGAATTCTTGATCCATCTGCTCTTTGAGACATCCTCAAATTCTCAACTTCAGCCTTTGCCATGAAAGGCATGACCAAGCAGACCTTTGTTTTTCGCAACAATTTGCAGAACATAATCTCTCAACAGTGTCAATTGCACTTTATCATCTTCTTTTCCATTGATGGAGCAGACAACGTGTAATGCAGTTGCAAAAGTAA